>NC_134356.1:154924205-155224205 GCF_048569485.1 Anomaloglossus baeobatrachus
TGTGCAATGCAGTGTTGCTTCAAATACTTTGCACTGGTGGGATAATAATGGAAGTCCAACAGCCACTTTTAGGATGCCACTAAGTTTACTCAGTGTTTGCTAGTATAATGGCTTAGTATCAATGAGCTTAATTGTGCAATGCAGTGGTGCTGCAAATAGCTTTGCACCAGTGGGACAATAAAGAAAGTTCAACAGCCACTTTTAGGATGCCACTAAGTTTACTCAGTGTTTGCTAGTATAATGACTTAGTAACAATGAGCTTGATTGTGCAATGCAGTGGTGCTGCAAATAGCTTTGCACCAGTGGGACAATAATGGAAGTCCAACAGCCACTTTTAGGATTCCACTAAGTTTACTCAGTGTTTTCTAGTATAATGGCTTAGTAAAAATAAGTTTGAGTGTGCAATGGAGTGGTGATGCAAATAGCTTTGCACTAGTGGGACAATAATGGAAGTCCAACAGACACTTTTAGGATGCCACTAAGTTTACTCAGTGTTTGCTAGTATAATGGCTTAGTAACAATGAGTGTGAGTGTGCAATGCAGTGGTGCTGCAAATAGCTTTGCACCAGTGGGACAATAATGTAAGTCCAACAGCCACTTTTAGGATGCCACTAAGTTTACTCAGTGTTTGCTAGTATAATGGCTTAGTAACAATGAGTTTGAGTGTGCATTGCAGTGGTCTTGCAAAAAGCTTTGCACCAGTGGGACAATAATGGAAGACCAACAGCCACTTTTAAGATGCCACTAAGTTTACTCAGAGTTTGCTATTATAATGGCTTAGTAACAATGAGTTTAAGTGTGCAATGCAGTGTTGATGCAAATAGCTTTGCACCAGTGGGACAATAATGGAAGTACAACTGCCACATTTAGGATGCCACTAAGTTTCCTCAGTGTTTGCTATTATAATGGCTTAGTAACAATGAGTTTGAGTGTGCAATGCAGTGTTGCTTCAAATACTTTGCACTGGTGGGATAATAATGGAAGTCCAACAGCCACTTTTAGGATGCCACTAAGTTTACTCAGTGTTTGCTAGTATAATGGCTTAGTATCAATGAGCTTGATTGTGCAATGCAGTGGTGCTGCAAATAGCTTTGCACCAGTGGGACAATAAAGAAAGTTCAACAGCCACTTTTAGGATGCCACTAAGTTTACTCAGTGTTTGCTATTATAATGGCTTAGTAACAATGAGTTTGAGTGTGCATGACAGTGTTGATGCAAATAGCTTTGCACCAGTGGGACAATAATGGAAGTACAACAGCCACTTTTAGGATGCCACTAAGTTTACTCAGTGTTTACTAGTATAATGGCTTAGTAATAATGAGTTTAAGTGTGCAATGCAGTGGTGCTGCAAATAGCATTGCACCAGTGGGACAATAATGGAAGTCTAACAGCCACTTTTAGGATGCCACTAAGTTTACTGAGTGTTTTCTAGTATAATGGCTTAGTAATAATAAGTTTGAGTGTGCAATGGAGTGGTGATGCAATTAGCTTTGCACCAGTGGGACATTAATGGAAGTCCAACTGCCACTTCCAGGATGCCACTAAGTTTACTCAGTGTTTGCTTGTATAATGGCTTAGTAAAAATGAGTTTAAGTGTGCAATGCAGAGGTGCTGCAAATAGATTTGAACTAGTGGGACACTAATGGAAGTCCAACAGCCACTTTTAGGATGCCACTAAGTTTACTCAGTGTTTGCCAGTATAATGGCTTAGTAATAATAAGTTTGAGTTTGCAATGCAGTGGTGCTGCAAATAGCTTTACACTAGTGGGACAATAATGGAAGTCCAACAGCCACTTTTAGGATGCCACTAAGTTTACTCAGTGTTTGCTAGTATATTGGCTTAGTAACAATGAGTTTGAGTGTGCAATGCAGTGGTCCTGCATTTAGCTTTAAACCAGTGGGACAATAATGGAAGGCCAACAGCCACTTTTAAGATGCCACTAAGTTTACTCAGTGTTTGCTATTATAATGGCTTAGTAACAATGAGTTTAAGTGTGCAATGCAGTGTTGATGCAAATAGCTTTGCACCAGTGGGACAATAATGGAAGTACAACTGCCACTTTTAGGATGCCACTAAGTTTACTCAGTGTTTGCTAGTATAATGACTTAGTAACAATGAGTTTAAGTGTGCAATGCAGTGGTGCTGCAAATAGCATTGCACCAGTGGGACAATAATGGAAGTCCAACAGCCACTTTTAGGATGCCACTAAGTTTACTCAGTATTTTCTAGTATAATGGCTTAGTAATAATAAGTTTGAGTGTGCAATGGAGTGGTGATACAAATAGCTTTTCACTAGTGGGACAATAATGGAAGTCCAACAGACACTTTTAGGATGCTACTAAGTTTACTCAGTGTTTACTAGTATAATGGCTTAGTAACAATATGTTTGAGTGTGCAATGCAGTGGTGCTGCAAATAGCTTTGCACTAGTGCGACAATAATGGAAGTCCAACAGCCACTTTTAGGATGCCACTAAGTTTACTCAGTGTTTGCTAGTATAATGGCTTAGTAACAATGAGTTTGAGTGTGCAATGCAGTGGTCCTGCAAATAGCTTTGCACCAGTGGGACAATAATGGAAGGCCAACAGCCACTTTTAAGATGCCACTAAGTTTATTCAGTGTTTGCTAGTATAATGGCTTAGTAACAATATGTTTGAGTGTGCAATGCAGTGGTGCTGCAAACAGCTTTGCATTAGTGGGACAATAATGGAAGTACAACAGCCACTTTTAGGATGACACCAAGTTTACTCAGTGTTTGCTAGTATAATGGCTTAGTAACAATGAGTTTAAGTGTGCAATGCAGTGGTGCTGCAAACAGCATTGCACCAGTGGGACAATAATGGAAGTCCAACAGCCAATTTTAGGATGCCACTAAGCTTACTCAGTATTTTCTAGTATAATGGCTTAGTAATAATAAGTTTGAGTGTGCAATGGAGTGGTGATGCAAATAGCTTTTCACTAGTGGGACAATAATGGAAGTCCAACAGACACTTTTAGGATGCCACTAAGTTTACTCAGTGTTTGCTAGTATAATGGCTTAGTAACAATATGTTTGAGTGTGCAATGCAGTGGTGCTGCAAATAGCATAGCACTAGTGCGACACTAATGGAAGTCCAACAGCCACTTTTAGGATGCCACTAAGTTTACTTAGTGTTTGCTAGTATAATGGCTTAGTAACAATGAGTTTAAGTGTGCAATGCAGTGGTGCTGCAAATAGCATTGCACCAGTGGGACAATAATGGAAGTCCAACAGCCACATTTAATATGCCACTAAGTTTACTCAGTGTTTTCTAGTATAATGGCTTAGTAATAATAAGTTTGAGTGTGCAATGGAGTGGTGATGCAAATAGCTTTGCACTAGTGGGACAATAATGGAAGTCCAACAGACACTTTTAGGATACCACTAAGTTTCCTCAGTGTTTCCTATTATAATGGCTTAGTAACAATGAGTTTGAGTGTGCAATGCAGTGGTGCTGCAAATAGCTTTGCACCAGTGGGACTTTAATGTAAGTCCAACTGCCACTTTCAGGATGCCACTAAGTTTACTCAGTGTTTGCTTGTATAATGGCTTAGTAACAATGAGTTTGAGTGTGCAATGCAGAGGTGTTGCAAATAGATTTGCACTAGTGGGACACTAATGGAAGTCCAACATCCACTTTTTGGATACCACTAAGTTTCCTCAGTGTTTGCTATTATAATGGCTTAGTAACAATGAGTTTGAGTGTGCAATGCAGTGGTGCTTCAAATACCTTGCACTGGTGGGACAATAATGGAAGTCCAACAGCCACTTTTAGGATGCCACTAAGTTTACTCAGTGTTTGCTAGTATAATGGCTTAGTAACAATGAGTTTGAGTGTGCAATGCAGAGGTTCTGCAAATAGATTTGCACTAGTGGGACACTAATAGACGTCCAACAGGCACTTTTAGGATGTCACTAAGTTTACTCAGTGTTTGCTAGTATAATGGCTTAGTAACAATGAGTTTGAGTGTGCAATGCAGTGGTGCTTCAAATGCTTTGCACTGGTGGGACAATAATGGAAGTCCAACAGCCACTTTTAGGATGCCACTAAGTTTACTCAGTGTTTGCTAGTATAATGGCTTAGTAACAATGAGTTTAAGTGTGCAATGCAGTGGTGCTGCAAATAGCATTGCACCAGTGATATAATAATGGAAGTCCAACAGACACTTTTAGGATGCCACTAAGTTTACTCAGTGTTTGCTAGTATAATGGCTTAGTAACAATATGTTTGAGTGTGCAATGCAGTGGTGCTGCAAATAGCTTTGCACTAGTGGGACAATAATGGAAGTCCAACAGCCACTTTTAGGATGCCACTAAGTTTACTCAGTGTTTGCTAGTATAATGGCTTAGTAACAATGAGTTTGAGTGTGCAATGCAGTGGTCCTGCAAATAGCTTTGCAACAGTGTGACAATAATGGAAGGCCAACAGGCACTTTTAAGATGCCACTAAGTTTACTCAGTGTTTGCTATTATAATGGCTTAGTAACAATGAGTTTGAGTGTGCAATGCAGTGGTGCTGCAAATAGCATTGCACCAGTGGGACAATAATGGAAGTCCAACAGCCACTTTTAGGATGCCACTAAGTTTACTCAGTGTTTTCTAGTATAATGGCTTAGTAATAATATGTTTGATTATGCAATGGAGTGGTGATGCAAATAGCTTTTCACTAGTGGGACAATAATGGAAGTCCAACAGACACTTTTAGGATACCACTAAGTTTCCTCAGTGTTTGCTATTATAATGGCTTAGTAACAATGAGTTTGAGTGTGCAATGCAGTGGTGCTGCAAATAGCTTTGCACCAGTGGGACTTTAATGGAAGTCCAACTGCCACTTTTAGGATGCCACTAAGTTTACTCAGTGTTTGCTAGTATAATGGCTTAGTAACAATGAGTTTAAGTGTGCAATGCAGTGGTGCTGCAAATAGCATTGCACCAGTTGGACAATAATGGAAGTCCAACAGCCATTTTTAGGATGCCACTAAGTTTCCTCAGTGTTTCCTATTATAATGGCTTAGTAACAATGAGTTTGAGTGTGCAATGCAGTGGTGCTGCAAATAGCTTTGCACCAGTGGGACTTTAATGTAAGTCCAACTGCCACTTTCAGGATGCCACTAAGTTTACTCAGTGTTTGCTTGTATAATGGCTTAGTAACAATGAGTTTGAGTGTGCAATGCAGAGGTGTTGCAAATAGATTTGCACTAGTGGGACACTAATGGAAGTCCAACATCCACTTTTTGGATACCACTAAGTTTCCTCAGTGTTTGCTATTATAATGGCTTAGTAACAATGAGTTTGAGTGTGCAATGCAGTGGTGCTTCAAATACCTTGCACTGGTGGGACAATAATGGAAGTCCAACAGCCACTTTTAGGATGCCACTAAGTTTACTCAGTGTTTGCTAGTATAATGGCTTAGTAACAATGAGTTTGAGTGTGCAATGCAGAGGTTCTGCAAATAGATTTGCACTAGTGGGACACTAATAGACGTCCAACAGGCACTTTTAGGATGTCACTAAGTTTACTCAGTGTTTGCTAGTATAATGGCTTAGTAACAATGAGTTTGAGTGTGCAATGCAGTGGTGCTTCAAATGCTTTGCACTGGTGGGACAATAATGGAAGTCCAACAGCCACTTTTAGGATGCCACTAAGTTTACTCAGTGTTTGCTAGTATAATGGCTTAGTAACAATGAGTTTAAGTGTGCAATGCAGTGGTGCTGCAAATAGCATTGCACCAGTGATATAATAATGGAAGTCCAACAGACACTTTTAGGATGCCACTAAGTTTACTCAGTGTTTGCTAGTATAATGGCTTAGTAACAATATGTTTGAGTGTGCAATGCAGTGGTGCTGCAAATAGCTTTGCACTAGTGGGACAAT
Organism: Anomaloglossus baeobatrachus; assembly: GCF_048569485.1. Taxonomy (NCBI): domain Eukaryota; kingdom Metazoa; phylum Chordata; class Amphibia; order Anura; family Aromobatidae; genus Anomaloglossus; species Anomaloglossus baeobatrachus. The sequence goes on from NC_134356.1 coordinate 154,930,099, forward strand.
AATGGAAGTCCAACAGCCACTTTTAGGATGCCACTAAGTTTACTCAGTGTTTGCTAGTATAATGGCTTAGTAACAATGAGTTTGAGTGTGCAATGCAGTGGTCCTGCAAATAGCTTTGCAACAGTGTGACAATAATGGAAGGCCAACAGGCACTTTTAAGATGCCACTAAGTTTACTCAGTGTTTGCTATTATAATGGCTTAGTAACAATGAGTTTGAGTGTGCAATGCAGTGGTGCTGCAAATAGCATTGCACCAGTGGGACAATAATGGAAGTCCAACAGCCACTTTTAGGATGCCACTAAGTTTACTCAGTGTTTTCTAGTATAATGGCTTAGTAATAATATGTTTGATTATGCAATGGAGTGGTGATGCAAATAGCTTTTCACTAGTGGGACAATAATGGAAGTCCAACAGACACTTTTAGGATACCACTAAGTTTCCTCAGTGTTTGCTATTATAATGGCTTAGTAACAATGAGTTTGAGTGTGCAATGCAGTGGTGCTGCAAATAGCTTTGCACCAGTGGGACTTTAATGGAAGTCCAACTGCCACTTTTAGGATGCCACTAAGTTTACTCAGTGTTTGCTAGTATAATGGCTTAGTAACAATGAGTTTAAGTGTGCAATGCAGTGGTGCTGCAAATAGCATTGCACCAGTTGGACAATAATGGAAGTCCAACAGCCACTTTTAGGATGCCACTAAGTTTACACAGTGTTTGCTAGTATAACGGCTTAGTAACAATGAGTTTGAGTGTGCAATGCAGAGGTGCTGAAAATAGATTTGCACTAGTGGGACACTAATGGAAGTCCAACAGCCACTTTTAGTATGCCACTAAGTTTACTCAGTGTTTGCTAGTATAATGGCTTAGTAACAATGAGCTTGAGTGTGCAATGCAGTGGTGCTGCAAATAGCTTTGCACTGGTGGGACAATAATGGAAGTCCAACAACCACTTTTAGGATGCCACTAAGTTTACTCAGTGTTTGCTAGTATAATGGCTTAGTAATAATGAGTTTGAGTGTGCAATGCAGTGGTGCTGCAAATAGATTTGCACTAGTGGGACACTAATGGAAGTCCAACAGCCACTTTTAGGATGCCACTAAGTTTCCTCAGTGTTTGCTAGTATAATGGCTTAGTAAAAATGAGTTTGAGTGTGCAATTCAGAGGTGCTGCAAATAGATTTGCACTAGTGGGACATTAATTGAAGTCCAACAGCCACTTTTAGTATGCCATTACGTTTCCTCAGTGTTTGCTAGTATAATGGCTTAGTAACAGTGAGTGTGAGTGTGCAATGCAGTGGTGCTGCAAATATCTTTGCACCAGTGGGACAATAATGGAATTCCAACAGCCACTTTTAGGATGCCACTAAGTTTACTCAGTGTTTGCTAGTATAATGGCTTAGTAACAATGAGTTTTAGTGTGCAATGCAGTGGTGTTTCCAATAGATTTGCACTAGTGGAACACTAATTGAAGTCAAACAGCCACTTTTAGGATGCCACTAAGTTTACTCAGTGTTTGCTAGTATAATGGCTTAGTAACAATGAGCTTAAGTGTGCAATGCAGTGGTGCTGCAAATAGATTTGCACTAGTGGGACACTAATTGAAGTCTAACAGCCACTTTTACGATGCCACTAAGTTTCCTCAGTGTTTGCTAGTATAATGGCTTAGTAACAATGAGTTTGAGTGTGCAATGCAGTGGTGCTGCAAATAGCTTTGCACTAGTGGGACACTAATGAAAGTCCAACAACCACTTTTAGGATACCAGTAAGTTTCCTCAGTGTTTGCCATTATAATGGCTTAGTAACAATGAGTTTGAGTGTGCAATTCAGTGGTGCTGCAAATAAGCTTTGTACCAGTTGGACAATAATGGAAGTCCAACTGCCACTTTTAGGATGCCACTAAGTTTACTCAGTGTTTGCTTGTATAATGGCTTAGTAACAATGAGCTTAAGTGTGCAATGCAGTGGTGCTGCAAATAGCTTTGCAGCAGTGGGACAATAATGGAAGTCCAACAGCCACTTTTAGGATGCCACTAAGTTTTCTCAGTGTTTGCTAGTATAATGGCTTAGTAACAATGAGTTTAAGTGTTCAATGCAGTGTTGATGCAAATAGCTTTGCACCAGTGGGACAATAATGGAAGTACAATAGCCACTTTTAGGATGCCACTAAGTTTACTCAGTGTTTGCTAGTATAATGGCTTAGTAACAATGAGTTTATGTGTGCAATGCAGTGGTGCTGCAAATAGCATTGCACCAGTTGGACAATAATGGAAGTCCAACAGCCACTTTTAGGATGCCACTAAGTTTACTCAGTGTTTGCTAGTATAATGGCTTAGTAACAATGAGTTTGAGTGTGCAATGCAGTGGTGCTGCAAATAGATTTGCACTAGTGGGACACTAATGGAAGTCCAACAGCCACTTTTAGGATGCCACTAAGTTTCCTCAGTGTTTGCTAGTATAATGGCTTAGTAAAAATGAGTTTGAGTGTGCAATGCAGTGGTGCTGCAAATAGCTTTGCACCAGTGAGACAATAATGGAAGTCCAACTGCCACTTTTAGGATGCCACTAAGTTTACTCAGTGTTTGTTAGTATAATGGCTTAGTAACAATGAGTTTGGGTGTGCAATGCAGAGGTGCTGCAAAAAGATTTCCACTAGTGGGACATTAATTGAAGTCCAACAGCCACTTTTAGGATGCCATTACGTTTCCTCAGTGTTTGCTAGTATAATGGCTTAGTAACAGTGAGTGTGAGTGTGCAATGCAGTGGTGCTGCAAATATCTTTGCACCAGTGGGACAATAATGGAATTCCAACAGCCACTTTTAGGATGCCACTAAGTTTACTCAGTGTTTGCTAGTATAATGGCTTAGTAACAATGAGTTTGAGTGTGCAATGCAGTGGTGTTGCCAATAGATTTGCACTAGTGGAACACTAATTGAAGTCCAACAGCCACTTTTACGATGCCACTAAGTTTCCTCAGTGTTTGCTAGTATAATGGCTTAGTAACAATGAGTTTGAGTGTGCAATGCAGTGGTGCTGCAAATAGATTTGCACTAGTGGGACACTAATGGAAGTCCAACAGCCACTTTTAGGATGCCACTAAGTTTACTCAGTGTTTGCTAGTATAATGGCATAGTAACAATGAGTTTGAGTGTGCAATGCAGTGGTGCTGCAAATAGATTTGCACTAGTGGGACACTAATGGAAGTCCAACAGCCACTTTTAGGATGCCATTACGCTTCCTCAGTGTTTGCTAGTATAATGGCTTAGTAACAGTGAGTGTGAGTGTGCAATGCAGTGGTGCTGCAAATATCTTTGCACCAGTGGGACAATAATGGAAGTCCAACAGCCACTTTTAGGATGCCACTAAGTTTACTTAGTGTTTGCTAGTATAATGGCTTAGTAACAATGAGTTTGAGTGTGCAATGCAGTGGTGTTGCTTATAGATTTGCACTAGTGGGACACTAATTGAAGTCAAACAGCCACTTTTTGAATGCCACTAAGTTAACTCAGTGTTTGCTAGTATAATGGCTTAGTAACAATGAGTTTGAGTGTGCAAAGCAGAGGTGCTGCAAATATATTTGCACTAGTGGGACACTAATGGAAGTCCAATAGCCACTTTTAGGATGCCACTAAGTTTCCTCAGTGTTTGCTATTATAATGGCTTAGTAACAATGAGTTTGAGTGTGCAATGCAGTGGTGCTGCAAATAGCTTTGCACCAGTGGGACATTAATGGAAGTCCAACTGCCACTTTTAGGATGCCACTAAGTTTACTCAGTGTTTGCTTGTATAATGGCTTAGTAACAATGAGTTTGAGTGTGCAATGCAGTGGTGTTTCAAATACTCTGCACTGGTGGTACAATAATGGAAGTCCAACAGCCACTTTTAGGATACCACTAAGTTTACTCAGTGTTTGCTAGTATAATGGCTTAGTAACAATGAGTTTGAGTGTGCAATGCAGAGGTGCTGCAAATAGATTTGCACTAGTGGGACACTAATGGAAGTCCAACAGCCACTTTGAGGATGCCACTAAGTTTACTCAGTGTTTGCTGGTATAATGGTTTAGTAACAATGAGCTTGAGTGTGCAATGCAGTGGTGCTGCAAATAGCTTTGCACCAGTGGGACAATAATGTAAGTCCAACAGCCACTTTTAGGATGCCACTAAGTTTACTCAGTGTTTGCTAGTATAATACTTAGTAACAATGAGTTTGAGTGTGCAATGCAGTGTTGATGCAAATAGCTTTGCACCAGTGGGACAATAATGGAAGTACAACAGCCACTCTTAGGATGTCACTAAGTTTACTCAGTGTTTGCTAGTATAATGGCTTAGTAACAATGAGTTTAAGTGTGCAATGCAGTGGTGATGCAAATAGCTTTGCACCAGTGGGACAATAATGGAAGTAAACAGCCACTTTTAGAATGCCACTAAGTTTACTCAGTGTTTGCTAGTATAATGGCTTAGTAACAATATGTTTGAGTGTGCAATGCAGTGGTGTTGCCAATAGATTTGCACTAGTGGGACAATAATGGAAGTCTAACAGCCACTTTTAGGATGCCACTAAGTTTACTCAGTGTTTGCTAGTATCATGGCTTAGTAACAATGAATTTGAGTGTGCAATGCAGAGGTGCTGCAAATAGATTTGCACTAGTGGGACACTAATGGAAGTCTAACAGCCACTTTTAGGATGCCACTAAGTTTACTCAGTGTTTGCTAGTATAATTGCTTAGTAACAATGAGTTTGAGTGTGCAATGCAGAGGTGCTGCAAATAGATCTGCACTAGTGGGACACTAATGGAAGTCCAACAGCCACTTTTAGGATGCCACTAAGTGTACTCAGTGTTTGCTAGTATAATGGCTTAGTAACAATGAGTTTGAGTGTGCAATGCAGTGTTGAAGCAAATAGCTTTGCACCAGTGGGACAATAATGTAAGTACAACAGCCACTTTTAGGATGCCACTAAGTTTACTCAGTGTTTGCTAGTATAATGGCTTAGTAACAATGAGTTTAAGTGTGCAATGCAGTGGTGCTGCAAATAACATTGCACCAGTGGGACAATAATGCAAGTCCAACAGCCACTTAGTTTACTCAGTGTTTGCTAGTATATTGGCTTAGTAATAATGAGTTTGAGTGTGCAATGGAGTGGTGATGCAAATAGCTTTGCACCAGTGGGACAATAATGGAAGTCCAACAGCCACTTTTAGGATGCCACTAAGTTTACTCAGTGTTTGCTAGTGTAATGGCTTAGTAGCAATGAGTTTGAGTGTGCAATGCAGAGGTGGTGCAAATAGATTTGCACTAGTGGGACACTAATAGACGTCTAACAGGCACTTTTAGGATGTCACTAAGTTTACTCAGTGTTTGCTAGTATAATGGCTTAGTAACAATGAGTTTGAGTGTGCAATGCAGTGGTGCTGCAAATAGCTGTGCACAAATAGGACAATAATGGAAGTCCAACAGCCACTTTTAGGATGCCACCAAGTTTACTCAGTGTTTGCCAGTATAATGGCTTAGTAACAATGAGTTTGAGTGTGCAATGCAGAGGTGCTGTAAATAGATTTGAACTAATGGTACACTAATGGAAGTCCAACCGCAACTTTTAGGATGCCACTTAGTTTACTTAGTGTTTGCTAGTATAATGGCTTAGTAACAGTGAGTTTGAGTGTGCAATGCAGTGGTGCTGCAAATAGCTTTGCACCAGTGGGACAATAATGGAAGTCCAACAGCCACTTTTAGGATGCCACTAAGTTTCCTCAGTGTTTGCTAGTATAATGCTTAGTAACAATGAGTTTGAATGTGCAATGCAGTGGTGCTGCAAAAAGCTTTGCACCAGTGAGAAAATAATGGAAGTCCAACTGCCACTTTTAGGATGCCACTAAGTTTACTCAGTGTTTGCTAGTATAATGGCTTAGTAACAATGAGTTTGAGTGTGCAATGCAGAGGTGGTACAAATAGATTTGCACTAGTGGGACACTAATAGACGTCCAACAGGCACTTTTAGGATGTCACTAAGTTTACTCAGTGTTTGCTAGTATAATGGCTTAGTAACAATGAGCTTGAGTGTGCAATGCAGTGGTGCTGCAAATAGTTGTGCACGAATAAGACAATAATGGAAGTCCAACAGCCACTTTTAGGATGCCACTAAGTTTACTCAGTGTTTGCTAGTATAATGGCTTAGTAACAATGAGCTTGAGTGTGCAATGCAGTGGTGCTGCAAAAATCTTGGCACCAGTGGGACAATAATGGAAGTCCAACAGCCACTTTTAGGATGCCACTAAGTTTACTCAGTGTTTGCCAGTATAAAGGCTTAGTAACAATGAGTGTGAGTGTGCAATGCAGTGGTGCTGCAAATAGCTTTGCACCAGTGGGACAAAAATGGAAGTCCAACAGCCACTTTTAGGATGCCACTAAGTTTACTTAGTGTTTGCTAGTGTAATGGCTTAGTAACAATAAGTTTGAGTGTGCATTGCAGTGGTGCTGCAAATAGCTTTGCACCAGTGGGACAGTAATGGAAGTCCAACAGCCACTTTTAGGATGCCACTAAGTTTACTCAGTGTTTGCTAGTATAATGGCTTAGTAAGAATGAGCTTGAGTGTTCAATGCAGTGGTGCTAAAAATAGCTTTGCACCAGTGGGATAATAATGAAAGTACAACAGCCACTTTTAGGATGCCACTAAGTTTACTCAGTGTTTGAAAGTATAATGGCTTAGTAACAATGAGTTTGAGTGTGCAATGCAGAGGTGCTGCAAATAGATTTGAACTAGTGGTACACTAATGGAAGTCCAACAGCTACTTTTAGGATGCCACTTAGTTTACTTAGTGTTTGCTAGTATATTGGCTTAGTAACAGTGAGTTTAAGTGTGCAATGCAGTGGTGCTGCAAATAGCTTTGCACCAGTGGGACAGTAATGGAAGTCCAACAGCCACTTTTAGGATGCCACTAAGTTTACTCAGTGTTTGCTAATATGTTGGCTTAGTAACAAAGAGTTTGAGTGTGCAATGCAGTGGTGCTGCATATTGATTTGCACTAGTGGGACACTAATGGAAGTCCAACAGCCACTTTTAGGATGCCACTAAGTTAACTCAGTGTTTGCTAGTATAATGGCATAGTAACAATGAGCTTGAGTGTGCAATGCAGTGGTCCTAAAAATAGCTTTGCACCAGTGGGACAACAATGGAAGTCCAACAGCCAATTTTAGGATGCCACTAAGTTTACTCAGTGTTTGCTAATATAATGGCTTAGTAACAAAGAGTTTGAGTGTGCAATGCAGAGGTGCTGCATATTGATTTGCACTAGTGGGACACTAATGGAAGTCCAACAGCCACTTTTAGGATGCCACTAAGTTTACTCAGTGTTTTCTAGTATAATGCCTTAGTAACAATGAGTTTGAGTGTGCAATGCAGTGGTGCTGCAAATAGCTTTGCACCAGTGGGATAATAAGGGAATTACAACAGCCACTTTTAGTATGCCACTAAGTTTACTCAGTGTTTGCTAGTATAATGGCTTAGTAACAATGAGTTTGAGTGTGCAATGCAGTGGTGCTGCAAATAGATTTGCACTAGTGGTGCAGTAAAGGAAGTCCAACAGCAACTTTTAGGATGCCACTAAGTTTACTTAGTGTTTGCTAGTGTAATGGCTTAGTAACAATGAGTTTGAGTGTGCAATGCAGTGGTGCTGCTGCAAATAGCTTTGCACCAGTGGGACAATAATGGAAGTTCAACAGCCACTTTTAGGATGCCACTAAGTTTACTCAGTGTTTGCTAGTATAATGGCTTAGTAACAATGAGTTAGAGTGTGCAATGCAGAGGTGCTGCAAATAGATTTGAACTAGTGGTACACGAATGGAAGTCCAACAGCAACTTTTAGGATGCCACTAAGTTTACTTAGTGTTTGCTAGTGTAATGGCTTAGAAACAATGAGTTTGAGTGTGCAAAGCAGTGGTGCTGCAAATAGCTTTGCACCAGTGGGACAATAATGGAAGTCCAACAGCCACTTTTAGGATGCCACTAAGTTTACTTAGTGTTTGCTAGTATAATGGCTTAGTAACAATGAGTTTGAGTGTGCAATGCAGAGGTGCTGCAAATAGATTTGCACTAGTGGGACACTAATGGAAGTCCAACAGCCACTTTGAGGATGCCACTAAGTTTACTCAGTGTTTGCTGGTATAATGGTTTAGTAACAATGAGCTTGAGTGTGCAATGCAGTGGTGCTGCAAATAGCTTTGCACCAGTGGGACAATAATGGAAGTACAACAGCCACTCTTAGGATGTCACTAAGTTTACTCAGTGTTTGCTAGTATAATGGCTTAGTAACAATGAGTTTAAGTGTGCAATGCAGTGTTGATGCAAATAGCTTTGCACCAGTGGGACAATAATGGAAGTACAACAGCCACTCTTAGGATGTCACTAAGTTTACTCAGTGTTTGCTAGTATAATGGCTTAGTAACAATGAGTTTAAGTGTGCAATGCAGTGGTGATGCAAATAGCTTTGCACCAGTGGGACAATAATGGAAGTACAACAGCCACTTTTAGAATGCCACTAAGTTTACTCAGTGTTTGCTAGTATAATGGCTTAGTAACAATATGTTTGAGTGTGCAATGCAGAGGTGCTGCAAATAGATTTGCACTAGTGGGACACTAATGGAAGTCCAACAGCCACTTTTAGGATACCACTACGTATCCTCAGTGTTTGCTATTAAATGGCTTAGTAACAATGAGTTTGAGTGTGCAATGCAGTGGTGCTGCAAATAGCTTTGCACCAGTGGGACATTAATGGAAGTCCAACTGCCACTTTTAGGATGCCACTAAGTTTACTCAGTGTTTGCTAGTATAATGGCTTATTAACAATGAGTTTGAGTGTGCAATGCAGAGGTGCTGCAAATAGATTTGCACTAGTGGGACACTAATGGAAGTCCAACAGCCACTTTTAGGATGCCACTAAGTTTACTCAGTGTTTGCTAGTATAATGGCTTAGTAACAATGAGTTTGAGTGTGCAATGCAGTGTTGAAGCAAATAGCTTTGCACCAGTGGGACAATAATGGAAGTACAACTGCCACTTTTAGGATGCCACTAAGTTTACTCAGTGTTTGCTAGTATAATGGCTTAGTAACAATGAGTTTAAGTGTGCAATGCAGTGGTGCTGCAAATAACATTGCACCAGTGGGACAATAATGCAAGTCCAACAGCCACTTTTAGGATGCCACTAAGTTTACTCAGTGTTTGCTAGTATATTGGCTTAGTAATAATGAGTTTGAGTGTGCAATGGAGTGGTGCTGCAAATAGCTGTGCACGAATAGGACAATAATGGAAGTCCAACAGCCACTTTTAGGATGCCACCAAGTTTACTCAGTGTTTGCTAGTATAATGCTTAGTAACAATGAGTTTGAGGGTGCAATGCAGAGGTGCTGCAAATAGATTTGCACTAGTGGGACACTAATGGAAGTCCAACAGCCACTTTTAGGATGCCATTACGTTCACTCAGTGTTTGCTAGTATAATAGCTTAGTAACAATGAGTGTGATTGTGCAATGCAGTGGTGCTGCAAATAGCTTTGCACCAGTGGGACAATAATGGAAGTCCAACAGCCACTTTTAGGATGCCACTAAGTTTACTCAGTGTTTGCTAGTATACAGGCTTAGTAACAATGAGTTTGAGTGTGCAATGCAGTGGTGCTGCAAATAGCTTTGCACCAGTGGGATAATAATGAAAGTACAACAGCCACTTTTAGGATGCCACTAAGTTTACTCAGTGTTTGTTAGTATAATGGCTTAGTAACAATGAGTTTGAGTGTGCAATGCAGAGGTGCTGCAAATAGATTTGAACTAATGGTACACTAATGGAAGTCCAACCGCAACTTTTAGGATGCCACTTAGTTTACTTAGTGTTTGCTAGTATAATGGCTTAGTAACAATGAGTTTGAGTGTGCAATGCAGTGGTGCTGCAAATAGCTTTGCACCAGTGGGACAATAATGGAAGTCCAACAGCCACTTTTAGGATGCCACTAAGTTTCTTCAGTGTTTGCTAGTATAATGCTTAGTAACAATGAGTTTGAATGTGCAATGCAGTGGTGCTGCAAAAAGCTTTGCACCAGTGGGAAAATAATGGAAGTCCAACTGCCACTTTTAGGATGCCACTAAGTTTACTCAGTGTTTGCTAGTATAATGGCTTAGTAACAATGAGTTTGAGAGTGCAATGCAGAAGTGTTGCATATTGATTTGCACTAGTGGGACACTAATGGAAGTCCAACAGCCATTTTTAGGATGCCACTAAGTTTACTCAGTGTTTGCTAGTATAATGGCTTAGTAACAATGAGCTTGAGTGTGCAATGCAGTGGTGCTGCAAATAGCTTTGCACCACTTGGACAATAATGGAAGTCCAACACCCACTTTTAGGATGCCTCTAAGTTTACTCAGTGTTTGCTAGTATAATGGCTTAGTAACAATGAGTTTGAGTGTGCAATGCAGTGGTCCTGCAAATAGCTTTGCACCAGTGGGATAATAATGGAAGTCCAACAGCCACTTTTAAGATGCTACTACGTTTACTCAGTGTTTGCTAGTATAATGGCTTAGTAACAATGAGTTTGAGTGTGCAATGCAGAGGTGCTGCAAATAGATTTGCACTAGTGGGACACTAATGGAAGTCCAACAGCCACTTTTCGGATGCCACTAAGTTTACTCAGTGTTTGCTTGTATATTTGGCTTAGTATTAATGAGTTTGAGTGTACAATGCAGTGGTGCTGCAAATATCTTTGCACCAGTGGGACATTAATGGAAGTCCAACTGCCACTTTTAGGATGCCACTAAGTTTACTCAGTGTTTGCTTGTATAATGGCTTAGTAACAATGAGTTTGAGTGTGCAATGCAGAGGTGCTGCAAATAGATTTGCACTAGTGGGGACACTAATGGAAGTCCAACAGCCACTTTTAGGATGCCACTAAGTTTACTCAGTGTTTGCTAGTATAATGGCTTAGTAACAATGAGCTTGAGTGTGCAATGCAGTGGTGCTGGAAATAGCTTTGCACCAGTGGGACAATAATGTAAGTCCAACAGCCACATTTAGGATGCCACTAAGTTTACTCAGTGTTTGCTAGTATAATGGCTTAGTAACAATGAGTTTGAGTGTACAATGCAGTGTTGATGCAAATAGCTTTGCACCAGTGGGACAATATTGGAAGTACAACAGCCACTTTTAGAATGCCACTAAGTTTACTCAGTGTTTGCTAGTATAATGGCTTAGTAACAATGAGTTTGAGTGTGCAATGCAGTAGTGATGCAAATAGCTTTGCACCAGTGGGACAATATTGGAAGTACAACAGCCAATTTTAGGATGCCACTAAGTTTACTCAGTGTTTGCTAGTATAATGGCTTAGTAACAATGAGTTTAAGTGTGCAATGCAGTGGTGCTGCAAATAACATTGCACCAGTGGGACAATAATGGAAGTCCAACAGCCACTTTTAGGATGCCACTAAGTTTACTCAGTGTTTGCTAGTATAATGGCTTGGTAATAATGAGTTTGAGTGTGCAATGGAGTGGTGATGCAAATAGCTTTGCACCAGTGGGACAATAATGGAAGTCCAACAGCCACTTTTAGGATGCCACTAAGTTTACTCAGTGTTTGCTAGTATAATGGCTTAGTAACAATGAGTTTGAGTGTGCAATGCAGAGGTGGTACAAATAGATTTGCACTAGTGGGACACTAATAGACGTCCAACAGGCACTTTTAGGGTGTCACTAAGTTTACTCAGTGTTTGCTAGTATAATGGCTTAGTAACAATGAGTTTGAGTGTGCAATGCAGTGGTGCTGCAAATAATTGTGCACGAATAAGACAATAATGGAAGTCCAACAGCCACTTTTAGGATGCCACTAAGTTTACTCAGTGTTTGCTAGTATAATGGCTTAGTAACAATGAGCTTGAGTGTGCAATGCAGTGGTGCTGCAAAAATCTTGGCAGCAGTGGGACAATAATGGAAGTCCAACAGCCACTTTTAGGATGCCACTAAGTTTACTCAGTGTTTGCCAGTATAAAGGCTTAGTAACAATGAGTGTGAGTGTGCAATGCAGTGGTGCTGCAAATAGCTTTGCACCAGTGGGACAAAAATGGAAGTCCAACAGCCACTTTTAGGATGCCACTAAGTTTACTTAGTGTTTGCTAGTGTAATGGCTTAGTAACAATAAGTTTGAGTGTGCAATGCAGTGGTGCTACAAATAGCTTTGCACCAGTGGGATAATAATGAAAGTACAACAGCCACTTTTAGGATGCCACTAAGTTTACTCAGTGTTTGCTAGTATAATGGCTTAGTAACAATGAGCTTGAGTGTGCAATGCAGTGGTGCTGCAAAAATCTTGGCACCAGTGGGACAATAATGGAAGTCCAACAGCCACTTTTAGGATGCCACTAAGTTTACTCAGTGTTTGCCATTATAAAGGCTTAGTAACAATGAGTGTGAGTGTGCAATGCAGTGGTGCTGCAAATAGCTTTGCACCAGTGGGACAAAAATGGAAGTCCAACAGCCACTTTTAGGATGCCACTAAGTTTACTTAGTGTTTGCTAGTGTAATGGCTTAGTAACAATAAGTTTGAGTGTGCAATGCAGTGGTGCTACAAATAGCTTTGCACCAGTGGGATAATAATGAAAGTACAACAGCCACTTTTAGGATGCCACTAAGTTTACTCAGTGTTTGAAAGTATAATGGCTTAGTAACAATGAGTTTGAGTGTGCAATGCAGAGGTGCTGCAAATAGATTTGAACTAGTGGTACACTAATGGAAGTCCAACAGCAACTTTTAGGATGCCACTTAGTTTACTTAGTGTTTGCTAGTATAATGGCTTAGTAACAATGAGCTTGAGTGTGCAATGCAGTGGTCCTACAAATAGCTTTGCACCAGTGGGACAACAATGGAAGTCCAACAGCCAATTTTAGGATGCCACTAAGTTTACTCAGTGTTTGCTAATATAATGGCTTAGTAACAAAGAGTTTGAGTGTGCAATGCAGAGGTGCTGCATATTGATTTGCACTAGTGGGACACTAATGGAAGTCCAACAGCCACTTTTAGGATGCCACTAAGTTTACTCAGTGTTTTCTAGTATAATGGCTTAGTAACAATAAGCTTGAGTGTGCAATGCAGTGGTGCTGCAAATAGCTTTGCACCAGTGGGACAATAATGGAAGTCCAACAGCCACTTTTAGGATGCCACTAAGTTTACTCAGTGTTTGCTAGTATAATGGCTTAGTAACAATGAGCTTGAGTGTGCAATGCAGTGGTCCTACAAATAGCTTTGCACCAGTGGGACAACAATGGAAGTCCAACAGCCAATTTTAGGATGCCACTAAGTTTACTCAGTGTTTGCTAATATTATGGCTTAGTAACAAAGAGTTTGAGTGTGCAATGCAGAGGTGCTGCATATTGATTTGCACTAGTGGGACACTAATGGAAGTCCAACAGCCACTTTTAGGATGCCACTAAGTTTACTCAGTGTTTTCTAGTATAATGGCTTAGTAACAATGAGCTTGAGTGTGCAATGCAGTGGTGCTGCAAATAGCTTTGCACCAGTTGGATAATAAGGGAATTACAACAGCCACTTTTAGGATGCCACTAAGTTTACTCAGTGTTTGCTAGTATAATGGCTTAGTAACAATGAGTTTGAGTGTGCAATGCAGTGGTGCTGCAAATAGATTTGCACTAGTGGTGCAGTAAAGGAAGTCCAACAGCAACTTTTAGGATGCCACTAAGTTTACTTAGTGTTTGCTAGTGTAATGGCTTAGTAACAATGAGTTTAAGTGTGCAATGCAGTGGTGCTGCTGCAAATAGCTTTGCACCAGTGGGACAATAATGGAAGTCCAACAGCCACTTTTAGGATGCCACTAAGTTTACTCATTGTTACTAAGCCATTATACTAGCAAACACTGAGTAAACTTAGTGGCATCCTAAAAGTGGCTGTTGGACTTCCATTATTGTCCCACCGGTGCAAAGTATTTGAAGCACCACTGCATTGCACACTCAAACTCATTGTTACTAAGCCATTATACTAGCAAACACTGAGTTTGAGTGTGCAATGCAGTGGTGCTGCAAATAGATTTGCACTAGTGGTACAGTAAAGGAAGTCCAACAGCAACTTTTAGGATGCCACTAAGTTTACTTAGTGTTTGCTAGTATAATGGCTTAGTAACAATGAGTTTGAGTGTGCAATACAGAGGTGCTGCATATTGATTTGCACTAGTGGGACACTAATGGAAGTCCAACAGCCACTTTTAGGATGCTACTAAGTTTACTCAGTGTTTGCTTGTATAATGGCTTAGTAACAATGAGCTTGAGTGTGCAATGCAGTGGTGCTGCAAATAGCTTTGCACCAGTGGGACAATAATGGAAGTCCAACAGCCACTTTTACGATGCCACTAAGCTTACTCAGTGTTTGCTAGTATAATGGCTTAGTAACAATGAGTTTGAGTGTGCAATGCAGTGGTGCTGCAAAAAGCTTTGCACCAGTGGGATAATAATGGAAGTACAACAGCCACTTTTAGGATGCTACTAAGTTTACTCAGTGTTTGCTAGTATAATGGCTTAGTAACAATGAGTTTGAGTGTGCAATGCAGAGGTGCTGCAAATAGATTTGAACTAGTGGTACACTAATGGAAGTCCAACAGAAACTTTTAGGATGCCACTAAGTTTACTTAGTGTTTGCTAGTATAATGGCTTAGTAACAATGAGTTTGAGTGTGCAATGCAGTGGTGCTGCAAATAGCTTTGCACCAGTGGGATAATAATGGAAGTCCAACAGCAACTTTTAGGATGCCACTAAGTTTACTTAGTGTTTGCTAGTGTAATGGCTTAGTAACAATGAGTTTGAGTGTGCAATGCAGTGGTGCTGCAAATAGCTTTGCACCACTGGGACAACAATGGAAGTCCAACAGCCACTTTTAGGATGCCACTAAGTTTACTCAGTGTTTGCTAGTATAATGGCATAATAACAATGAGTTTGAGTGTGCAATCCAGAGGTGCTGCAAATAGATTTGCACTAGTGGGACACTAATTAAAGTCCAACAGCCACTTTTAGGATGCCATTACGTTTACTCAGTGTTTGCTGGTATAATGGCTTAGTAACAATGAGTGTGAATGTGCAATGCAGTGGTGCTGCAAATAGCTTTGCACCATTTGGAAAATAATGGAAGTCCAACAGCCACTTTTAGGATGCCACTAAGCTTACTCAGTGTTTGCTAGTATAATGGCTTAGTAACAATGAGTTTGAGTGTGCAATGCAGAGGTCTGCATATTGATTTGCACTAGTGGGACACTAATGGAAGTCCAACAACCACTTTTAGGATGCCACTAAGTGTACTCAGTGTTTGCTAGTATAATGGCTTGGTAACAATGAGCTTGAGTGTGCAATGCAGTGGTGCTGCAAATAGCTTTGCACCAGTGGGACAATAATGGAAGTCCAACAGCCACTTTTAGGATGCCACTAAGTTTACTCAGTGTTTGCTAGTATAATGGCTTAGTAACAATGAGTTTGAGTGTGCAATGCAGAGGTGCAGCAAATAGATTTGCACTAGTGGTACACTAATTGATGTCTAACAGCAACTTTTAGGATGCCACTAAGTTTACTTAGTGTTTGCTAGTGTAATGGTTTAGTAACAATGAGTTTGAGTGTGCAATGCAGTGGTGCTGCAAATAGCTTTGCACCACTGGGACAACAATGGACGTCCAACAGCAACTTTCAGGATGCCACTAAGTTTACTCAGTGTTTGCTAATGGAAGTCCAACAGCCACTTTTAGGATGCCATTACGTTTACTCAGCGTTTGTTAGTATAATGGCTTAGTAACAATGAGTGTGAGTGTGCAATGCAGTGGTGCTGCAAAAAGCTTTGCACCAGTGGGACAATAATGGAAGTCCAACAGCCACTTTTAGGATGCCACTAAGTTTACTTAGTGTTTGCTAATGGAAGTCCAACAGCCACTTTTAGGATGCCATTACGTTTACTCAGTGTTTGCTAGTATAATGGCTTAGTAACAATGAGCTTGAGTGTGCAATGCAGTGGTGCTGCCAATAGCTTTGCACCAGTGGGACAATATTGGAAGTCCAACAGCCAATTTTAGGATGCCACTAAGTTGACTCGGTGTTTGCTAGTATAATGGCTTAGTAACAATGAGTTTGAGTGTGCAATGCAGAGGTGCTGCATATTGATTTGCACAAGTGGGACACTAATGGAAGTCCAACAGCCACTTTTAGGATGCCACTAAGTTTACTCAGTGTTTGCTAGTATAATGGCTTAGTAACAATGAGCTTGAGTGTGCAATGCTGTGGTGCTGCAAGTAGCTTTACACCAGTGGGACAATAATGGAAGTCCAACAGCCACTTTTAGGATGCCACTAAGTTTACTCAGTGTTTGCTAGTATAATAGCTTAGTAACAATGAGTTTGAGTGCGCAATGCAGTGGTGCTGAAAATATCTTTGCACCAGTGGGACAATATTGGAAGTCCAACAGCCAATTTTTTGATGCCACTAAGTTTACTCAGTGTTTGCTAGTATAATGGCTTAGTAACAATGAGCTTGAGTGAGCAATGCAGAGGTGCTGCAAATAGATTTGAACTAGTGGTACACTAATGGAAGTCCAACAGCAACTTTTAGGATGCCACTAAGTTTACTTAGTGTTTGCTAGTATAATGTGTTACATCTCGTGGCTCTCCTGAGGCAAGGACTGAGGCAGTCTCCGATTCCTTGCCTGCCACGAGCACTCCTGCTCAGCAGCGCCGAAGGTCTGCCAGACTGCAGGAGATACCTTCTCAGAGAGGCAGCAGAAGGGTGACACCTAGTGGTTCTCCTGTTACAAGGAGTGAAGCGGTCTCCCATTCCTGGCCTGCCGCAGACTCTCCTGCTCAGCGGCCCCGAAGGTCTGCGAGGCTGCGCAATGTGCAGAGGTTTACTGCTCAGGGAAGCAGTGAGATTCCCGTTATCTCTCCACATTGTGAGACCGAGGATCCCGCCTCTATTTCCCAGAGGCAGGAGGGTGAGCATCTGCAATGCGTGGTGGGTCCTGATTCGCTCACTGACGTCACACGGCTTGATGACAATGCTGGTGACGTGGTGAATCCTGACTGGCCAGGCTGGGACGTCGTGGACCCTGATTGGGTCAAGTCCGTCATCTCCGCCTCGCGCCCGCCCTCGGGTGGAGCTGCACCTCCTTAAAAGCTCCCCCTGCCATCATGGCGGCGCGCGACCGTCCTTCTATGTTTGGATGTCTGGCAGCGTGCTGCCACGCCACTGCTCAGGCATTACTGTCTCTTGTGGGCTTGGCCCTTGCTGCTCCAGCAGTACCTCGTTTGCAGGCTGTGTTCCTGCCTTGCTGCTCCGGCAGTACCCCCGTCAACAGGCCGTGTTCCTGTCCCAGGTGAGCTCCTCAAGTCTCCATTGGACTCACCTGGTTATTGAAAGCACACGTGCGTGGGCACCTCTGTGCTACCCTCGTGCCATATTCTCGTGACTTCCACTGGCACACGTGCGTGGGCACCTCTGTGCTTCCCCGTGCAACAGGTACACCGAGCCGTGAGATCTGTGCCATACAACCCTCACGGGTTAGGGCAGATCGGTGTACATAGATCGTCTGTGACATTCCAGACGATCGCTAGCAGCAACCCGCTCACTCTTCACCCACCATAGCGGCGGTCCCTTACACCGCACAGTGGACCTTGACCGGCGGAAGCAGTCCATTTCCCATCTTGGCACGCTTCCCCGGGTCCCCCTTGTAACATTACGGTCGCGCCAAAGGTCTGGCTATGGCTGAAGAGCAGCAGCAGTTGCTGCGTTATGTGCAGCAGTTGGAGTCACGATTGGCAGCAGTGGAGCAGTCTTCTTCCGATAAGACTACTCTGACGACAGTCGCCACCCAGGCGGCTACCCAGGCTGTGCTATTGGGCGGAAGGTCTCCTCGCCTTGCGCTTCCAGAGCGCTTTAGCGGCAACAGCTCTGAGTGCCGTGGTTTTATAAACCAGGTTACCACCTACTTAGAGCTGTCCGCGACTCTTTACGCTACCGAGAAGGCGAAGGTAGCCTTCGTCCAGTCCCTGCTCACAGGGAGAGCGCTGAAGTGGTCCACGCCGTTGTGGGAGCGCGGAGATCGTGTGGTGAATAACTTAGCAGCTCATCTTGGGGCCATGAGAATGGTGTTCCTCGGGCCTCAAGTCACCCACGATTCCGCGCTGCGCCTCCTACGACTTCGGCAAGGGTCTGCTTCAGTCGGGGACTTTGCTGTACACTTTAGGACACTGGCCGCAGAGCTGGACTGGCCGGATAAGGTCCTTGTCCCTGTGTTTTGGGAGGGCCTGGCAGGGTTTGTCAAAGACGCACTGGCCACACGTGAGGTGCCTGCTACTTTAGAGTCCTTGATTCAGGTTGCCTCTCGCATAGACATCCGCCAGGCGGAGCGAAGGCTCGAGGTCTCTTCAGCACCCGCGTCTGACTCCCGTCTTCCATCAGACAGGTCCCCCAGCCAGTCCTGTAGGCGACTCCGTGGAGTCAATGGAGGTGTCCAAGGTGGTCTCCTCTGCCCCAGGTTCTCGGTCTTGTGTCATCTGCTTTTCCTGTGGGCAGAGGGGACACATAGCTACCCTATGTCCCAAACCGTCGGGAAAAGACAGCGTCTAGTTTCTATCAGAGGGGGGACTCTAGACGCTACTTCTCCCTCTAGGTTGACTATCAGCGCCCAGTTGCAGTTCGGCACTACTCTCTTCTCTGCCCTGGCTTGCTTGGACTCAGGCGCTGAAGGCAATTTCATCTCGACCTCCCTGGCAACCCGATACTCAGTTCCCCTGGTTCTGTTGCCCAAGCCACTCAGGGTCCGGGTAGTCGACGGGTCCATACTACTCGATCCTATCACCCAGATCACCATCCCTCTCAGGATGGATGTACCACCGGGACACCATGAGCAGGTGTCCTTCCTGGTGCTTCCAGGGGGGACGGATGAGATCCTACTGGGCCTTCCCTGGTTGAGACAGCATGCTCCTATACTCAACTGGGCAACAGGGGAGATCTCATCCTGGGCAGGATCCTGTAGAGAGCACCTCGTGACTACCGAACCACCCGCTACCATTAGGTCGGTTGGGTCCTCAGGGAATACTGAGGGGCCGGGTTTACTGACACCTTATGAGGCCTACAGGGATGTCTTTTCCAAAAGGGCCGCAGATACTCTTCCTCCCCACCGGCCATATGATTGCCGAATAGACCTGAAGCCAGGCTCCGAGCCCCCTAGGGGCAGAGTGTATCCACTCTCTGCTCCAGAGACGGAGGCTATGTCCAAATATATTCAGGACAGCCTGGCGAAGGGGTTCATTCGCAAGTCTATTTCACCGGCTGGTGCAGGGTTCTTTTTTGTGCAGAAGAAGGAAGGGGATCTGCGCCCCTGTATCGATTACAGGGGATTAAATGCAATCACAATCAAGAACAAATACCCTTTGCCCCTCATTACTGAGCTATTTGATCGATTCCGCGGGGCAAAGGTCTTCACAAAGCTGGATCTACGCGGGGCGTATAATCTAGTGCGAGTCCGAAAGGGCGATGAGTGGAAGACCGCCTTTAACACCAGGGACGGTCACTACGAGTATCTAGTAATGCCCTTCGGACTCTGCAATGCCCCCGCCGTATTTCAAGACTTTGTGAATGACATTTTCCGGGATTTGTATCTTTCCGTGGTTGCATACCTGGATGACATTCTTATCTTCTCCCCCGATCTTACCACCCATCGGAGGGATGTCATCCGAGTACTTAAGAGGCTCCGCACCCATTCGTTGTATGCTAAGCTGGAAAAGTGCGTTTTTGAACAGGAATCCTTGCCGTTCCTGGGGTACATAGTGTCCAGTCAGGGGTTAGCAATGGATCCGGGGAAGTTGGAGACAGTGATGAACTGGCCTGAGCCCCGCTCGCTGAAGGCGATCCAGCGATTCTTGGGGTTTATCAATTATTATCGCCAGTTCATTCCCAACTTCTCGACGGTGGCAGCACCCATCATTGCCCTTACCCGCAAGGGCGCTAATCCCAAAGCATGGACACGGGAAACGGTAGAGGCATTTCACACTCTCAAAACTCACTTCTCCAGAGCTCCCATCCTTCATCGTCCAGACATCTCCAAACCCTTCCTACTGGAGGTAGACGCCTCTTTGGTCGGTGCAGGTGCAGTCCTGTACCAGAAAAACGAACGAGAAAGGAAACATCCGTGTTTCTTTTTCTCCAAGACCTTTTCTCCGGCCGAGAGGAACTACTCCATAGGGGATAGGGAGTTACTGGCGATGAAACTAGCATTCCAGGAATGGCGGCATCTCCTGGAGGGTGCGAAGCATCCATTTGAGGTTTTTTCTGACCACAAAAACCTCACATACCTCCAGACAGCACAACGCCTGAACCCAAGGCAGGCCCGTTGGTCTTTATTCTTCTCCCGGTTCCGCTTTATTATCCGCCACCTGGCCGGTGAGAAGAACGTACGGGCCGATGCCTTGTCACGTTGTATGGTTGTGTTGGAGGAGGACGAGGAGGAGCCTCGTCTTATACTACCCCCGGACAGCTTGAGGATGGTCACTCCCACTTCTTTGGACCAGGTGCCACCTGGCAAAACCCTCGTTCCCCCTGAACTACGGAACGAGGTGCTATCGTGGGCCCATGCCTCCAAGGTCGGGGGTCACTTCGGGGTCAAAAGGACCAGAGACCTGGTGACCAGGCATTATTGGTGGCCGAGACTACCCCAGGACATACAGGAATATGTGGGAGCCTGTATGTCGTGTGCTCGGAATAAGCCGTCCCGGCAGAGACCGGCAGGTCTTCTTCACCCACTGCCAGTGCCGGATCGTCCCTGGGAAGTGGTGGGGATGGACTTCCTGGGAGATCTGCCCAAGTCAGCAGGGCACAGGGTCGTATGGGTCATCACGGACCACTTCTCTAAAATGGTCCACTTGGTGCCTCTCCCACGACTCCCGACGTCACGTGCTCTCGCCACCTTGTTCATTCGGCATGTATTTAGGTTGCATGGCATGCCTGACAAGGTGGTGAGCGACCGGGGTCCCCAGTTCGCGTCTCGCTTCTGGAGAGAGCTCTGTAAGCTCCTGCAGATAGAGCTGAACATCTCCTCCGCATACCATCCCGAGACCAATGGACTAGTGGAGAGGACTAATCAGACCTTGGTAACTTACCTCCGCCATTTTATATCCGCGCACCACGACAACTGGGCTAACCTCCTTCCTTGGGCCGAATTTGCCATTAACAATTCGGTCCATGAATCCTCTGGCCAGACTCCGTTCCTACTCAATAACGGACAACATCCCAGAATCCCGGTTCCGATGCCCATTACGTCACCCGATACTAGAGTGGAGGATTGGGCGACCAAGGCCCGGGAGATCTGGGATGACACCCAAGAGGCTCTTAAAAGGGCTAAAGACCGGATGGTGACAACGGCTGATGTTCGCCGCCGCCCTGCACCATCCTTCGCCCCTGGTGACCTAGTATGGCTGTCCTCTAAGAATGTTAAGTTAACCTACGGGTACAGGCAGCCAAATTCGCCCCTAGGTATCTGGGTCCGTTTAAAGTACTACAGCAGGTAAACCCAGTGGCATATCGACTCCAGCTCCCTCCACGCTGGGCTATAGCCAACACCTTTCACGTGTCCCTCCTGAAACCCGTACGACTTAATAAATTCTCGGGGTCCCTGCCGGCTCAAACCGACTCCCCGTCCGACGACCCTGAGGTGGCAAAACTTGTGGAGACAAAAGTCATACAGGGCAAGAGGTACTACCTCGTGGAGTGGGCCGGCCGTGGTCCGGAGCATAGATCCTGGGAGTTGGAGGATCATATCCGCGCCCCGGGTTTGATAGCGGCCTTCGAGCACGGACAGGGGGGGGGCATAGACGGGGGGGTAATGTTACATCTTGTGGCTCTCCTGAGGCAAGGACTGAGGCAATCTCCCATTCCTTGCCTGCCACGAGCACTCCTGCTCAGCAGCGCCGAAGGTCTGCCAGACTGCGCAGTGTGCAGGAGATACCTTCTCAGAGAGGCAGCAGAAGGGTGACACCTAGTGGTTCTCCTGTTACAAGGAGTGAAGCGGTCTCCCATTCCTGGCCTGCCGCAGACTCTCCTGCTCAGCGGCCCCGAAGGTCTGCGAGGCTACGCAATGTGCAGAGGTTTACTGCTCAGGTAAGCAGTGAGATTCCCGTTATCTCTCCACATTGTGAGACCGAGGATCCCGCCTCTATTTCCCAGAGGCAGGAGGGTGAGCATGTGCAATGCGTGGTGGGTCCTGATTCGCTCACTGACGTCACACGGCTTGATGACAATGCTGGTGACGTGGTGAATCCTGACTGGCCAGGCTGGGACGTCGTGGACCCTGATTGGGTCAAGTCCGTCATCTCCGCCTCGCGCCCGCCCTCGGGTGGAGCTGCACCTCCTTAAAAGCTCCCCCTGCCATCATGGCGGCGCGCGACCGTCCTTCTATGTTTGGATGTCTGGCAGCGTGCTGCCACGCCACTGCTCAGGCATTACTGTCTCTTGTGGGCTTGGCCCTTGCTGCTCCGGCAGTACCTCGTTTGCAGGCCGTGTTCCTGCCTTGCTGCTACGGCAGTACCCCCGTCAACAGGCCGTGTTCCTGTCCCAGGTGAGCTCCTCAAGTCTCCATTGGACTCACCTGGTTATTGAAAGCACACGTGCGTGGGCACCTCTGTGCTACCCTCGTGCCATATTCTCGTGACTTCCACTGGCACACGTGCGTGGGCACCTCTGTGCTTCCCCGTGCAACAGGTACACCGAGCCGTGAGATCTGTGCCATACAACCCTCACGGGTTAGGGCAGATCGGTGTACATAGATCGTCTGTGACATTCCAGACGATCACTAGCAGCAACCCGCTCACTCTTCACCCACCATAGCGGCGGTCCCTTACACCGCACAGTGGACCTTGACCGGCGGAAGCAGTCCATTTCCCATCTTGGCACGCTTCCCCGGGTCCCCCTCGTAACAATAATAGCTTAGTAACAATGAGTTTGAGTGTGCAATGCAGTGGTGCTGCAAATAGCTTTGCACCAGTGGGACAATAATGGAAGTCCAACAGCCACTTTTAGGATGCCACTAAGTTTACTCAGTGTTTGCTAGTATAATGCATTAGTAACAATGAGTTTGAGTGTGCAATGCAGAGGTGCTGCAAATAGATTTGCACTAGTGGGACACTAAATGAAGTCCAACAGCCACTTTTAGGATGCCACTAAGTTTACTCAGTGTTAGCTAGTATAATGGCTTAGTAACAATGAGTTTGAGTGTGCAATGCAGAGGTGCTGCAAATAGTTTTCAACTAGTGGTACACTAATGGAAGTCCAACAGCAACTTTTAGGATGCCACTAAGTTTACTTAGTGTTTGCTAGTATAATGGCTTAGTAACAATGAGTTTGAGTGCGCAATGCAGTGGTGCTGCAAATATCTTTGCACCAGTGGGACAATATTGGAAGTCCAACAGCCACTTTTAGGATGCCACTAAGTTTACTCAGTGTTTGCTAGTATAATGGCTTAGTAACAATGAGTTTGAGTGTGCAATGCAGAGGTGCTGCAAATAGATTTGAACTAGTGGTACACTAATGGAAGTCCAACAGCAACTTTTAGGATGCCACTAAGTTTACTTAGTGTTTGCTAGTATAATGGCTTAGTAACAATGAGTTTGAGTGTGCAATGCATTGGTGATTCAAATAGCTTTGCACCAGGGGGACAATAATGGAAGTCCAACAGCCACTTTTAGGATGACACTAAGTTTGCTTAGTGTTTGCTAGTATAATGGCTTAGTAACAATAAGCTTGAGTGTGCAATGCAGAGGTGCTGCAAATAGATTTGAACTAGTGGTACACTAATGGAAGTCCAACAGCAACTTTTAGGATGCCACTAAGTTTACTTAGTGTTTGCTAGTATAATGGCTTAGTAACAATGAGTTTGAGTGTGCAATGCAGTGGTGCTGCAAATAGCTTTGCACCAGTGGGACAATAATGGAAGTCCAACAGCCACTTTTAGGATGCCACTAAGTTTACTCAGTGTTTGCTAGTATAATGGCTTAGTAACAATGAGTTTGAGTGTGCAATGCAGTGGTCCTGCAAATATCTTTGCACCAGTGGGACAATATTGGAAGTCCAACAGCCACTTTTAGGATGCCACTAAGTTTACTCAGTGTTTGCTAGTATAATGCATTAGTAACAATGAGTTTGAGTGTGCAAAGCAGAGGTGCTGCAAATAGATTTGCACTAGTGGGACACTAATGGAAGTCCAACAGCAACTTTTAGGATGCCACTAAGTTTACTCAGTGTTTGCTAGTATAATGGCTTAGTAACAATGAGTTTGAGTGTGCAATGCAGTGGTGCTGCAAATAGATTTGAACTAGTCGTACACAAATGGAAGTCCAACAGCAACTTTTAGGATGCCACTAAGTTTACTTAGTGTTTGCTAGTATAATGGCTTAGTAACAATGAGTTTGAGTGTGCAATGCAGTGGTGCTGCAAATATCTTTGCACCAGTGGGACAATATTGTAAGTCCAACAGCCAATTTTAGGATGCCACTAAGTTTACTCAGTGTTAGCTAGTATAATGGCTTAGTAACAATGAGTTTGAGTGTGCAATGCAGAGGTGCTGCAAATAGATTTGCACTAGTGGTACACTAATGGAAGTCCAACAGCAACTTTTAGGATGCCATTAAGTTTACTTAGTGTTTGCTCGTGTAATGGCTCAGTAACAATGAGTTTGAGTGTGCAATGCATTGGTGCTTCAAATAGCTTTGCACCAGTGGGACAATAATGGAAGTCCAACAGCCACTTTTAGGATGACACTAAGTTTGCTTAGTGTTTGCTAGTATAATGGCTTAGTAACAATAAGCTTGAGTGTGCAATGCAGTGGTGCTGCAAATATCTTTGCACCAGTGGGACAATAATGGAAGTCCAACAGCCACTTTTAGGATGACACTAAGTTTGCTTAGTGTTTGCTAGTATAATGGCTTAGTAACAATAAGCTTGAGTGTGCAATGCAGTGGTGCTGCAAATAGCTTTGCACCAGTGGGACAATAATGGAAGATCAACAGCCACTTTTAGGATGCCACTAAGTTTACTCAGTGTTTGCTAGTATAATGGCTTAGTAACAATGAGTTTGAGAGTGCAATGCAGTGGTGCTGCAAACAGTTTTACACCAGTGTGATAATAATGGAAGTACAACAGCCACTTTTAGGATGCCACTAAGTTTACTCAGTGTTTGGTAGTATAATGGCTTGATAACAATGAGTTTGAGTGTGCAATGCAGAGGTGCTGCATATTGATTTGCACTAGTGGGACACTAATGGAAGTACAACAGCCACTTTTAGGATGCCACTAAGTTTGCTCAGTGTTTGCTAGTATAATGGCTTAGTAACAATGAGCTTGAGTGTGCAATGCAGTGGTTCTGCAAATAGCTTTGCACGAGTGGGACAATAATGGAAGTCCAACAGCCACTTTTAGGATGCCACTAAGTTTACTCAGTGTTTGCTAGTATAATGGCTTAGTAACAATGAGTTTGAGTGTGCAATGCAGTGATGCTGCAAATAGCTTTGCACAAGTGGGACAATATTAGAAGTCCAACAGCCAATTTTAGGATGCCACTAAGTTTTCTCAGTGTTTGCTAGCATAATGGCCTAGTAACAATGAGTTTGAGTGTGCAATGCAGTGGTGCTGCAAATAGATTTGCACTAGTGGTACACTAATGGAAGTCCAACAGCAGCTTTTAGGATGCCACTAAGTTTACTTAGTGTTTGCTAGTATAATGGCTTAGTAACAATGAGTTTGAGTGTGCAATGCAGTGGTGCTGCAAATATCTTTGCACCAGTGGGACAATATTGGAAGTTCAACAGCCAATTTTAGGATGTCACTAAGTTTACTCAGTGTTTGCTAGCAAAATGGCCTAGTAACAATGAGTTTGAGTGTGCAATGCAGAGGTGCTGCAAATAGATTTGCACTAGTGGTACACTAATGAAAGTCCAACAGCAACTTTTAGGATGTCAATAAGTTTACTTAGTGTTTGCTAGTGTAATGGCTCAGTAACAATGAGTTTGAGTGTGCAATGCATTGGTGCTTCAAATAGCTTTTCACCAGTGGGACAATAATGGAAGTCCAACAGCCACTTTTAGGATGACACTAAGTTTGCTTAGTGTTTGCTAGTATAAGGGCTTAGTAACAATAAGCTTGAGTGTGCAATGCAGTGGTGCTGCAAATAGCTTTGCACCAGTGGGACAATAATGGAAGATCAACAGCCACTTTTAGGATGCCACTAAGTTTACTCAGTGTTTGCTAGTATAATGGCTTAGTAACAATGAGTTTGAGTGTGCAATGCAGTGGTGCTGCAAACAGTTTTACACCAGTGGGATAATAATGGAAGTACAACAGCCACTTTTAGGATGCCACTAAGTTTACTCAGTGTTTGGTAGTATAATGGCTTGATAACAATGAGTTTGAATGTGCAATGCAGAGGTGCTGCATATTGATTTGCACTAGTGGGACACTAATGGAAGTACAACAGCCACTTTTAGGATGCCACTAAGTTTGCTCAGTGTTTGCTAGTATAATGGCTTAGTAACAATGAGCTTGAGTGTGCAATGCAGTGGTGCTGCAAATAGCTTTGCACGAGTGGGACAATAATGGAAGTCCAACAGCCACTTTTAGGATGCCACTAAGTTTACTCAGTGTTTGCTAGTATAATGGCTTAGTAACAATAAGTTTGAGTGTGCAATGCAGTGATGCTGCAAATAGCTTTGCACAAGTGGGACAATATTAGAAGTCCAACAGCCAATTTTAGGATGCCACTAAGTTTTCTCAGTGTTTGCTAGCATAATGGCCTAGTAACAATGAGTTTGAGTGTGCAATGCAGTGGTGCTGCAAATTGATTTGCACTAGTGGTACACTAATGGAAGTCCAACAGCAGCTTTTAGGATGCCACTAAGTTTACTCAGTGTTTGCTAGTATAATGTCTTAGTAACAATGAGCTTGAGTGTGCAATGCAGTAGTGCTGCAAATAGCTTAGCACCAGTGGGACAATAATGGAAGTCCAACAGCCACTTTTAGGATGACACTAAGTTTGCTTAGTGTTTGCTAGTATAATGGCTTAGTAACAATACGCTTGAGTGTGCAATGCAGTGGTGCTGCAAAAAGCTTTGCACCAGTGGGATAATAATGGAAGTCCAACAGCCACTTTTAGGATGCCACTAAGTTTACTCAGTGTTTGGTAGTATAATGGCTTAGTAACAATGAGTTTGAGTGTGCAATGCAGTGGTGCTGCAAATATCTTTGCACCAGTGGGACAATATTGGAAAACCAACAGCCAATTTTAGGATGCCGCTAAGTTTACTTAGTGTTTGCTAGTGTAATGGCTCAGTAACAATGAGTTTGAGTGTGCTATGTAGTGGTGTTGCAAATAGCTTTGCACCAGTGGGACAATAATGGAAGTCCTACAGCCACTTTTAGGATGCCACTAAGTTTACTTAGTGCTTGCTAGTATAATGGATTAGTAACAATGAGTTTAAGTGTTCAATGCAGTGGTGCTGCAAATAGCTTTGCACCAGTGGGATAATAATGGAAGTCCAACAGCCACTTTTAAGATGCCACTAAGCTTACTCAGTGTTTGCTAGTATAATGGCTTAGTAACAATGAGTTTGAGTGTGCAATGCAGAGGTGCTGCAAATAGATTTGCACCAGAGGGATAAGAATGGAAGTACAACAGCCACTTTTAGGATGCCACTAAGTTTACTCAGTGTTTGCTAGTATAATGGCTTAGTAACAATGAGTTTGAGTGTGCAATGCAGTGGTGCTGCAAATAGCTTTGCACCAGTGGGATAATAATGGAAGTACAACAGCCACTTTTAGGATGCCACTAAGTTTACTCAGTGTTTGCTAGTATAATGGCTTAGTAACAATGAGTTTGAGTGTGCAATGCAGTGGTGCTGCAAATATCTTTGCATCAGTGGGACAATATTGGAAGTTCAACAGCCAATTTTTTGATGCCACTAAGTTTACTCAGTGTTTGCTAGTATAATGGCTTAGTATCAATGAGTTTGAGTGTGCAATGCAGAGGTAATGCAAATAGATTTGAACTAGTGGTACACTAATGGAAGTCCAACAGAAACTTTTAGGATGCCACTAAGTTTACTTAGTGTTTGCTACTATAACGGCTTAGTAACAATGAGTTTGAGTGTGCAATGCAGTGGTGCTGCAAATAGCTTTGCACCAGTGGGACAATAATGGAAGTCCAACAGCCACTTTTAGGATGCCACTAAGTTTACTCAGTGTTTGCTAGTATAATGGCTTAGTAACAATGAGTGTGAGTGTGCAATGAAGTGGTGCTGCAAATAGCTTTGCACCAGTGGGACAATAATGGAAGTCCAACAGCCACTTTTAGGATGCCACTAAGTTTACTCAGTGTTTGCTAGTATAATGGCTTAGTAACAATGAGTGTGAGTGTGCAATGAAGTGGTGCTGCAAATAGCTTTGCACCAGTGGGACAATAATGGAAGTCCAACAGCCACTTTTAGGATGCCACTAAGTTTACTCAGTGTTTGCTAGTATAATGGCTTAGTAACAATGAGTTTGAGTGTGCAATGCAGAGGTGCTGCACATTGATTTGCACTAGTGGGACACTAATGGAAGTCCAACAGCCACTTTTAGGATGCCACTAAGTTTTCTCAGTGTTTGCTCGTATAATTGCTTAGTAACAATGAGCTTGAGTGTGCAATGCAGTGGTGCTGCAAATAGCTTTGCACGAGTGGGACAATAATGTAAGTCCAACAGCCACTTTTAGGATGCCACTAAGTTTACTCAGTGTTTGCTAGTATAATGGCTTATTAACAATGAGTTTGAGTGTGCAATGCAGAGGTGCTGCAAATAGATTGGAACTAGTGGTACACTAATGGAAGTCCAACAGCAACTTTTAGGATGCCACTAAGTTTTCTTAGTATTTGCTAGTATAATGGCTTAGTAACAATGAGTTTGAGTGTGCAATGCAGTGGTGCTGCAAATAGCTTTGCACCAGTGGATTAATAATGGAAGTACAACAGCCACTTTTAGGATGCCACTAAGTTTACTCAGTGTTTGCTAGTATAATGGCTTATTAACAATGAGTTTGAGTGTGCAATGCAGAGGTGCTGCAAATAGATTGGAACTAGTGGTATACTAATGGAAGTCCAACAGCAACTTTTAGGATGCCACTAAGTTTACTTAGTATTTGCTAGTATAATGGCTTAGTAACAATGAGTTTGAGTGTGCAATGCAGTGGTGCTGCAAATAGCTTTGCACGAGTGGGACAATAATGGAAGTCCAACAGCCACTTTTAGGATGCCACTAAGTTTACTCAGTGTTTGCTAGTATAATGTCTTAGTAACAATGAGCTTGAGTGTGCAATGCAGTGGTGCTGCAAATATCTTTGCACCAGTGGGATAATAATGGAAGTACAACAGCCACTTTTAGGATGCCACTAAGGTAACTCAGTGTTTGATAGTATAATGGCTTAGTAACAATGAGCTTGAGTGTGCAATGCAGTGGTGCTGCAATTAGCTTTGCACCAGTGGGACAATAATTGGAAGTCCAACAGCCACTTTTAGGATGCCACTAAGTTTACTCAGTGTTTGCTAGTATAATGAAAAATGCTACTTGCTAATTTGAACATGTGAATAATGAATTGCATACCTGCTATGAATATTAGGAAAAAGGAGATATTTAGCAATCGCATTGATCAATGTAACTGAGCCCCAAAACCTCGTCAAGGTATATCTCTATATTGGGGTCCCTAGCTCTGTGACCCTAACTGTGTGTCATCTCATTGCAATTAAAAACTGCTATGGGTGGAGAGGGGTAACTAAGGACTTTCTTATATAGGAGATGGAAAAAACATGGCCGAAAGGGGCGGAGCTGTGTTCACATTCAGAAAAAAAACTACATATAACTGAATAGGATAACTGAAGTGAGCACTAATATATATATATGAGTGCAAGCCAAAAATACATACTATATATAAGAATAAGGCTGCACATCAAACTTAGATAATGGTATAATGCCTCAAGCATATGGAAAAATATTGGAATATACAATGAAAAATGCTACTTGCTAATTTGAACATGTGAATAATGAATTGCATACCTGCTATGAATATTAGGAAAAAGGAGATATTTAGCAATCGCATTGATCAATGTAACTGAGCCCCAAAACCTCGTCAAGGTATATCTCTATATTGGGGTCCCTAGCTCTGTGACCCTAACTGTGTGTCATCTCATTGCAATTAAAAACTGCTATGGGTGGAGAGGGGTAACTAAGGACTTTCTTATATAGGAGATGGAAAAAACATGGCCGAAAGGGGCGGAGCTGTGTTCACATTCAGAAAAAAAACTACATATAACTGAATAGGATAACTGAAGTGAGCACTAATATATATATATGAGTGCAAGCCAAAAATACATACTATATATAAGAATAAGGCTGCACATCAAACTTAGATAATGGTATAATGCCTCAAGCATATGGAAAAATATTGGAATATACAATGAAAAATGCTACTTGCTAATTTGAACATGTGAATAATGAATTGCATACCTGCTATGAATATTAGGAAAAAGGAGATATTTAGCAATCGCATTGATCAATGTAACTGAGCCCCAAAACCTCGTCAAGGTATATCTCTATATTGGGGTCCCTAGCTCTGTGACCCTAACTGTGTGTCATCTCATTGCAATTAAAAACTGCTATGGGTGGAGAGGGGTAACTAAGGACTTTCTTATATAGGAGATGGAAAAAACATGGCCGAAAGGGGCGGAGCTGTGTTCACATTCAGAAAAAAAACTACATATAACTGAATAGGATAACTGAAGTGAGCACTAATATATATATATGAGTGCAAGCCAAAAATACATACTATATATAAGAATAAGGCTGCACATCAAACTTAGATAATGGTATAATGCCTCAAGCATATGGAAAAATATTGGAATATACAATGAAAAATGCTACTTGCTAATTTGAACATGTGAATAATGAATTGCATACCTGCTATGAATATTAGGAAAAAGGAGATATTTAGCAATCGCATTGATCAATGTAACTGAGCCCCAAAACCTCGTCAAGGTATATCTCTATATTGGGGTCCCTAGCTCTGTGACCCTAACTGTGTGTCATCTCATTGCAATTAAAAACTGCTATGGGTGGAGAGGGGTAACTAAGGACTTTCTTATATAGGAGATGGAAAAAACATGGCCGAAAGGGGCGGAGCTGTGTTCACATTCAGAAAAAAAACTACATATAACTGAATAGGATAACTGAAGTGAGCACTAATATATATATATGAGTGCAAGCCAAAAATACATACTATATATAAGAATAAGGCTGCACATCAAACTTAGATAATGGTATAATGCCTCAAGCATATGGAAAAATATTGGAATATACAATGAAAACTGCTACTTGCTAATTTGAACATGTGAATAATGAATTGCATACCTGCTATGAATATTAGGAAAAAGGAGATATTTAGCAATCGCATTGATCAATGTAACTGAGCCCCAAAACCTCGTCAAGGTATATCTCTATATTGGGGTCCCTAGCTCTGTGACCCTAACTGTGTGTCATCTCATTGCAATTAAAAACTGCTATGGGTGGAGAGGGGTAACTAAGGACTTTCTTATATAGGAGATGGAAAAAACATGGCCGAAAGGGGCGGAGCTGTGTTCACATTCAGAAAAAAAACTACATATAACTGAATAGGATAACTGAAGTGAGCACTAATATATATATATGAGTGCAAGCCAAAAATACATACTATATATAAGAATAAGGCTGCACATCAAACTTAGATAATGGTATAATGCCTCAAGCATATGGAAAAATATTGGAATATACAATGAAAAATGCTACTTGCTAATTTGAACATGTGAATAATGAATTGCATACCTGCTATGAATATTAGGAAAAAGGAGATATTTAGCAATCGCATTGATCAATGTAACTGAGCCCCAAAACCTCGTCAAGGTATATCTCTATATTGGGGTCCCTAGCTCTGTGACCCTAACCGTGTGTCATCTCATTGCAATTAAAAACTGCTATGGGTGGAGAGGGGTAACTAAGGACTTTCTTATATAGGAGATGGAAAAAACATGGCCGAAAGGGGCGGAGCTGTGTTCACATTCAGAAAAAAAACTACATATAACTGAATAGGATAACTGAAGTGAGCACTAATATATATATATGAGTGCAAGCCAAAAATACATACTATATATAAGAATAAGGCTGCACATCAAACTTAGATAATGGTATAATGCCTCAAGCATATGGAAAAATATTGGAATATACAATGAAAAATGCTACTTGCTAATTTGAACATGTGAATAATGAATTGCATACCTGCTATGAATATTAGGAAAAAGGAGATATTTAGCAATCGCATTGATCAATGTAACTGAGCCCCAAAACCTCGTCAAGGTATATCTCTATATTGGGGTCCCTAGCTCTGTGACCCTAACTGTGTGTCATCTCATTGCAATTAAAAACTGCTATGGGTGGAGAGGGGTAACTAAGGACTTTCTTATATAGGAGATGGAAAAAACATGGCCGAAAGGGGCGGAGCTGTGTTCACATTCAGAAAAAAAACTACATATAACTGAATAGGATAACTGAAGTGAGCACTAATATATATATATGAGTGCAAGCCAAAAATACATACTATATATAAGAATAAGGCTGCACATCAAACTTAGATAATGGTATAATGCCTCAAGCATATGGAAAAATATTGGAATATACAATGAAAAATGCTACTTGCTAATTTGAACATGTGAATAATGAATTGCATACCTGCTATGAATATTAGGAAAAAGGAGATATTTAGCAATCGCATTGATCAATGTAACTGAGCCCCAAAACCTCGTCAAGGTATATCTCTATATTGGGGTCCCTAGCTCTGTGACCCTAACTGTGTGTCATCTCATTGCAATTAAAAACTGCTATGGGTGGAGAGGGGTAACTAAGGACTTTCTTATATAGGAGATGGAAAAAACATGGCCGAAAGGGGCGGAGCTGTGTTCACATTCAGAAAAAAAACTACATATAACTGAATAGGATAACTGAAGTGAGCACTAATATATATATATGAGTGCAAGCCAAAAATACATACTATATATAAGAATAAGGCTGCACATCAAACTTAGATAATGGTATAATGCCTCAAGCATATGGAAAAATATTGGAATATACAATGAAAAATGCTACTTGCTAATTTGAACATGTGAATAATGAATTGCATACCTGCTATGAATATTAGGAAAAAGGAGATATTTAGCAATCGCATTGATCAATGTAACTGAGCCCCAAAACCTCGTCAAGGTATATCTCTATATTGGGGTCCCTAGCTCTGTGACCCTAACTGTGTGTCATCTCATTGCAATTAAAAACTGCTATGGGTGGAGAGGGGTAACTAAGGACTTTCTTATATAGGAGATGTAAAAAACATGGCCGAAAGGGGCGGAGCTGTGTTCACATTCAGAAAAAAAAACTACATATAACTGAATAGGATAACTGAAGTGAGCACTAATATATATATATGAGTGCAAGCCAAAAATACATACTATATATAAGAATAAGGCTGCACATCAAACTTAGATAATGGTATAATGCCTCAAGCATATGGAAAAATATTGGAATATACAATGAAAACTGCTACTTGCTAATTTGAACATGTGAATAATGAATTGCATACCTGCTATGAATATTAGGAAAAAGGAGATATTTAGCAATCGCATTGATCAATGTAACTGAGCCCCAAAACCTCGTCAAGGTATATCTCTATATTGGGGTCCCTAGCTCTGTGACCCTAACTGTGTGTCATCTCATTGTAATTAAAAACAGCTATGGGTGGAGAGGGGTAACTAAGGACTTTCTTATATAGGAGATGGAAAAAACATGGCCGAAAGGGGCGGAGCTGTGTTCACATTCAGAAAAAAAACTACATATAACTGAATAGGATAACTGAAGTGAGCACTAATATATATATATGAGTGCAAGCCAAAAATACATACTATATATAAGAATAAGGCTGCACATCAAACTTAGATAATGGTATAATGCCTAAAGCATGTGGAAAAATATTGGAATATACAATGAAAAATGCTACTTGCTAATTTGAACATGTGAATAATGAATTGCATACCTGCTATGAATATTAGGAAAAAGGAGATATTTAGCAATCGCATTGATCAATGTAACTGAGCCCCAAAACCTCGTCAAGGTATATCTCTATATTGGGGTCCCTAGCTCTGTGACCCTAACTGTGTGTCATCTAATTGCTCACTCTTATATATAGTATGTATTTTTGGCTTGCACTCATATATATATATTAGTGCTCACTTCAGTTATCCTATTCAGTTATATGTAGTTTTTTT
Source organism: Anomaloglossus baeobatrachus (assembly GCF_048569485.1). Lineage (NCBI taxonomy): Eukaryota > Metazoa > Chordata > Amphibia > Anura > Aromobatidae > Anomaloglossus > Anomaloglossus baeobatrachus. The sequence goes on from NC_134356.1 coordinate 154,964,508, forward strand.
TCTGAATGTGAACACAGCTCCGCCCCTTTCGGCCATGTTTTTTCCATCTCCTATATAAGAAAGTCCTTAGTTACCCCTCTCCACCCATAGCAGTTTTTAATTGCAATGAGATGACACACAGTTAGGGTCACAGAGCTAGGGACCCCAATATAGAGATATACCTTGACGAGGTTTTGGGGCTCAGTTACATTGATCAATGCGATTGCTAAATATCTCCTTTTTCCTAATATTCATAGCAGGTATGCAATTCATTATTCACATGTTCAAATTAGCAAGTAGCATTTTTCATTGTATATTCCAATATTTTTCCATATGCTTGAGGCATTATACCATTATCTAAGTTTGATGTGCAGCCTTATTCTTATATATAGTATGTATTTTTGGCTTGCACTCATATATATATATTAGTGCTCACTTCAGTTATCCTATTCAGTTATATGTAGTTTTTTGTCTGAATGTGAACACAGCTCCGCCCCTTTCGGCCATGTTTTTTCCATCTCCTATATAAGAAAGTCCTTAGTTACCCCTCTCCACCCATAGCAGTTTTTAATTGCAATGAGATGACACACAGTTAGGGTCACAGAGCTAGGGACCCCAATATAGAGATATACCTTGACGAGGTTTGGGGCTCAGTTACATTGATCAATGCGATTGCTAAATATCTCCTTTTTCCTAATATTCATAGCAGGTATGCAATTCATTATTCACATGTTCAAATTAGCAAGTAGCATTTTTCATTGTATATTCCAATATTTTTCCATATGCTTGAGGCATTATACCATTATCTAAGTTTGATGTGCAGCCTTATTCTTATATATAGTATGTATTTTTGGCTTGCACTCATATATATATATATTAGTGCTCACTTCAGTTATCCTATTCAGTTATATGTAGTTTTTTTTCTGAATGTGAACACAGCTCCGCCCCTTTCGGCCATGTTTTTTCCATCTCCTATATAAGAAAGTCCTTAGTTACCCCTCTCCACCCATAGCAGTTTTTAATTGCAATGAGATGACACACAGTTAGGGTCACAGAGCTAGGGACCCCAATATAGAGATATACCTTGACGAGGTTTTGGGGCTCAGTTACATTGATCAATGCGATTGCTAAATATCTCCTTTTTCCTAATATTCATAGCAGGTATGCAATTCATTATTCACATGTTCAAATTAGCAAGTAGCATTTTTCATTGTATATTCCAATATTTTTCCATATGCTTGAGGCATTATACCATTATCTAAGTTTGATGTGCAGCCTTATTCTTATATATAGTATGTATTTTTGGCTTGCACTCATATATATATATTAGTGCTCACTTCAGTTATCCTATTCAGTTATATGTAGTTTTTTTTTCTGAATGTGAACACAGCTCCGCCCCTTTCGGCCATGTTTTTTCCATCTCCTATATAAGAAAGTCCTTAGTTACCCCTCTCCACCCATAGCAGTTTTTAATTGCAATGAGATGACACACAGTTAGGGTCACAGAGCTAGGGACCCCAATATAGAGATATACCTTGACGAGGTTTTGGGGCTCAGTTACATTGATCAATGCGATTGCTAAATATCTCCTTTTTCCTAATATTCATAGCAGGTATGCAATTCATTATTCACATGTTCAAATTAGCAAGTAGCATTTTTCATTGTATATTCCAATATTTTTCCATATGCTTGAGGCATTATACCATTATCTAAGTTTGATGTGCAGCCTTATTCTTATATATAGTATGTATTTTTGGCTTGCACTCATATATATATATTAGTGCTCACTTCAGTTATCCTATTCAGTTATATGTAGTTTTTTTTCTGAATGTGAACACAGCTCCGCCCCTTTCGGCCATGTTTTTTCCATCTCCTATATAAGAAAGTCCTTAGTTACCCCTCTCCACCCATAGCAGTTTTTAATTGCAATGAGATGACACACAGTTAGGGTCACAGAGCTAGGGACCCCAATATAGAGATATACCTTGACGAGGTTTTGGGGCTCAGTTACATTGATCAATGCGATTGCTAAATATCTCCTTTTTCCTAATATTCATAGCAGGTATGCAATTCATTATTCACATGTTCAAATTAGCAAGTAGCATTTTTCATTGTATATTCCAATATTTTTCCATATGCTTGAGGCATTATACCATTATCTAAGTTTGATGTGCAGCCTTATTCTTATATATAGTATGTATTTTTGGCTTGCACTCATATATATATATTAGTGCTCACTTCAGTTATCCTATTCAGTTATATGTAGTTTTTTTTCTGAATGTGAACACAGCTCCGCCCCTTTCGGCCATGTTTTTTCCATCTCCTATATAAGAAAGTCCTTAGTTACCCCTCTCCACCCATAGCAGTTTTTAATTGCAATGAGATGACACACAGTTAGGGTCACAGAGCTAGGGACCCCAATATAGAGATATACCTTGACGAGGTTTTGGGGCTCAGTTACATTGATCAATGCGATTGCTAAATATCTCCTTTTTCCTAATATTCATAGCAGGTATGCAATTCATTATTCACATGTTCAAATTAGCAAGTAGCATTTTTCATTGTATATTCCAATATTTTTCCATATGCTTGAGGCATTATACCATTATCTAAGTTTGATGTGCAGCCTTATTCTTATATATAGTATGTATTTTTGGCTTGCACTCATATATATATATATTAGTGCTCACTTCAGTTATCCTATTCAGTTATTTGCTAGTATAATGGCTTAGTAACAATGAGTTTGAGTATGCAATGCAGAGGTAATGCAAATAGATTTGAACTAGTGGTACACTAATGGAAGTCCAACAGAAACTTTTAGGATGCCACTAAGTTTACTTAGTGTTTGCTAGTATAATGGCTTAGTAACAATGAGTTTGAGTGTGCAATGCAGTGGTGCTGCAAATAGCTTTGCACCAGTGGGACAATATTGGAAGTCCAACAGCCAATTTTAGGATGCCACTAAGTTTACTCAGTGTTTGCTAGTATAATGGCCTAGTAACAATGAGTTTGAGTGTGCAATGCAGAGGTGTTGCAAATAGCTTTGCACTAGTAGTACACTAATGGAAGTCCAACAGCCACTTTTAGGATGCCACTAAGTTTACTCAGTGTTTGCTAGTATAATGGCCTAGTAGCAATGAGTTTGAGTGTGCAATGCAGAGGTGCTGCATATTGATTTGCACTAGTGGGACACTAATGGAAGTCCAACAGCCACTTTTAGGATGCCACTAAGTTTACTCAGTGTTTGCTAGTGTAATGGCTTAGTAACAATGAGTTTGAGTGTGCAATGCAGAGGTAATGCAAATAGATTTGAACTAGTGGTACACTAATGGAAGTCCAACAGAAACTTTTAGGATGCCACTAAGTTTACTTAGTGTTTGCTAGAATAATGGCTTAGTAACAATGAGGTTGAGTGTGCAATGCAGTGGTGCTGCAAATAGCTTTGCACCAGTGGGACAATAATGGAAGTCCAACAGCCACTTTTAGGATGCCACTAAGTTTACTCAGTGTTTGCTAGTATAATGGCTTAGTAACAATGAGTTTGAGTGTGCAAAGCAGAGGTGCTGCAAATAGATTTGCACTAGTGGGACACTAATGGAAGTCCAAAAGCCACTTTTAGGATGCCACTAAGTTTACTCAGTGTTTGCTAGTATAATGACTTAGTAACAATGAGTTTGAGTGTGCAATGTAGAGGTGCTGAAAATAGATTTGCACTAGTGGGACACTAATTGAAGTCCAACAGCCACTTTTGGGATGCCATTACGTTTACTCAGTGTTTGCTAGTATAATGGCTTAGTAACAATGAGTGTGAGTGTGCAATAAAGTGGTGTTGCAAATAGCTTTGCACCAGTGGGACAATAATGGAAGTCCAACAGCCACTTTTAGGATGTCACTAAGTTTACTCAGTGTTTGCTAGTATAATGGCTTAGTAACAATGAGTTTGAGTGTGCAATGCAGTGGTGCTTCAAATACTTTGCACAGGTGGGACAATAATGGAAGTCCAACAGCCACTTTTAGGATGCCACTAAGTTTACTCAGTGTTTGCTAGAATAATGGCTTAGTAACAATGAGTTAGTGTGCAATGCAGAGGTGCTGCATATTGATTTGTACTAGTGGGACACTAATAGAAGTCCAACAGCCACTTTTAGGATGCCACTAAGTTTACTCAGTGTTTGCTAGTATAATGGCTTAGTAACAATGAGCTTGAGTGTGCAACGCAGTGGTGCTGCAAATGGCTTTGCACCAGTGGGACAATAATGGAAGTCCAACAGCCACTTTTAGGATGCCACTAAGTTTACTAAGCGTTTGCTAGTATAATGGCTTAGTAACAATGAGTTTGAGTGTGCAATGCAGTGGTGCTGCAAATAGCTTTGCACCAGTGGGATAATAATGGAAGTACAACAGCCACTTTTAGGATGCCACTAAGTTTACTCAGTGTTTGCTAGAAAATGGCTTAGTAACAATGAGTTTGAGTGTGCAATGCAGAGGTGCTGCAAATAGATTTGAACTAGTGGTACACTAATGGAAGTCCAACAGCAACTTTTAGGATGCCACTAAGTTTACTCTGTGTTTGCTAGTATAATGGCTTAGTAACAGTGAGTTTGAGTGTGCAATGCAGAGGTGCTGCAAATAGCTTTGCACCAGTGGGGCAATAATGGAAGTCCAACAGCCACTTTTAGGATACCACTAAGTTTACTCAGTGTTTGCTAGTATAATGGCTTAGTAACAATGAGTTTGAGTGTGCAATGCAGAGGTGCTGAAAATAGATTTATACTAGTGGGACACTAATTGAAGCCAACAGACACTTTTAGGATGCCATTACGTTTACTCAGTGTTTGCTAGTATAATGGCTTAGTAACAATGACTGTGAGTGTGCAATGAAGTGGTACTGCAAATAGCTTTGCACCAGTGGGACAATAATGGAAGTCCAACAACCACTTTTAGGATGCCACTAAGTTTACTCAGTGTTTGCTAGTATAATGGCTTAGTAACAATGAGTTTGAGTGTGCAATGCAGAGGTGCTGCATATTGATTTGCACTAGTGGGACACTAATGGAAGTCCAGCAGCCACTTTTAGGATGCCACTAAGTTTACTCAGTGTTTGCTAGTATAATGGCTTAGTAACAATGAGCTTAAGTGTGCAATGCAGTGGTGCTGCAAATGGCTTTGCACCAGTGGGACAATAATGGAAGTCCAACAGCCACTTTTAGGATGCCACTAAGTTTACTAAGTGTTTGCTCGTATAATGGCTTAGTAACAATGAGTTTGAGTGTGCAATGCAGAGGTGCTGCAAATAGATTTGAACTAGTGGTACACTAATCGAAGTCCAACAGCAACTTTTAGGATGACACTAAGTTTACTTAGTGTTTGCTAGTATAATGGCTTAGTAACAGTGAGTTTGATTGTGCAATGCAGTGGTGCTGCAAATAGCTTTGCACCAGTGGGACAATAATGGAAGTCCAACAACCACTTTTAGGATGCCACTAAGTTTACTCAGTGTTTGCTAGTATAATGGCTTAGTAACAATGAGTTTGAGTGTGCAATGCAGAGGTGCTGCATATTGATTTGCACTAGTGGGACACTAATGAAAGTCCAACAGCCACATTTAGGATGCCACTAAGTTTTCTCAGTGTTTGCTCGTATAATGGCTTAGTAACAATGAGCTTGAGAGTGCAATGCAGTGGTGCTGCAAATAGCTTTGCACGAGTGGGACAATAATGGAAGTCCAACAGCCACTTTTAGGATGCCACAAAATTTACTCAGTGTTTGCTAGTATAATGGCTTAGTAACAATGAGTTTGAGTGTGTAATGCAGAGGTGTTGCAAATAGATTTGCACTAGTGGGACACTAATGGAAGTCCAACAGCCACTTTTAGGATGCCACTAAGTTTACTTAGTGTTTGCTAGTGTAATGGCTCAGTAACAATGAGTTTGAGTGTGCAATGCAGTGGGTTTGCAAATAGCTTTGCACCAGTGGGACAATAATGGAAGTCCAACAACCACTTTTAGGATGCCACTAAGTTTACACAGTGTTTGCTAGTATAATGGCTAAGTAACAATGACTTTGAGTGTGCAATGCAGAGGTGCTGCATATTGATTTGCACTAGTGGGACACTAATGGAAGTCCAACAGCCACTTTTAGGATGCCACTAAGTTTACTCAGTGTTTGCTAGTATAATGGCTTAGTAACAATGAGCTTGAGTGTGCAATGCAGTGGTGCTGCAAATAGATTTGCACCAGTGGGAAAATAATGTAAGTCCAACAGCCACTTTTAGGATGCCACTAAGTTTACTCAGTGTTTGCTAGTATAATGGCTTAGTAACAATGAATTTGGGTTTGCAATGCAGTGGTGCTGCACATAGCTTTGCACCAGTGGGACAATAATGGAAGTCCAACAGCCACTTTTAGGATGCCACTAAGTTTACTAAGTGTTTGCTAGTATAATGGCCTAGTAACAATGAGTTTGAATGTGCAATGCAGTGGTGCTGCAAATAGCTTTGAACCAGTGGGACAATAATGGAAGTCCAACAGCCACTTTTAGGATGACACTAAGTTTACTTAGTGTTTGCTAGTGTAATGGCTCAGTAACATTGAGTTTGAATGTGCAATGCAGTGGTGCTGCAAATAGCTTTGCACCAGTGGGACAATATTGGAAGTCCAACAGCCAATTTTTTGATGCCACTAAGTTTACTCAGTGTTTGCTAGTATAATGGCTTAGTAACAATGAGTTTGAATATGCAATGCAGAGGTGCAGCAAATAGATTTGCACTAGTTGTACACTAATGGAAGTCCAACAGCAACTTTTAGGATGCCACTAAGTTTACTCAGTGTTTGCTAGTATAATGGCTTAGTAATAAAGAGTTTGAGTGTGCAATGCAGAAGTGCTGCAAATAGATTTAAACTAGTGGTACACTAATGGAAGTCCAACAACAACTTTTAGGATGCCACTAAGTTTACTTAGTGTTTGCTAGTATAATGGCTTAGTAACAATGAGTTTGAGTGTGCAATGCAGTGGTGCTGAAAATAGCTTTGCACCAGTGGGACAATATTGGAAGTCCAACAGCCAATTTTAGGATGCCACCAAGTTTACTCAGTGTTTGCTAGTATAATGGCTTAGTAACAATGAGCTTGAGTGTGCAATGTAGTGGTGCTGCAAATAGCTTTGCACCAGTGGGACAATAATGGAAGTCCAACAGCCACTTTTAGGATGCCACTAAGTTTACTCAGTGTTTGCCAGTATAATGGCTTAGCAACAATGGCATCCTAAAATTGGCTGTTGGACTTCCAATATTGTCCCACTGGTGCAAAGATATTTGCAGCACCACTGCATTGCACACTCAAACTCATTGTTACTAAGCCATTATACTAGCAAACACTGAGTAAACTTAGTGGCATCCTAAAAGTGGCTGTTGTACTTCCATTATTATCCCACTGGTTCAAAGCAGTGGTGCTGCAAATAGCTTTGAACCAGTGGGATAATAATGGAAGTACAACAGCCACTTTTAGGATGCCACTAAGTTTACTCAGTGTTTGCTAGTATAATGGCTTAGTAACAATGAGTTTGAGTGTGCAATGCAGTGGTGCTGCAAATATCTTTGCACCAGTGGGACAATATTGGAAGTCCAACAGCCAATTTTAGGATGCCACTAAGTTTACTCAGTGTTTGCTAGTATAATGGCCTAGTAACAATGAGTTTGAATGTGCAATGCAGTGGTGCTGCAAATAGCTTTGCACCAGTGGGACAATAATGGAAGTCCAACAGCCACTTTTAGGATGACACTAAGTTTACTCAGTGTTTGCTAGTATAATGGCTTAGTAACAATGAGTTTGAGTGTGCAATGCAGTGGTGCTGCAAATATCTTTGCTTCAGTGGGACAATATTGGAAGTCCAACAGCGAATTTTAGGATGCCACTAAGTTTACTCAGTGTTTGCTAGTATAATGGCCTAGTAACAATGAGTTTGAATGTGCAATGCAGTGGTGCTGCAAATAGCTTTGCACCAGTGGGACAATAATGGAAGTCCAACAGCCACTTTTAGGATGACACTAAGTTTACTCAGTGTTTGCTAGTATAATGGCTTAGTAACAATGAGTTTGAGTGTGCAATGCAGTGGTGCTGCGAATAGCTTTGCACCAGTGGGACAATATTGGAAGTCCAACAGCCAATTTTAGGATGCCACTAAGTTTACTCAGTGTTTGCTAGTATAATGGCCTAGTAACAATGAGTTTGAGTGTGTAATGCAGAGGTGTTGCAAATAGATTTGCACTAGTGGTACACTAATGGAAGTCCAACAGCAACTTTTAGGATGCCACTAAGTTTACTTAGTGTTTGCTAGTGTAATGGCTCAGTAACAATGAGTTTGAATGTGCAATGCAGTGGTGCTGCAAATAGCTTTGCACCAGTGGGACAATATTGGAAGTCCAACAGCCAATTTTTTGATGCCACTAAGTTTACTCAGTGTTTGCTAGTATAATGGCTTAGTAACAATGAGTTTGAGTGTGCAATGCAGTGGTGCTGCAAATAGCTTTGCACCACTGGGACAATATTGGAAGTCCAACAGCCAATTTTAGGATGCCACTAAGTTTACTCAGTGTTTGCTAGTATAATGGCTTAGTAACAATGAGCTTGAGTGTGCAATGTAGTGGTGCTGCAAATAGCTTTGCACCAGTGGGACAATAATGGAAGTTCAACAGCCACTTTTAGGATGCCACTAAGTTTACACAGTGTTTGCTAGCATAATGGCTTAGTAACAGTGAGTTTGAGTGTGCAATGCAGTGGTGCTGCAAATATCTTTGCATCAGTGGGACAATATTGGAAGTCCAACAGACAATTTTTTTATGCCACTAAGTTTATTCAGTGTTTGCTCGTATAATGGCTTAGTAACAATGAGTTTGAGTGTGCAATGCAGTGGTGCTGCAAACAGCTTTGAACCAATGGGATAATAATGGAAGTACAACAGCCACTTTTAGGATGCCACTAAGTTTACTCAGTGTTTGCTAGTATAATGGCTTAGTAACAATGAGTTTGAGTGTGCAATGCAGTGGTGCTGCAAATATCTTTGTACCAGTGGGACAATATTGGAAGTCCAACAGCCAATTTTAGGATGCCACTAAGTTTACTCAGTGTTTGCTAGTATAATGGCCTAGTAACAATGAGTTTGAATATGCAATGCAGAGGTGCTGCAAATAGATTTGCACTAGTTGTACACTAATGGAAGTCCAACAGCAACTTTTAGGATGCCACTAAGTTTACTTAGTGTTTGCTAGTGTAATGGCTCAGTAACAATGAGTTTGAGTGTGCAATGCAGTGGTGCTGCAAATAGCTTTGCACCAGTGGGACAATAATGGAAGTCCAACAGCCACTTTTAGGATGCCAGTAAGTTTGCTTAGTGTTTGCTAGTATAATGGCTTAGTAACAATGAGCTTGAGTGTGCAATGCAGTGGTGCTGCAAATAGCTTTGCACCAGTGGGACAATAATGGAAGGACAATAATGGAATGCAAATAGATTTGCACTAGTTGTACACTAATGGAAGTCCAACAGCCACTTTTAGGATGCCACTAAGTTTACACAGTGTTTGCTAGTATAAAGGCTTTGTAACAATGAGTTTGAGTGTGCAAAGCAGAGGTGCTGCAAATAGATTTGCACTAGTGGGACACTAATGGAAGTCCAACAGCCACTTTTAGGATGCCACTAAGTTTACTCAGTGTTTGCTAGTATAATGGCTTAGTAACAATGAGTTTGAGTGTGCAATGCAGAGGTGCTGCAAATAGATTTGCACTAGTGGGACACTAATTGAAGTACAACAGCCACTTTTAGGATGCCATTACGTTTACTTAGTGTTTGCTAGTATAATGGCTTAGTAGCAATGAGTGGGAGTGTGCAATGAAGTGGTGCTGCAAATCGCTTTGCACCAGTGGGACAATAATGGAAGTCCAACAGCCACTTTTAGGATGCCACTAAGTTTACTCAGTGTTTGCTAGTATAATGTCTTAGTAACAATGAGTTTGAGTGTGCAATGCAGTGGTGCTTCAAATACTTTGCACAGGTGGGACAATAATGGAAGTCCAACAGCCACTTTTAGGATGCCACTAAGTTTACACAGTGTTTGCTAGTATAATGGCTTAGTAACAATGAGTTTGAGTGTGCAATGCAGTGGTGCTGCAAATAGATTTGAACTAGTGGTACACTAATGGAAGTCAAACAGCAACTTTTAGGATGCCACTAAGTTTACTTATTGTTTGCTAGTGTAATGGCTCAGTAACAATGAGTTTGAGTGTGCAATGCAGTGGTGCTGCAAATAGCTTTGTACCAGTGGGACAATAATGGAAGTCCAACAGCCACTTTTAGGATGCCACTAAGTTTGCTTAGTGTTTGCTAGTATAATGGCTTAGTAACAATGAGCTTGAGTGTGCAATGCAGTGGTGCTGCAAATAGCTTTGTACCAGTGGGACAATAATGGAAGTCCAACAGCCACTTTTAGGATGCCACTAAGTTTTCTCAGTGTTTGCTCGTATAATGGCTTAGTAACAATGAGTTTGAGTGTGCAATGCAGTGGTGCTGCAAATATCTTTGCATCAGTGGGACAATATTGGAAGTCCAACAACCAATTTTTTGTTGCCACTAAGTTTACTCAGTGTTTGCTAGTATAATGGCTTAGTAACAATGAGTTTGAGTGTGCAATGCAGAGGTGCTGCATATTGATTTGCACTAGTGGGACACTAATGGAAGTCCAACAGCCACTTTTAGGATGCCACTAAGTTTTCTCAGTGTTTGCTAGTATTATGGCTTAGTAACAATGAGCTTGAGTGTGCAATGCAGTGGTGCTGCAAATAGCTTTGCACGAGTGGGACAATAATGGAAGTCCAACAGCCACTTTTAGGATGCCACAAAATTTACTCAGTGTTTGCTATTATGATTGCTTAGTAACAATGAGTTTGAGTGTGCAATGCAGTGGTTCTGCAAATAGCTTTGCACCAGTGGGATAAAAATGGAAGAAGTACAACAGCCACTTTTAGGATGCCACTAAGTTTACTCAGTGTTTGCTAGTATAATGGCTTAGTAACAATGAGTTTGAGTGTGCAATGCAGTGGTGCTGCAAATAGCTTTGCACCAGTGGGACAATATTGGAAGTCCAACAGCCACTTTTAGGATGCCACTAAGTTTACTCAGTGTTTGCTAGTATAGTGGCTTAGTAACAATGAGTTTGAGTGTGCAATGCAGTGGTGCTGGAAATATCTTTGCACCAGTGGGACAATATTAGAAGTTTAACAGCCAATTTTAGGATGCCACTAAGTTTACTCAGTGTTTGCTAGTATAATGGCCTAGTAACAATGAGTTTGAGTGTGTAATGCAGAGTTGTTGCAAATAGATTTGCACTAGTGGTACACTAATGGAAGTCCAACAGCAACTTTTAGGATGCCATTAAGTTTACTTAGTGTTTGCTAGTGTAATGGCTCAGTAACAATGAGATTGAGTGTGCAATGCAGTGGTGCTGCAAATAGCTTTGCACCAGTGGGACAATAATGGAAGTCCAACAGCCACTTTTAGGATGCCACTAAGTTTACTCAGTGTTTGCTAGTATAGTGGCTTAGTAACAATGAGTTTGAGTGTGCAATGCAGTGGTGCTGCAAATATCTTTGCACCAGTGGGACAATATTGGAAGTCCAACAGCCAGTTTTAGGATGCCACTAAGTTTACTCAGTGTTTGCTAGTATAATGGCCTAGTAACAATGAGTTTGAGTGTGTAATGCAGAGTTGTTGCAAATAGATTTGCACTAGTGGTACACTAATGGAAGTCCAACAGCAACTTTTAGGATGCCATTAAGTTTACTTAGTGTTTGCTAGTGTAATGGCTCAGTAACAATGAGATTGAGTGTGCAATACAGAGGTGCTGCATATTGATTTGTACTAGTGGGACACTAATGGAAGTCCAACAGCCACTTTTAGGATGCTACTAAGTTTACTCAGTGTTTGCTAGTATAATGGCTTAGGAACAATGAGCTTGAGTGTGCAATGCAGTGGTGCTGCAAATAGCTTTGCACCAGTGGGACAATAATGGAAGGACAATAATGGAATGCAAATAGATTTGCACTAGTTGTACACTAATGGAAGTCCAACAGCCACTTTTAGGATGCCACTAAGTTTACACAGTGTTTGCTAGTATAAAGGCTTTGTAACAATGAGTTTGAGTGTGCAAAGCAGAGGTGCTGCAAATAGATTTGCACTAGTGGGACACTAATGGAAGTCCAACAGCCACTTTTAGGATGCCACTAAGTTTACTCAGTGTTTGCTAGTATAATGGCTTAGTAACAATGAGTTTGAGTGTGCAATGCAGAGGTGCTGCAAATAGATTTGCACTAGTGGGACACTAATTGAAGTACAACAGCCACTTTTAGGATGCCATTACGTTTACTTAGTGTTTGCTAGTATAATGGCTTAGTAGCAATGAGTGGGAGTGTGCAATGAAGTGGTGCTGCAAATCGCTTTGCACCAGTGGGACAATAATGGAAGTCCAACAGCCACTTTTAGGATGCCACTAAGTTTACTCAGTGTTTGCTAGTATAATGTCTTAGTAACAATGAGTTTGAGTGTGCAATGCAGTGGTGCTTCAAATACTTTGCACAGGTGGGACAATAATGGAAGTCCAACAGCCACTTTTAGGATGCCACTAAGTTTACCCAGTGTTTGCTAGTATAATGACTTAGTAACAATGAGTTTGAGTGTGCAATGCAGAGGTGCTGCATATTGATTTGCACTAGTGGGACACTAATGGAAGTCCAACAGCCACTTATAGGATGCCACTAAGTTTACTCAGTGTTTGCTAGTATAATGGCTTAGTAACAATGAGCTTGAGTGTGCAATGCAGTGGTGCTGCAAATGGCTTTGCACCAGTGGGACAATAAAGGAAGTCCAACAGCCACTTTTAGGATGCCACTAAGTTTACTAAGTGTTTGCTAGTATAATGGCTTAGTAACAATGAGTTTGAGTGTGCAATGCAGTGGTGCTGCAAATAGCTTTGCACCAGTGGGATAATAATGGAAGTACAACAGCCACTTTTAGGATGCCACTAAGTTTACACAGTGTTTGCTAGTATAATGGCTTAGTAACAATGAGTTTGAGTGTGCAATGCAGTGGTGCTGCAAATAGATTTGAACTAGTGGTACACTAATGGAAGTCAAACAGCAACTTTTAGGATGCCACTAAGTTTACTTATTGTTTGCTAGTGTAATGGCTCAGTAACAATGAGTTTGAGTGTGCAATGCAGTGGTGCTGCAAATAGCTTTGTACCAGTGGGACAATAATGGAAGTCCAACAGCCACTTTTAGGATGCCACTAAGTTTGCTTAGTGTTTGCTAGTATAATGGCTTAGTAACAATGAGCTTGAGTGTGCAATGCAGTGGTGCTGCAAATAGCTTTGTACCAGTGGGACAATAATGGAAGTCCAACAGCCACTTTTAGGATGCCACTAAGTTTTCTCAGTGTTTGCTCGTATAATGGCTTAGTAACAATGAGTTTGAGTGTGCAATGCAGTGGTGCTGCAAATATCTTTGCATCAGTGGGACAATATTGGAAGTCCAACAACCAATTTTTTGTTGCCACTAAGTTTACTCAGTGTTTGCTAGTATAATGGCTTAGTAACAATGAGTTTGAGTGTGCAATGCAGAGGTGCTGCATATTGATTTGCACTAGTGGGACACTAATGGAAGTCCAACAGCCACTTTTAGGATGCCACTAAGTTTTCTCAGTGTTTGCTAGTATTATGGCTTAGTAACAATGAGCTTGAGTGTGCAATGCAGTGGTGCTGCAAATAGCTTTGCACGAGTGGGACAATAATGGAAGTCCAACAGCCACTTTTAGGATGCCACAAAATTTACTCAGTGTTTGCTATTATGATGGCTTAGTAACAATGAGTTTGAGTGTGCAATGCAGTGGTTCTGCAAATAGCTTTGCACCAGTGGGATAAAAATGGAAGAAGTACAACAGCCACTTTTAGGATGCCACTAAGTTTACTCAGTGTTTGCTAGTATAATGGCTTAGTAACAATGAGTTTGAGTGTGCAATGCAGTGGTGCTGCAAATAGCTTTGCACCAGTGGGACAATATTGGAAGTCCAACAGCCACTTTTAGGATGCCACTAAGTTTACTCAGTGTTTGCTAGTATAGTGGCTTAGTAACAATGAGTTTGAGTGTGCAATGCAGTGGTGCTGGAAATATCTTTGCACCAGTGGGACAATATTAGAAGTTTAACAGCCAATTTTAGGATGCCACTAAGTTTACTCAGTGTTTGCTAGTATAATGGCCTAGTAACAATGAGTTTGAGTGTGTAATGCAGAGTTGTTGCAAATAGATTTGCACTAGTGGTACACTAATGGAAGTCCAACAGCAACTTTTAGGATGCCATTAAGTTTACTTAGTGTTTGCTAGTGTAATGGCTCAGTAACAATGAGATTGAGTGTGCAATGCAGTGGTGCTGCAAATAGCTTTGCACCAGTGGGACAATAATGGAAGTCCAACAGCCACTTTTAGGATGCCACTAAGTTTACTCAGTGTTTGCTAGTATAGTGGCTTAGTAACAATGAGTTTGAGTGTGCAATGCAGTGGTGCTGCAAATATCTTTGCACCAGTGGGACAATATTGGAAGTCCAACAGCCAGTTTTAGGATGCCACTAAGTTTACTCAGTGTTTGCTAGTATAATGGCCTAGTAACAATGAGTTTGAGTGTGTAATGCAGAGTTGTTGCAAATAGATTTGCACTAGTGGTACACTAATGGAAGTCCAACAGCAACTTTTAGGATGCCATTAAGTTTACTTAGTGTTTGCTAGTGTAATGGCTCAGTAACAATGAGATTGAGTGTGCAATACAGAGGTGCTGCATATTGATTTGTACTAGTGGGACACTAATGGAAGTCCAACAGCCACTTTTAGGATGCTACTAAGTTTACTCAGTGTTTGCTAGTATAATGGCTTAGGAACAATGAGCTTGAGTGTGCAATGTAGTGGTTCTGCAAATAGCTTTGCACCCGTGGGACAATAATGGAAGTCCAACAGCCGTTTTTAGGATGCCACTAAGTTTACTCAGTGTTTGCTAATCTAATGGCTTAGTAACAATGAGTTTGAGTGTGCAATGCAGTGGTGCTGCAAATGTCTTTGCATCAGTGGGACAATATTGGAAGTCCAACAGCCAATTTTAGGATGACACTAAGATTACTCAGTGTTTGCTAGTATAATGGCCTAGTAACAATGAGTTTGAGTGTGCAATGCAGAGGTGTTGCAAATAGATTTGCACTAGTGGTACACTAATGGAAGTCCAACAGCAACTTTTAGGATGCCACTAAGTTTACTTAGTGTTTGCTAGTGTAATGACTCAGTAACAATGAGTTTGAGTGTGCAATGCAGTGGTGCTGCAAATAGCTTTGCACCAGTGGGATAATAATGGAAGTACAACAGCCACTTTTAGGATGCCACTAAGTTTACTCAGTGTTTGCTAGTATAATGGCTTAGTAACAATGAGTTTGAGTGTGCAATGCAGTGGTGCTGCAAATATCTTTGCACCAGTGGGACAATATTGGAAGTACAACAGCCACTTTTAGGATGCCACTAAGTTTACTCAGTGTTTGCTAGTATAATGGCTTAGTAACAATGAGTTTGAGTGTGCAATGCAGAGGTGCTGCAAATAGATTTGAACTAGTTGTACACTAATGGAAGTCCAACAGCAACTTTTAGGATGCCACTAAGTTTACTTAGTGTTTGCTAGTGTAATGGCTCAGTAACAATGAGTTTGAGTGTGCAATGCAGTGGTGTTGCAAATAGCTTTGCACCAGTGGGACAATAATGTAAGTCCAACAGCCAAATTTAGGATGCCACTAAGTTTACTTAATGTTTGCTAGTATAATGGCTTAGTAACAATGAGTTTGAGTGTGCAATGCAGTGGTGCTGCAAATATCTTTGCATCGGTGGGACAATATTGGAAGTCCAACAGACAATTTTTTGATGCCACTAAGTTTACTCAGTGTTTGCTAGTATAATGGCTTAGTAACAATGAGTTTGAGTGTGCAATGCAGAGGTGCTGCATATTGATTTGCACTAGTGGGACACTAATGGAAGTCCAACAGCCACTTTTACGATGCCACTAAGTTTACTCAGTGTTTGCTCGTATAATGGCTTAGTAACAATGAGTTTGAGTGTGCAATGCAGTGCTGCTGCAAATAGCTTTGCACCAGTGGGACAATAATGGAAGTCTAACAGCCACTTTTAGGATGCCACTAAGTTTACTCAGTGTTTGCTAGTATAATGGCCTAGTAACAATGAGTTTGAGTGTGCAATGCAGAGGTGTTGCAAATAGATTTGCACTAGTGGTACACTAATGGAAGTCCAACAGCAACTTTTAGGATGCCACTAAGTTTACTCAGTGTTTGCTAGTATAATGGCTTAGTAACAATGAGTTTGAGTGTGCAATGCTGAGGTGCTGCATATAAATTTGCACTAGTGGGACACTAATGGAAGTCCAACAGCCACTTTTAGGATGCCACTAAGTTTTCTCAGTGTTTGCTCGTATAATGGCTTAGTAACAATGAGTTTAAGTGTGCAATGCAGTGGTGCTGCAAATAGCTTTGCACCAGTGGGACAATAATGGAAGTCCAACAGCCACTTTTAGGATGCCACTAAGTTTACTCAGTGTTTGCTAGTATAATGGCTTAGTAACAATGAGTTTGAGTGTGCAATGCAGTGGTGCTGCAAATATCTTTGCACCAGTGGGACAATATTGGAAGTCCAACAGCCAATTTTAGGATGCCACTAAGTTTACTCAGTGTTTGCTAGTATAATGGCCTAGTAACAATGAGGTTGAGTGTGCAATGCAGAGGTGCTGCAAATAGATTTGCACTAGTTGTACACTAATGGAAGTCCAACAGCAACTTTTAGGATGCCACTAAGTTTACTTAGTGTTTGCTAGTGTAATGGCTCAGTAACATTGAGTTTGAGTGTGCAATGTAGTGGTGTTGCAAATAGCTTTGCACCATTGGGACAATAATAGAAGTCCAACAGCCACTTTTAGGATGCCACTAAGTTTACTTAGTGTTTGCTAGTATAATGGATTTGTAACAATGAGTTTGAGTGTGCAATGCAGTGGTTCTGCAAATAGCTTTGCACCAGTGGGACAATAATGGAAGTCCAACAGCCACTTTTAGGATGCCACTAAGTTTACTCAGTGTTTGCTAGTATAATGGCTTAGAAACAATGAGTTTAAGTGTTCAATGCAGTGGTGCTGCAAATAGCTTTGCACCAGTGGGATAATAATGGAAGTCCAACAGCCACTTTTAGGATGCCACTAAGCTTACTCAGTGTTTGCTAGTATAATGGCTAAGTAACAATGAGTTTGAGTGTGCAATGCAGAGGTGCTGCAAATAGATTTGCACCAGTGGGATAATAATGGAAGTACAACAGCCACTTTTAGGATGCCACTAAGTTTACTCAGTGTTTGCTTGTATAATGGCTTAGTAGCAATGAGTTTGAGTGGGCAATGCAGTGGTGCTTCAAAAGCTTTGCACCAGTGGGATAATAATGGAAGTACAACAGCCACTTTTAGGATGCCACTAAGTTTACTCATTCTTTGCTAGTATAATGGCTTAGTAACAATGAGCTTGAGTGTGCAATGCAGTGGTGCTGCAAATAGCTTTGCACCAGTGGGACAATAATGGAAGTCCAACAGCCACTTTTAGGATGCCACTAAGTTTACTCAGTGTTTGCTAGTATAATGGCTTGGTAACAATGAGTTTGAGCGTCCAATGCAGAGGTAATGCAAATAGATTTGAACTAGTGGTACACTAATGGAAGTCCAACAGAAACTTTTAGGATGCCACTAAGTTTACTTAGTGTTTGCTACTATAATGGCTTAGTAACAATGAGTTTGAGTATGCAATGCAGTGGTGCTGCAAATAGCTTTGCACCAGTGGGACAATAATGGATGTCCAACAGCCACTTTTAGGATGCCACTAAGTTTACTCAGTGTTTGCTAGTATAGTGGCTTAGTAACAATGAGTTTGAGTGTGCAAATCAGAGCTGCTGCAAATAGATTTGCACTAGTGGGACACTAATGAAAGTCCAACAGCCACTTTTAGGATACCACTAAGTTTACTCAGTGTTTGCTAGTATAATGGCTTAGTAACAATGAGTTTGAGTGTACAATGCAGAGGTGCTGCAAATAGATTTGCACTAGTGTGACACTAATTGTAGTCCAACAGCCACTTTTAGGATGCCACTAAGTTTACTCAGTGTTTGCTAGTATAATGGCTTAGTAACAATGAGTGTGAGTGTGCAATGAAGTGGTGCTGCAAATAACTTTGCACCAGTGGGACAATAATGGAAGTACAACAGCCAGTTTTAGGATGCCACTAAGTTTACTCAGTGTTTGCTAGTATAATGGCTTAGTAACAATGAGTTTGAGTGTGCAGTGCAGTGGTGCTTCAAATACTTTGCACAGGTGGGACAATAATGGAAGTCCAACAGCCACTTTTAGGATGCCACTAAGTTTACTCAGTGTTTGCTAGTATAATGGCTTAGTAACAATGAGCTTGAGTGTGCAATGCAGTGGTGCTGCAAATGGCTTTGCACCAGTGGGACAATAATGGAAGTCCAACAGCCACTTTTAAGATGCCACTAAGTTTACTCAGTGTTTGCTAGTATAATGGCTTAGTAACAATGAGTTTGAGCGTCCAATGCAGAGGTAATGCAAATAGATTTGAACTAGTGGTACACTAATGGAAGTCCAACAGCAACTTTTAGGATGCCACTAAGTTTACTTAGTGTTTGCTACTATAATGGCTTAGTAACAATGAGTTTGAGTGTGCAATGCAGTGGTGCTGCAAATAGATTTGCACCAGTGGGACAATAATGGAAGTCCAACAGCCACTTTTAGGATGCCACTAAGTTTACTCAGTGTTTGCTAGTATAATGGCTGAGTAACAATGAGTTTGAGTGTGCAATGCAGAGGTGCTGCAAATAGATTTGCACTAGTGGGACACTAATTGAAGTCCAACAGCCACTTTTAGGATGCCATTACGTTTACTCAGTGTTTGCTAGTATAATGGCTTAGTAACAATGAGTGTGACTGTGCAATGAAATGGTGCTGCAAATAGCTTTGCACCAGTGGGACAATAATGGAAGTCCAACAGCCACTTTTAGGATGCCACTAAGTTTACTCAGTGTTTGCTAGTATTATGGCTTAGTAACAATGAGTTTGAGTGTGCAATGCAGTAGGGCTTCAAATACTTTGCACAGGAGGGACAATTTTGGAAGTCCAACAGCCACTTTTAGGATGCCACTAGGTTTACTCAGTGTTTGCTAGTATAATGGCTTAGTAACAATGAGTTTGAGTGTGCAATGCAGAGGTGCTGCATATTGATTTGCACTAGTGGGACACTAATGGAAGTCCAACAGCCACTTTTAGGATGCCACTAAGTTTACTCAGTGTTTGCTAGTATAATGGCTTAGTAACAATGAGCTTGAGTGTGCAATGCAGTGGTGCTGCAAATGGCTTTGCACCAGTGGGACAATAATAAAAGTCCAACAGCCACTTTTAGGATGCCACTAAGTTTACTCAGTGTTTGCTAGTATAATGGCTTAGTAACAATGTGTTTGAGTGTGCAATGCAGTGGTGCTGCAAATGGCTTTGCACCAGTGGGACAATAATGGAAGTCCAACAGCCACTTTTAGGATGCCACTAAGTTTACTCAGTGTTTGCTAGTATAATGGCTTAGTAACAATGAGTTTGAGTGTGCAATGCAGTGGTGCTGCAAATATCTTTGCACTAGTGGGATAATAATGGAAGTACAACAGCCACTTTTAGGATGTCACTAAGTTTACTCAGTGTTTGCTAGTATAATGGCTTAGTAACAATGAGCTTGAGTGTGCAATGCAGTGGTGCTGCAAATAGCTTTGCACCAATGGGACAATAATGGAAGTCCAACAGCCACTTTTAGGATGCCACTAAGTTTACTTAGTGTTTGCTAGTATAATGGCTTAGTAACAATGAGTTTGAGTGTGCAATGCAGTGGTGCTGCAAATATCTTTGCACTAGTGGGATAATAATGGAAGTACAACAGCCACTTTTAGGATGTCACTAAGTTTACTCAGTGTTTGCTAGTATAATGGCTTAGTAACAATGAGCTTGAGTGTGCAATGCAGTGGTGCTGCAAATAGCTTTGCACCAATGGGACAATAATGGAAGTCCAACAGCCACTTTTAGGATGCCACTAAGTTTACTTAGTGTTTGCTAGTATAATGGCTTAGTAACAATGAGTTTGAGTGTGCAATGCAGTGGTGCTGCAAATAGCTTTGCACCAGTGGGACAATAATGGAAATCCAACAGCCACTTTTAGGATGCCACTAAGTTTACTCAGTGTTTGCTAGTATAATGGCTTAGTAACAATGAGTTTGAGTGTGCAATGCAGTGGTGCTGCAAATAGCTTTGCACCAATGTTACAATAATGGAAGTCCAACAGCCACTTTTAGGATGCCACTAAGTTTACTCAGTGTTTGCTAGTATAATGGCTTGGTAACAATGAGTTTGAGCGTCCAATGCAGAGGTAATGCAAATAGATTTGAACTAGTGGTACACTAATGGAAGTCCAACAGAAACTTTTAGGATGCCACTAAGTTTACTTAGTGTTTGCTACTATAATGGCTTAGTAACAATGAGTTTGAGTATGCAATGCAGTGGTGCTGCAAATAGCTTTGCACCAGTGGGACAATAATGGATGTCCAACAGCCACTTTTAGGATGCCACTAAGTTTACTCAGTGTTTGCTAGTATAGTGGCTTAGTAACAATGAGTTTGAGTGTGCAAAGCAGAGGTGCTGCAAATAGATTTGCACTAGTGGGACACTAATGAAAGTCCAACAGCCACTTTTAGGATACCACTAAGTTTACTCAGTGTTTGCTAGTATAATGGCTTAGTAACAATGAGTTTGAGTGTACAATGCAGAGGTGCTGCAAATAGATTTGCACTAGTGTGACACTAATTGTAGTCCAACAGCCACTTTTAGGATGCCATTACGTTAACTCAGTGTTTGCTAGTATAATGGCTTAGTAACAATGAGTGTGAGTGTGCAATGAAGTGGTGCTGCAAATAACTTTGCACCAGTGGGACAATAATGGAAGTACAACAGCCAGTTTTAGGATGCCACTAAGTTTACTCAGTGTTTGCTAGTATAATGGCTTAGTAACAATGAGTTTGAGTGTGCAATGCAGTGGTGCTTCAAATGCTTTGCACAGGTGGGACAATAATGGAAGTCCAACAGCCACTTTTAGGATGCCACTAAGTTTACTCAGTGTTTGCTAGTATAATGGCTTAGTAACAATGAGCTTGAGTGTGCAATGCAGTGGTGCTGCAAATGGCTTTGCACCAGTGGGACAATAATGGAAGTCCAACAGCCACTTTTAAGATGCCACTAAGTTTACTCAGTGTTTGCTAGTATAATGGCTTAGTAACAATGAGTTTGAGCGTCCAATGCAGAGGTAATGCAAATAGATTTGAACTAGTGGTACACTAATGGAAGTCCAACAGGAACTTTTAGGATGCCACTAAGTTTACTTAGTGTTTGCTACTATAATGGCTTAGTAACAATGAGTTTGAGTGTGCAATGCAGTGGTGCTGCAAATAGATTTGCACCAGTGGGACAATAATGGAAGTCCAACAGCCACTTTTAGGATGCCACTAAGTTTACTCAGTGTTTGCTAGTATAATGGCTGAGTAACAATGAGTTTGAGTGTGCAATGCAGAGGTGCTGCAAATAGATTTGCACTAGTGGGACACTAATTTAAGTCCAACAGCCACTTTTAGGATGCCATTACGTTTACTCAGTGTTTGCTAGTATAATGGCTTAGTAACAATGAGTGTGACTGTGCAATGAAATGGTGCTGCAAATAGCTTTGCACCAGTGGGACAATAATGGAAGTCCAACAGCCACTTTTAGGATGCCACTAAGTTTACTCAGTGTTTGCTAGTATAATGGCTTAGTAACAATGAGTTTGAGTGTGCAATGCAGTAGGGCTTCAAATACTTTGCACAGGAGGGACAATTTTGGAAGTCCAACAGCCACTTTTAGGATGCCACTAGGTTTACTCAGTGTTTGCTAGTATAATGGCTTAGTAACAATGAGTTTGAGTGTGCAATGCAGAGGTGCTGCATATTGATTTGCACTAGTGGGACACTAATGGAAGTCCAACAGCCACTTTTAGGATGCCACTAAGTTTACTCAGTGTTTGCTAGTATAATGGCTTAGTAACAATGAGCTTGAGTGTGCAATGCAGTGGTGCTGCAAATGGCTTTGCACCAGTGGGACAATAATGGAAGTCCAACAGCCACTTTTAGGATGCCACTAAGTTTACTCAGTGTTTGCTAGTATAATGGCTTAGTAACAATGAGTTTGAGTGTGCAATGCAGTGGTGCTGCAAATATCTTTGCACTAGTGGGATAATAATGGAAGTACAACAGCCACTTTTAGGATGTCACTAAGTTTACTCAGTGTTTGCTAGTATAATGGCTTAGTAACAATGAGCTTGAGTGTGCAATGCAGTGGTGCTGCAAATAGCTTTGCACCAATGGGACAATAATGGAAGTCCAACAGCCACTTTTAGGATGCCACTAAGTTTACTTAGTGTTTGCTAGTATAATGGCTTAGTAACAATGAGTTTGAGTGTGCAATGCAGTGGTGCTGCAAATATCTTTGCACTAGTGGGATAATAATGGAAGTACAACAGCCACTTTTAGGATGTCACTAAGTTTACTCAGTGTTTGCTAGTATAATGGCTTAGTAACAATGAGTTTGAGTGTGCAATGCAGTGGTGCTTCAAATGCTTTGCACAGGTGGGACAATAATGGAAGTCCAACAGCCACTTTTAGGATGCCACTAAGTTTACTCAGTGTTTGCTAGTATAATGGCTTAGTAACAATGAGCTTGAGTGTGCAATGCAGTGGTGCTGCAAATGGCTTTGCACCAGTGGGACAATAATGGAAGTCCAACAGCCACTTTTAAGATGCCACTAAGTTTACTCAGTGTTTGCTAGTATAATGGCTTAGTAACAATGAGTTTGAGCGTCCAATGCAGAGGTAATGCAAATAGATTTGAACTAGTGGTACACTAATGGAAGTCCAACAGCAACTTTTAGGATGCCACTAAGTTTACTTAGTGTTTGCTACTATAATGGCTTAGTAACAATGAGTTTGAGTGTGCAATGCAGTGGTGCTGCAAATAGATTTGCACCAGTGGGACAATAATGGAAGTCCAACAGCCAATTTTAGGATGCCACTAAGTTTACTCAGTGTTTGCTAGTATAATGGCTGAGTAACAATGAGTTTGAGTGTGCAATGCAGTGGTGCTGCAAATAGCTTTGCACCAATGGGACAATAATGGAAGTCCAACAGCCACTTTTAGGATGCCACTAAGTTTACTCAGTGTTTGCTAGTATAATGGCCTAGTAACAATGAGTTTGAGTGTGCAATGCAGAGGTGCTGCATATTGATTTTCAGTAGTGGGACACTAATGGAAGTCCAACAGCCACTTTTAGGATGCCACTAAGTTTACTTAGTGTTTGCTAGTATAATGGCTTAGTAACAGTGAGTTTGAGTGTGCAATGCAGTGGTGCTGCAATTAGCTTTGCAACAGTGGGACAATAATGGAAGTCCAACAGCCACTTTTAGGATGCCACTAAGTTTACTCAGTGTTTGCTAGTATAATGGCTTAGTAACAATGAGTTTGAGTGTGCAATGCAGTGGTGCTGCAAATATCTTTGCATCAGTGGAACAATATTGGAAGTCCAACAGCCAATTTTTTGATGTCACTAAGTTTACTCAGTGTTTGCTCGTATAATGGCTTAGTAACAATGAGCTTGAGTGTGCAATGCAGTGGTGCTGCAAATGGCTTTGCACCAGTGGGACAATAATGGAAGTCCAACAGCCACTTTTAAGATGCCACTAAGTTTACTCAGTGTTTGCTAGTATAATGGCTTAGTAACAATGAGTTTGAGCGTCCAATGCAGAGGTAATGCAAATAGATTTGAACTAGTGGTACACTAATGGAAGTCCAACAGCAACTTTTAGGATGCCACTAAGTTTACTTAGTGTTTGCTACTATAATGGCTTAGTAACAATGAGTTTGAGTGTGCAATGCAGTGGTGCTGCAAATAGATTTGCACCAGTGGGACAATAATGGAAGTCCAACAGCCACTTTTAGGATGCCACTAAGTTTACTCAGTGTTTGCTAGTATACTGGCTGAGTAACAATGAGTTTGAGTGTGCAATGCAGAGGTGCTGCAAATAGATTTGCACTAGTGGGACACTAATTGAAGTCCAACAGCCACTTTTAGGATGCCATTACGTTTACTCAGTGTTTGCTAGTATAATGGCTTAGTAACAATGAGTGTGACTGTGCAATGAAATGGTGCTGCAAATAGCTTTGCACCAGTGGGACAATAATGGAAGTCCAACAGCCACTTTTAGGATGCCACTAAGTTTACTCAGTGTTTGCTAGTATAATGGCTTAGTAACAATGAGTTTGAGTGTGCAATGCAGTAGGGCTTCAAATACTTTGCACAGGAGGGACAATTTTGGAAGTCCAACAGCCACTTTTAGGATGCCACTAGGTTTACTCAGTGTTTGCTAGTATAATGGCTTAGTAACAATGAGTTTGAGTGTGCAATGCAGAGGTGCTGCATATTGATTTGCACTAGTGGGACACTAATGGAAGTCCAACAGCCACTTTTAGGATGCCACTAAGTTTACTCAGTGTTTGCTAGTATAATGGCTTAGTAACAATGAGCTTGAGTGTGCAATGCAGTGGTGCTGCAAATGACTTTGCACCAGTGGGACAATAATAAAAGTCCAACAGCCACTTTTAGGATGCCACTAAGTTTACTCAGTGTTTGCTAGTATAATGGCTTAGTAACAATGTGTTTGAGTGTGCAATGCAGTGGTGCTGCAAATGGCTTTGCACCAGTGGGACAATAATGGAAGTCCAACAGCCAGTTTTAGGATGCCACTAAGTTTACTCAGTGTTTGCTAGTATAATGGCTTAGTAACAATGAGTTTGAGTGTGCAATGCAGTGGTGATGCAAATATCTTTGCACTAGTGGGATAATAATGGAAGTACAACAGCCACTTTTAGGATGTCACTAAGTTTACTCAGTGTTTGCTAGTATAATGGCCTAGTAACAATGAGTTTGAGTGTGCAATGCAGAGGTGTTGCAAATAGATTTGCACTAGTGGTACACTAATGAAAGTCCAGCAGCCACTTTTAGGATGCCACTAAGTTTACTCAGTGTTTGCTAGTATAATGGCCTAGTAACAATGAGTTTGAGTGTGCAATGCAGAGGTGCTGCATATTGATTTTCAGTAGTGGGACACTAATGGAAGTCCAACAGCCACTTTTAGGATGCCACTAAGTTTACTTAGTGTTTGCTAGTATAATGGCTTAGTAACAGTGAGTTTGAGTGTGCAATGCAGTGGTGCTGCAATTAGCTTTGCAACAGTGGGACAATAATGGAAGTCCAACAGCCACTTTTAGGATGCCACTAAGTTTACTCAGTGTTTGCTAGTATAATGGCTTAGTAACAATGAGTTTGAGTGTGCAATGCAGTGGTGCTGCAAATATCTTTGCATCAGTGGAACAATATTGGAAGTCCAACAGCCAATTTTTTGATGTCACTAAGTTTACTCAGTGTTTGCTCGTATAATGGCTTAGTAACAATGAGCTTGAGTGTGCAATGCAGTGGTGCTGCAAATGGCTTTGCACCAGTGGGACAATAATGGAAGTCCAACAGCCACTTTTAAGATGCCACTAAGTTTACTCAGTGTTTGCTAGTATAATGGCTTAGTAACAATGAGTTTGAGCGTCCAATGCAGAGGTAATGCAAATAGATTTAAACTAGTGGTACACTAATGGAAGTCCAACAGCAACTTTTAGGATGCCACTAAGTTTACTTAGTGTTTGCTACTATAATGGCTTAGTAACAATGAGTTTGAGTGTGCAATGCAGTGGTTCTGCAAATAGATTTGCACCAGTGGGACAATAATGGAAGTCCAACAGCCACTTTTAGGATGCCACTAAGTTTACTCAGTGTTTGCTAGTATACTGGCTGAGTAACAATGAGTTTGAGTGTGCAATGCAGAGGTGCTGCAAATAGATTTGCACTAGTGGGACACTAATTGAAGTCCAACAGCCACTTTTAGGATGCCATTACGTTTACTCAGTGTTTGCTAGTATAATGGCTTAGTAACAATGAGTGTGACTGTGCAATGAAATGGTGCTGCAAATAGCTTTGCACCAGTGGGACAATAATGGAAGTCCAACAGCCACTTTTAGGATGCCACTAAGTTTACTCAGTGTTTGCTAGTATAATGGCTTAGTAACAATGAGTTTGAGTGTGCAATGCAGTAGGGCTTCAAATACTTTGCACAGGAGGGACAATTTTGGAAGTCCAACAGCCACTTTTAGGATGCCACTAGGTTTACTCAGTGTTTGCTAGTATAATGGCTTAGTAACAATGAGTTTGAGTGTGCAATGCAGAGGTGCTGCATATTGATTTGCACTAGTGGGACACTAATGGAAGTCCAACAGCCACTTTTAGGATGCCACTAAGTTTACTCAGTGTTTGCTAGTATAATGGCTTAGTAACAATGAGCTTGAGTGTGCAATGCAGTGGTGCTGCAAATGACTTTGCACCAGTGGGACAATAATAAAAGTCCAACAGCCACTTTTAGGATGCCACTAAGTTTACTCAGTGTTTGCTAGTATAATGGCTTAGTAACAATGTGTTTGAGTGTGCAATGCAGTGGTGCTGCAAATGGCTTTGCACCAGTGGGACAATAATGGAAGTCCAACAGCCACTTTTAGGATGCCACTAAGTTTACTCAGTGTTTGCTAGTATAATGGCTTAGTAACAATGAGTTTGAGTGTGCAATGCAGTGGTGCTGCAAATATCTTTGCACTAGTGGGATAATAATGGAAGTACAACAGCCACTTTTAGGATGTCACTAAGTTTACTCAGTGTTTGCTAGTATAATGGCCTAGTAACAATGAGTTTGAGTGTGCAATGCAGAGGTGTTGCAAATAGATTTGCACTAGTGGTACACTAATGAAAGTCCAGCAGCCACTTTTAGGATGCCACTAAGTTTACTCAGTGTTTGCTAGTATAATGGCCTAGTAACAATGAGTTTGAGTGTGCAATGCAGAGGTGCTGCATATTGATTTTCAGTAGTGGGACACTAATGGAAGTCCAACAGCCACTTTTAGGATGCCACTAAGTTTACTTAGTGTTTGCTAGTATAATGGCTTAGTAACAGTGAGTTTGAGTGTGCAATGCAGTGGTGCTGCAATTAGCTTTGCAACAGTGGGACAATAATGGAAGTCCAACAGCCACTTTTAGGATGCCACTAAGTTTACTCAGTGTTTGCTAGTATAATGGCTTAGTAACAATGAGTTTGAGTGTGCAATGCAGTGGTGCTGCAAATATCTTTGCATCAGTGGAACAATATTGGAAGTCCAACAGCCAATTTTTTGATGTCACTAAGTTTACTCAGTGTTTGCTCGTATAATGGCTTAGTAACAATGAGCTTGAGTGTGCAATGCAGTGGTGCTGCAAATGGCTTTGCACCAGTGGGACAATAATGGAAGTCCAACAGCCACTTTTAAGATGCCACTAAGTTTACTCAGTGTTTGCTAGTATAATGGCTTAGTAACAATGAGTTTGAGCGTCCAATGCAGAGGTAATGCAAATAGATTTGAACTAGTGGTACACTAATGGAAGTCCAACAGCAACTTTTAGGATGCCACTAAGTTTACTTAGTGTTTGCTACTATAATGGCTTAGTAACAATGAGTTTGAGTGTGCAATGCAGTGGTGCTGCAAATAGATTTGCACCAGTGGGACAATAATGGAAGTCCAACAGCCACTTTTAGGATGCCACTAAGTTTACTCAGTGTTTGCTAGTATACTGGCTGAGTAACAATGAGTTTGAGTGTGCAATGCAGAGGTGCTGCAAATAGATTTGCACTAGTGGGACACTAATTGAAGTCCAACAGCCACTTTTAGGATGCCATTACGTTTACTCAGTGTTTGCTAGTATAATGGCTTAGTAACAATGAGTGTGACTGTGCAATGAAATGGTGCTGCAAATAGCTTTGCACCAGTGGGACAATAATGGAAGTCCAACAGCCACTTTTAGGATGCCACTAAGTTTACTCAGTGTTTGCTAGTATAATGGCTTAGTAACAATGAGTTTGAGTGTGCAATGCAGTAGGGCTTCAAATACTTTGCACAGGAGGGACAATTTTGGAAGTCCAACAGCCACTTTTAGGATGCCACTAGGTTTACTCAGTGTTTGCTAGTATAATGGCTTAGTAACAATGAGTTTGAGTGTGCAATGCAGAGGTGCTGCATATTGATTTGCACTAGTGGGACACTAATGGAAGTCCAACAGCCACTTTTAGGATGCCACTAAGTTTACTCAGTGTTTGCTAGTATAATGGCTTAGTAACAATGAGCTTGAGTGTGCAATGCAGTGGTGCTGCAAATGACTTTGCACCAGTGGGACAATAATAAAAGTCCAACAGCCACTTTTAGGATGCCACTAAGTTTACTCAGTGTTTGCTAGTATAATGGCTTAGTAACAATGTGTTTGAGTGTGCAATGCAGTGGTGCTGCAAATGGCTTTGCACCAGTGGGACAATAATGGAAGTCCAACAGCCACTTTTAGGATGCCACTAAGTTTACTCAGTGTTTGCTAGTATAATGGCTTAGTAACAATGAGTTTGAGTGTGCAATGCAGTGGTGCTGCAAATATCTTTGCACTAGTGGGATAATAATGGAAGTACAACAGCCACTTTTAGGATGTCACTAAGTTTACTCAGTGTTTGCTAGTATAATGGCCTAGTAACAATGAGTTTGAGTGTGCAATGCAGAGGTGTTGCAAATAGATTTGCACTAGTGGTACACTAATGGAAGTCCAACAGCCACTTTTAGGATGCCACTAAGTTTACTTAGTGTTTGCTAGTATAATGGCTTAGTAACAATGAGTTTGAGTGTGCAATGCAGTGGTGCTGCAAATATCTTTGCACTAGTGGGATAATAATGGAAGTACAACAGCCACTTTTAGGATGTCACTAAGTTTACTCAGTGTTTGCTAGTATAATGGCTTAGTAACAATGAGCTTGAGTGTGCAATGCAGTGGTGCTGCAAATAGCTTTGCACCAATGGGACAATAATGGAAGTCCAACAGCCACTTTTAGGATGCCACTAAGTTTACTTAGTGTTTGCTAGTATAATGGCTTAGTAACAATGAGTTTGAGTGTGCAATGCAGTGGTGCTGCAAATAGCTTTGCACCAATGGGACAATAATGGAAGTCCAACAGCCACTTTTAGGATGCCACTAAGTTTACTTAGTGTTTGCTAGTATAATGGCTTAGTAACAATGAGTTTGAGTGTGCAATGCAGTGGTGCTGCAAATAGCTTTGCACCAGTGGGACAATAATGGAAATCCAACAGCCACTTTTAGGATGCCACTAAGTTTACTCAGTGTTTGCTAGTATAATGGCTTAGTAACAATGAGTTTGAGTGTGCAATGCAGTGGTGCTGCAAATAGCTTTGCACCAATGGGACAATAATGGAAGTCCAACAGCCACTTTTAGGATGCCACTAAGTTTACTCAGTGTTTGCTAGTATAATGGCCTAGTAACAATGTGTTTGAGTGTGCAATGCAGAGGTGCTGCAAATAGATTTTAACTAGTGGTACAATAATGGAAGTCCAACAGCAACTTTTAGGATGCCACTAAGTTTACTTAGTGTTTGCTAGTATAATGGCTTAGTAACATTAAGTTTGAGTGTGCAATGCAGTGGTGCTGCAAATATCTTTGCACTAGTGGGATAATAATGGAAGTACAACAGCCACTTTTAGGATGCCACTAAGTTTACTCAGTGTTTGCTAGTATAATGGCCTAGTAACAATGTGTTTGAGTGTGCAATGCAGAGGTGTTGCAAATAGATTTGCACTAGTGGTACACTAATGGAAGTCCAGCAGCCACTTTTAGGATGCCACTAAGTTTACTCAGTGTTTGCTAGTATAATGGCCTAGTAACAATGAGTTTGAGTGTGCAATGCAGAGGTGCTGCATATTGATTTTCAGTAGTGGGACACTAATGGAAGTCCAACAGCCACTTTTAGGATGCCACTAAGTTTACTTAGTGTTTGCTAGTATAATGGCTTAGTAACAGTGAGTTTGAGTGTGCAATGCAGTGGTGCTGCAATTAGCTTTGCAACAGTGGGACAATAATGGAAGTCCAACAGCCACTTTTAGGATGCCACTAAGTTTACTCAGTGTTTGCTAGTATAATGGCTTAGTAACAATGAATTTGAGTGTGCAATGCAGTGGTGCTGCAAATATCTTTGCATCAGTGGAACAATATTGGAAGTCCAACAGCCAATTTTTTGATGTCACTAAGTTTACTCAGTGTTTGCTCGTATAATGGCTTAGTAACAATGAGCTTGAGTGTGCAATGCAGTGGTGCTGCAAATAGCTTTGCACGAGTGGAACAATAATGGAAGTCCAACAGCCACTTTTAGGATGCCACTAAGTTTACTCAGTGTTTGCTAGTATAATGGCCTAGTAACAATGAGTTTGAGTGTGCAATGCAGAGGTGTTGCAAATAGATTTGCACTAGTGGTACACTAATGGAAGTCCAGCAGCCACTTTTAGGATGCTACTAAGTTTACTTAGTGTTTGCTAGTATAATGGCCTAGTAACAATGAGGTTGAGTGTGCAATGCAGAGGTGCTGCAAATAGATTTACACTAGTTGTACACTAATGGAAATCCAACAGCCACTTTTAGGATGCCACTAAGTTTACTCAGTGTTTGCTAGTATAATGGCTTAGTATTAATGAGTTTGAGTGTGCAATGCAGAGGTGCTGCAAGTAGATTTGCACTAGTTGTACACTAATGGAAGTCCAACAGCAACTTTTAGGATGCCACTAAGTTTACTTAGTGTTTGCTAGTGTAATGGCTCAGTAACAATGAGTTTGAGTGTGCAATGCAGTGGTGTTGCAAATAGCTTTGCACTAGTTGTACACTAATGGAAGTCCAACAGCAACTTTTAGGATGCTACTAAGTTTACTTAGTGTTTGCTAGTATAATGGCTTAGTAACAATGAGTTTGAGTGTGCAATGCAGTGGAGCTGCAAATAGCTTTGCACCAGTGGGACAATAATGGAAGTCCAACAGCCACTTTTAGGATGCCACTAAGTTTACTCAGTGTTTGCTAGTATAATGGCTTAGTATTAATGAGTTTGAGTGTGCAATGCAGAGGTGCTGCAAGTAGATTTGCACTAGTTGTACACTAATGGAAGTCCAACAGCAACTTTTAGGATGCCACTAAGTTTACTTAGTGTTTGCTAGTGTAATGGCTCAGTAACAATGAGTTTGAGTGTGCAATGCAGTGGTGTTGCAAATAGCTTTGCACCAGTGGGACAATAATGAAAGTGCAACAGCCACATTTAGGATGCCACTAAGTTTACTTAATGTTTGCTAGTATAATGGATTAGTAACAATGAGTTTGAGTGTGCAATGCAGTGGTGCTGCAAATAGCTTTGCACCAGTGGGATAATAATGGAAGTACAACAGCCACTTTTAGGATGCCACTAAGTTTACTCAGTGTTTGCTAGTATAATGGCTTAGTAGCAATGAGTTTGAGTGTGCAATGCAGTAGTGCTGCAAATACTTTGCACCGGTGGGACAATAATGGAAGTCCAACAGCCACTTTTAGGATGCCACTAAGTTTACTCCGTGTTTGCTAGTATGATGGCTTAGTAACAATGAGCTTGAGTGTGCAATGCAGAGGTAAGGCAAATAGATTTGAACTAGTGGTACACTAATGGAAGTCAAACAGAAACTTTTAGGATGCCACTAAGTTTACTTAGTGTTTGCTACTATAATGGCTTAGTAACAATGAGTTTGAGTATGCAATGCAGTGGTGCTGCAAATAGCTTTGCACCAGTGGGACAATAATGGAAGTCCAACAGCCAATTTTAGGATGCCACTAAGTTTACTCAGTGTTTGCTAGTATAATGGCTTAGTAACAATGAGTGTGAGTGTGCAATGAAATGGTGCTGCAAATAGCTTTGCACCAGTGAGACAATAATGGAAGTCCAACAGCCACTTTTAGGATGCCACTAAGTTTACTCAGTGTTTGCTAGTATAATGGCTTAGTAACAATGAGTTTGAGTGTGCAATGCAGTGTTGCTTCAAATACTTTGCACAGGTGGGACAATATTGGAAGTCCAACAGCCAAATTTAGGATGCCACTAAGTTTACTCAGTGTTTGCTAGTATAATGGCTTAGTAACAATGAATTTGAGTGTGCAATGCAGAGGTGCTGCATATTGATTTGCACTAGTGGGACACTAATGGAAGTCCAACAGCCCCTTTTAGGATGCCACTAAGTTTACTTAATGTTTGCTAGTATAATGGATTAGTAACAATGAGTTTGAGTGTGCAATGCAGTGGTGCTGCAAATAGCTTTGCACCAGTGGGATAATAATGGAAGTACAACAGCCACTTTTAGGATGCCACTAAGTTTACTCAGTGTTTGCTAGTATAATGGCTTAGTAGCAATGAGTTTCAGTGTGCAATGCAGTGGTGCTGCAAATACTTTGCACCGGTGGGACAATAATGGAAGTCCAACAGCCACTTTTAGGATGTCACTAAGTTTACTCCGTGTTTGCTAGTATAATGGCTTAGTAACAATGAGCTTGAGTGTGCAATGCAGAGGTAATGCAAATAGATTTGAACTAGTGGTACACTAATGGAAGTCCAACAGAAACTTTTAGGATGCCACTAAGTTTACTCAGTGTTTGCTAGTATAATGGCTTAGTAACAATGAGTTTGAGTGTGCAATGCAGAGGTGCTGCATATTGATTTGCACTAGTGGGACACTAATGGAAGTCCAACAGCCCCTTTTAGGATGCCACTAAGTTAACTCAGTGTTTGCTAGTATAATGGCTTAGTAACAATGAGCTTGAGTGTGCAATGCAGTGGTGCTGCAAATAGCTTTGCACCAGTGGGATATTAATTGAAGTACAACAGCCACTTTTAGGATGTCACTAAGTTTACTCAGTGTTTGCTAGTATAATGGCCTAGTAACAATGAGCTTGAGTGTGCAATGCAGTGGTGCTGCAAATAGATTTGAACTAGTGGTACACTAATGGAAGTGCAACAGCAACTTTTAGGATGCCACTTAGTTTACTTAGTGTTTGCTAGTATAATGGCTTAGTAACAGTGAGTTTCAGTGTGCAATGCAGTGGTACTGCAAATAGCTTTGCACCAGTGGAACATTAATGGAAGTCCAACAGCCACTTTTAGGATGCCACTAAGTTTACTCAGTGTTTACTAGTATAATGGCTTAGTAACAATGAGTTTGAGTGTGCAATGCAGTGGTGCTGCAAATATCTTTGCATCAGTGGGACAATATTGGAAGTCCAACAGCCAATTTTTTTATGCCACTAAGTTTACTCAGTGTTTGCTAGTAAAATGGCCAAGTAACAATGGGTTTGAGTGTGCAATGCAGAGGTGCTGCATATTGATTTGCACTAGTGGGGCACTAATGGAAGTCCAACAGCCACTTTTAGGATGCCACTAAGTTTACTCAGTGTTTGCTAGTATAATGACTTAGTAACAATGAGCTTGAGTGTGCAATGCAGTGGTGCTGCAAATGGCTTTGCACCAGTGGGACAATAATGGAAGTCCAACAGCCACTTTTAGGATGCCACTAAGTTTACTCAGTGTTTGCTAGTATAATGGCTTAGTAACAATGTGTTTGAGTGTGCAATGCAGTGGTGCTGCAAATAGCTTTGCCCCAGTGGGATATTAATTGAAGTACAACAGCCACTTTTAGGATGTCACTAAGTTTACTTAGTGTTTGCTAGTATAATGGCTTAGTAACAATGAGTTTGAGTGTGCAATGCAGTGGTGCTGCAAATAGCTTTGCACCAATGGGACAATAATGGAAGTCCAACAGCCACTTTTAGGATGCCACTAAGTTTACTCAGTGTTTGCTAGTAAAATGGCCAAGTAACAATGGGTTTGAGTGTGCAATGCAGAGGTGCTGCATATTGATTTTCACTAGTGGGACACTAATGGAAGTCCAACAGCCACTTTTAGGATGCCACTAAGTTTACTCAGTGTTTGCTAGTATAATGGCTTAGTAACAATGAGTTTGAGTGTGCAATGCAGAGGTGCTGCAAATAGATTTGCACTAGTGGGACACTAATTGAAGTCCAACAGCCACTTTTAGGATGCCATTACGTTTACTCAGTGTTTGCTAGTATAATGGCTTAGTAACAATGAGTGTGAGTGTGCAATGAAATGGTGCTGCAAATAGCTTTGCACCAGTGTGACAATAATGGAAGTCCAACAGCCACTTTTAGGATGCCACTAATTTTACTCAGTGTTTGCTAGTATAATGGCTTAGTAACAATGAGTTTGAGTGTGCAATGCAGTGGTGCTTCAAATACTTTGCACAGGTGGGACAATATTGGAAGTCCAACAGCCACTTTTAGGATGCCACTAAGTTTACTCAGTGTTTGCTAGTATAATGGCTTAGTAACAATGAGT
Source organism: Anomaloglossus baeobatrachus (assembly GCF_048569485.1). Lineage (NCBI taxonomy): Eukaryota > Metazoa > Chordata > Amphibia > Anura > Aromobatidae > Anomaloglossus > Anomaloglossus baeobatrachus. Next base: position 154,999,137 of record NC_134356.1, read on the forward strand.
TTGAGTGTGCAATGCAGAGGTGCTGCATATTGATTTGCACTAGTGGGACACTAATGGAATTCCAACAGCCACTTTTAAGATGCCACTAAGTTTACTCAGTGTTTGCTAGTATAATGGCTTAGTAACAATGTGTTTGAGTGTGCAATGCAGTGGTGCTGAAAATAGCTTTGCACCAGTGGGATATTAATTGAAGTACAACAACCACTTTTAGGATGTCACTAAGTTTACTCAGTGTTTGCTAGTATAATGGCTTAGTACAATGAGTTTGAGTGTGCAATTCAGAGGTGCTGCAAATAGATTTGAACTAGTGGTACACTAATTGAAGTCCAACAGCAACTTTTAGGATGCCACTAAGTTTACTTAGTGTTTGCTAGTATAATGGCTTCGTAACAGTGAGTTTGAGTGTGCAATGCAGTGGTGCTGCAAATATCTTTGCATCAGTGGGACAATATTGGAAGTCCAACAGCCAATTTTTTGATGCCACTAAGTTTACTCAGTGTTTGCTAGTATAATGGCTTAGAAAAAATGAGTTTGAGTGTGCAATGCAGAGGTGCTGCATATTGATTTGCACTAGTTGGACACTAATGGAAGTACAACAGCCACTTTTAGGATGCCACTAAGTTTTCTCAGTGTTTGCTCATATAATGGCTTAGTAACAATGAGCTTGAGTGTGCAATGCAGTGGTGCTGCAAATAGCTTTGCACCAATGGGACAATAATGGAAGTCCAACAGCCACTTTTAGGATGCCACTAAGTTTACTCAGTGTTTGCTAGTATAATGGCTTAGTAACAATGAGTTTGAGTGTGCAATGCAGAGGTGCTGCAAATAGATTTGAACTAATGGTACACTAATGAAAGTCCAACAGCAACTTTTAGGATGCCACTAAGTTTACTCAGTGTTTCCTAGTATAATGGCTTAGTAACAATGAGTTTGAGTGTGCAATGCAGTGGTGCTGCAAATAGCTTTGCACCAATGGGACAATAATGGAAGTCCAGCAGCCACTTTTAGGATGCCACTAAGTTTACTCAGTGTTTGCTAGTATAATGGCCTAGTAACAATGAGTTTGAGTGTGCAATGCAGAGGTGCTGCAAATAGCTTTGCACCAGTGGGACAATAATGGAAGTCCAACAAACACTTTTAGGATGCCACTAAGTTTACTCACTGTTTGCTAGTATAATGGCTTAGTAACAATGAGTTTCAGTGTGCAATGCAGTGGTACTGCAAATAGCTTTGCACCAGTGGTACACTAATGGAAGTCCAACAGAAACTTTTAGGATGCCACTAAGTTTACTTAGTGTTTGCTACTATAATGGCTTAGTAACAATGAGTTTGACTGTGCAATGCAGTGGTGCTGCAAATAGCTTTGCACCAGTGGGACAATAATGGAAGTCCAACAAACACTTTTAGGATGCCACTAAGTTTACTCACTGTTTGCTAGTATAATGGCTGAGTAAAAATGAGTTTGAGTGTGCAAAGCAGAGGTGCTGCAAATAGATTTGCACTAGTGGGACGCTAATGGAAGTCCAACAGCCACTTTTAGGATGCAACTAAGTTTACTCAGTGTTTGCTAGTATAATGGCTTAGTAACAATGAGTTTGAGTGTGCAATGCAGAGGTGCTGCAAATAGATTTGCACTAGTGGAACACTAATGGAAGTCCAACAGCCACTTTTAGGATGCCATTACGTTTACTCAGTGTTTGCTAGTGTATTGGCTTAGTAACAATGAGTTTGAGTGTGCAATGCAGTGGTGCTTCAAATATTTGCACAGGTGGGACAATAATGGAAGTCCAACAGCCACTTTTAGGATGCCACTAAGTTTACTCAGTGTTTGCTAGTATAATGGCTTAGTAACAATGAGTTTGAGTGTGCAATGCAGAGGTGCTGCATATTGATTTGCACTAGTGGGACACTAATGGAAGTCCAACAGCCACTTTTAGGATGCCACTAAGTTTACTCAGTGTTTGCTAGTATAATGGCTTAGTAACAATGAGCTTGAGTGTGCAATGCAGTGGTGCTGCAAATGGCTTTGCACCAGTGGGACAATAATGGAAGTCCAACAGCCACTTTTAGGATGCCACTAAGTTTACTTAGTGTTTGCTAGTATAATGGCTTAGTAACAATGAGTTTGAGTGTGCAATGCAGTGGTGCTGCAAATATCTTTGCACCAGTGGGATATTAATTGAAGTACAACAGCCACTTTTAGGATGTCACTAAGTTTACTCAGTGTTAGCTAGTATAATGGCTTAGTAACAGTGAGTTTGAGTGTGCAATGCAGTGGTGCTGCAAATAGCTTTGCACCAGTGGGACAATAATGGAAGTCCAACAGCCACTTTTAGGATGCCACTAAGTTTACTCAGTGTTTGCTAGTATAATGGCTTAGTAACAATGAGTTTGAGTGTGCAATGCAGTGGTGCTGCAAATATCTTTGCATCAGTTGGACAATATTGGAAGTGCAACAGCCAATTTTTTTATGCCACTAAGTTTACTCAGTGTTTGGTAGTATAATGGCTGAGTAAAAATGAGTTTGAGTGTGCAAAGCAGAGGTGCTGCTAATAGATTTGCACTAGTGGGACGCTAATGGAAGTCCAACAGTCACTTTTAGGATGCCACTATGTTTACTCAGTGTTTGCTAGTATAATGGCTTAGTAACAATGAGTTTGAGTGTGCAATGCAGAGGTGCTGCAAATAGATTTGCACTAGTGGGACACTAATTGAAGTCCAACAGCCACTTTTAGGATGCCATTACGTTTACTCAGTGTTTGCTAGTATAATGGCTTAGTAACAATGGGTTTGAGTGTGCAATGCAGTGGTGCTTCAAATACTTTGCACAGGTGGGACAATAATGGAAGTCCAACAGCCACTTTTAGGATGCCACTAAGTTTACTCAGTGTTTGCTAGTATAATGGCTTAGTAACAATGAGTTTGAGTGTGCAATGCAGTGGTGCTTCAAATACTTTGCACAGGTGTGACAATAATGGAAGACCAACTGCCACTTTTAGGATGCCACTAAGTTTACTCAGTGTTTGCTAGTATAATGGCTTAGTAACAATGAGTTTGAGTGTGCAATGCAGAGGTGTTGCAAATAGATTTGCACTAGTGGTACACTAATGGAAGTCCAGCAGCCACTTTTAGGATGCTACTAAGTTTACTTAGTGTTTGCTAGTATAATGGCCTAGTAACAATGAGGTTGAGTGTGCAATGCAGAGGTGCTGCAAATAGATTTACACTAGTTGTACACTAATGGAAGTCCAACAGCAACTTTTAGGATGCTACTAAGTTTACTCCGTGTTTGCTAGTATAGTGGCTTAGTAACAATGAGCTTGAGTGTGCAATGCAGAGGTAATGCAAATAGATTTGAACTAGTGGTACACTAATGGAAGTCCAACAGAAACTTTTAGGATGCCACTAAGTTTACTTAGTGTTTGCTACTATAATGGCTTAGTAACAATGAGTGTGAGTGTGCAATGAAATGGTGCTGCAAATAGCTTTGCACCAGTGAGACAATAATGGAAGTCCAACAGCCACTTTTAGGATGCCACTAAGTTTACTCAGTGTTTGCTAGTATAATGGCTTAGTAACAATGAGTTTGAGTGTGCAATGCAGTGGTGCTTCAAATACTTTGCACAGGTGGGACAATATTGGAAGTCCAACAGCCAAATTTAGGATGCCACTAAGTTTACTCAGTGTTTGCTAGTATAATGGCTTAGTAACAATGAATTTGAGTGTGCAATGCAGAGGTGCTGCATATTGATTTGCACTAGTGGGACACTAATGGAAGTCCAACAGCCCCTTTTAGGATGCCACTAAGTTTACTTAATGTTTGCTAGTATAATGGATTAGTAACAATGAGTTTGAGTGTGCAATGCAGTGGTGCTGCAAATAGCTTTGCACCAGTGGGATAATAATGGAAGTACAACAGCCACTTTTAGGATGCCACTAAGTTTACTCAGTGTTTGCTAGTATAATGGCTTAGTAGCAATGAGTTTGAGTGTGCAATGCAGTGGTGCTGCAAATACTTTGCACCGGTGGGACAATAATGGAAGTCCAACAGCCACTTTTAGGATGTCACTAAGTTTACTCCGTGTTTGCTAGTATAATGGCTTAGTAACAATGAGCTTGAGTGTGCAATGCAGAGGTAATGCAAATAGATTTGAACTAGTGGTACACTAATGGAAGTCCAACAGAAACTTTTAGGATGCCACTAAGTTTACTTAGTGTTTGCTACTATAATGGCTTAGTAACAATGAGTTTGAGTATGCAATGCAGTGGTGCTGCAAATAGCTTTGCACCAGTGGGACAATAATGGAAGTCCAACAGCCAATTTTAGGATGCCACCAAGTTTACTCAGTGTTTGCTAGTATAATGGCTTAGTAACAATGAGTGTGAGTGTGCAATGAAATGGTGCTGCAAATAGCTTTGCACCAGTGTGACAATAATGGAAGTCCAACAGCCACTTTTAGGATGCCACTAAGTTTACTCAGTGTTTGCTAGTATAATGGCTTAGTAACAATGAGTTTGAGTGTGCAATGCAGTGGTGCTTCAAATACTTTGCACAGGTGGGACAATATTGGAAGTCCAACAGCCACATTTAGGATGCCACTAAGTTTACTCAGTGTTTGCTAGTATAATGGCTTAGTAACAATGAGTTTGAGTGTGCAATGCAGAGGTGCTGCATATTGATTTGCACTAGTGGGACACTAATGGAAGTCCAACAGCCCCTTTTAGGATGCCACTAAGTTAACTCAGTGTTTGCTAGTATAATGGCTTAGTAACAATGAGCTTTGAGTGTGCAATGCAGTGGTGCTGCAAATAGCTTTGCACCAGTGGGATATTAATTGAAGTACAACAGCCACTTTTAGGATGTCACTAAGTTTACTCAGTGTTTGCTAGTATAATGGCCTAGTAACAATGAGCTTGAGTGTGCAATGCAGTGGTGCTGCAAATAGATTTGAACTAGTGGTACACTAATGGAAGTGCAACAGCAACTTTTAGGATGCCACTTAGTTTACTTAGTGTTTGCTAGTATAATGGCTTAGTAACAGTGAGTTTCAGTGTGCAATGCAGTGGTACTGCAAATAGCTTTGCACCAGTGAAACAATAATGGAAGTCCAACAGCCACTTTTAGGATGCCACTAAGTTTACTCAGTGTTTACTAGTATAATGGCTTAGTAACAATGAGTTTGAGTGTGCAATGCAGTGGTGCTGCAAATATCTTTGCATCAGTGGGACAATATTGGAAGTCCAACAGCCAATTTTTTTATGCCACTAAGTTTACTCAGTGTTTGCTAGTAAAATGGCCAAGTAACAATGGGTTTGAGTGTGCAATGCAGAGGTGCTGCATATTGATTTGCACTAGTGGGACACTAATGGAAGTCCAACAGCCACTTTTAGGATGCCACTAAGTTTACTCAGTGTTTGCTAGTATAATGACTTAGTAACAATGAGCTTGAGTGTGCAATGCAGTGGTGCTGCAAATGGCTTTGCACCAGTGGGACAATAATGGAAGTCCAACAGCCACTTTTAGGATGCCACTAAGTTTACTCAGTGTTTGCTAGTATAATGGCTTAGTAACAATGTGTTTGAGTGTGCAATGCAGTGGTGCTGCAAATAGCTTTGCCCCAGTGGGATATTAATTGAAGTACAACAGCCACTTTTAGGATGTCACTAAGTTTACTTAGTGTTTGCTAGTATAATGGCTTAGTAACAATGAGTTTGAGTGTGCAATGCAGAGGTGCTTCAAATACTTTGCATAGGTGGGACAATATTGGAAGTCCAACAGCCACTTTTAGGATGCCACTAAGTTTACTCAGTGTTTGCTAGTATAATGGCTTAGTAACAATGAGTTTGAGTGTGCAATGCAGAGGTGCTGCATATTGATTTGCACTAGTGGGACACTAATGGAAGTCCAACAGCCACTTTTAGGATGCCACTAAGTTTACTCAGTGTTTGCTAGTATAATGACTTAGTAACAATGAGCTTGAGTGTGCAATGCAGTGGTGCTGCAAATGGCTTTGCACCAGTGGGACAATAATGGAAGTCCAACAGCCACTTTTAGGATGCCACTAAGTTTACTCAGTGTTTGCTAGTATAATGGCTTAGTAACAATGTGTTTGAGTGTGCAATGCAGTGGTGCTGCAAATAGCTTTGCACCAATGGGACAATAATGGAAGTCCAACAACTACTTTTAGGATGCCACTAAGTTTACTCAGTGTTTGCTAGTAAAATGGCCAAGTAACAATGGGTTTGAGTGTGCAATGCAGAGGTGCTGCATATTGATTTTCACTAGTGGGACACTAATGGAAGTCCAACAGCCACTTTTAGGATGCCACTAAGTTTACTCAGTGTTTGCTAGTATAATGGCTTAGTAACAATGAGTTTGAGTGTGCAATGCAGAGGTGCTGCAAATAGATTTGCACTAGTGGGACACTAATTGAAGTCCAACAGCCACTTTTAGGATGCCATTACGTTTACTCAGTGTTTGCTAGTATAATGGCTTAGTAACAATGAGTGTGAGTGTGCAATGAAATGGTGCTGCAAATAGCTTTGCACCAGTGTGACAATAATGGAAGTCCAACAGCCACTTTTAGGATGCCACTAAGTTTACTCAGTGTTTGCTAGTATAATGGCTTAGTAACAATGAGTTTGAGTGTGCAATGCAGTGGTGCTTCAAATACTTTGCACAGGTGGGACAATATTGGAAGTCCAACAGCCACTTTTAGGATGCCACTAAGTTTACTCAGTGTTTGCTAGTATAATGGCTTAGTAACAATGAGTTTGAGTGTGCAATGCAGAGGTGCTGCATATTGATTTGCACTAGTGGGACACTAATGGAATTCCAACAGCCACTTTTAAGATGCCACTAAGTTTACTCAGTGTTTGCTAGTATAATGGCTTAGTAACAATGTGTTTGAGTGTGCAATTCAGAGGTGCTGCAAATAGATTTGAACTAGTGGTACACTAATGGAAGTCCAACAGCAACTTTTAGGATGCCACTAAGTTTACTTAGTGTTTGCTAGTATAATGGCTTCGTAACAGTGAGTTTGAGTGTGCAATGCAGTGGTGCTGCAAATATCTTTGCATCAGTGGGACAATATTGGAAGTCCAACAGCCAATTTTTTGATGCCACTAAGTTTACTCAGTGTTTGCTAGTAAAATGGCTTAGAAAAAATGAGTTTGAGTGTGCAATGCAGAGGTGCTGCATATTGATTTGCACTAGTTGGACACTAATGGAAGTACAACAGCCACTTTTAGGATGCCACTAAGTTTTCTCAGTGTTTGCTCGTATAATGGCTTAGTAACAATGAGCTTGAGTGTGCAATGCAGTGGTGCTGCAAATAGCTTTGCACGAGTGGGACAATAATGGAAGTCCAACAGCCACTTTTAGGATGCCACTAAGTTTACTCAGTGTTTGCTAGTATAATGGCTTAGTAACAATGAGTTTGAGTGTGCAATGCAGTGGTGCTTCAAATACTTTGCACAGGTGGGACAATATTGGAAGTCCAACAGCCACTTTTAGGATGCCACTAAGTTTACTCAGTGTTTGCTAGTATAATGGCTTAGTAACAATGAGTTTGAGTGTGCAATGCAGAGGTGCTGCATATTGATTTGCACTAGTGGGACACTAATGGAATTCCAACAGCCACTTTTAAGATGCCACTAAGTTTACTCAGTGTTTGCTAGTATAATGGCTTAGTAACAATGTGTTTGAGTGTGCAATTCAGAGGTGCTGCAAATAGATTTGAACTAGTGGTACACTAATGGAAGTCCAACAGCAACTTTTAGGATGCCACTAAGTTTACTTAGTGTTTGCTAGTATAATGGCTTCGTAACAGTGAGTTTGAGTGTGCAATGCAGTGGTGCTGCAAATATCTTTGCATCAGTGGGACAATATTGGAAGTCCAACAGCCAATTTTTTGATGCCACTAAGTTTACTCAGTGTTTGCTAGTAAAATGGCTTAGAAAAAATGAGTTTGAGTGTGCAATGCAGAGGTGCTGCATATTGATTTGCACTAGTTGGACACTAATGGAAGTACAACAGCCACTTTTAGGATGCCACTAAGTTTTCTCAGTGTTTGCTCGTATAATGGCTTAGTAACAATGAGCTTGAGTGTGCAATGCAGTGGTGCTGCAAATAGCTTTGCACGAGTGGGACAATAATGGAAGTCCAACAGCCACTTTTAGGATGCCACTAAGTTTACTCAGTGTTTGCTAGTATAATGGCTTAGTAACAATGAGCTTGAGTGTGCAATGCAGTGGTGCTGCAAATAGCTTTGCACCAATGGGACAATAATGGAAGTCCAACAGCCACTTTTAGGATGCCACTAAGTTTACTCAGTGTTTGCTAGTATAATGGCTTAGTAACAATGAGTTTGAGTGTGCAATGCAGAGGTGCTGCAAATAGATTTGAACTAATGGTACACTAATGAAAGTCCAACAGCAACTTTTAGGATGCCACTAAGTTTACTCAGTGTTTCCTAGTATAATGGCTTAGTAACAATGAGTTTGAGTGTGCAATGCAGAGGTGCTGCATATTGATTTTCACTAGTGGGACACTAATGGAAGTCCAACAACCACTTTTAGTATGCCACTAAGTTTACTCAGTGATTGCTAGTATAATGGCTTAGTAACAATGAGTTTCAGTGTGCAATGCAGTGGTACTGCAAATAGCTTTGCACCAGTGGTACACTAATGGAAGTCCAACAGAAACTTTTAGGATGCCACTAAGTTTACTTAGTGTTTGCTACTATAATGGCTTAGTAACAATGAGTTAGACTGTGCAATGCAGTGGTGCTGCAAATAGCTTTGCACCAGTGGGACAATAATGGAAGTCCAACAAACACTTTTAGGATGCCACTAAGTTTACTCACTGTTTGCTAGTATAATGGCTGAGTAAAAATGAGTTTGAGTGTGCAAAGCAGAGGTGCTGCAAATAGATTTGCACTAGTGGGACGCTAATGGAAGTCCAACAGCCACTTTTAGGATGCAACTAAGTTTACTCAGTGTTTGCTAGTATAATGGCTTAGTAACAATGAGTTTGAGTGTGCAATGCAGAGGTGCTGCAAATAGATTTGCACTAGTGGGACACTAATTGAAGTCCAACAGCCACTTTTAGGATGCCATTACGTTTACTCAGTGTTTGCTAGTATAATGGCTTAGTAACAATGAGTGTGAGTGTGCAATGAAATGGTGCTGCAAATAGCTTTGCACCAGTGGGACAATAATGGAAGTCCAACAGCCACTTTTAGGATGCCACTAAGTTTACTCAGTGTTTGCTAGAGTAATGGCTTAGTAACAATGAGTTTGAGTGTGCAATGCAGTGGTGCTTCAAATATTTGCACAGGTGGGACAATAATGGAAGTCCAACAGCCACTTTTAGGATGCCACTAAGTTTTCTCAGTGTTTGCTCGTATAATGGCTTAGTAACAATGAGCTTGAGTGTGCAATGCAGTGGTGCTGCAAATAGCTTTGCACCAATGGGACAATAATGGAAGTCCAACAGCCACTTTTAGGATGCCACTAAGTTTACTCAGTGTTTGCTAGTATAATGGCTTAGTAACAATGAGTTTGAGTGTGCAATGCAGAGGTGCTGCAAATAGATTTGAACTAATGGTACACTAATGAAAGTCCAACAGCAACTTTTAGGATGCCACTAAGTTTACTCAGTGTTTCCTAGTATAATGGCTTAGTAACAATGAGTTTGAGTGTGCAATGCAGTGGTGCTGCAAATAGCTTTGCACCAATGGGACAATAATGGAAGTCCAGCAGCCACTTTTAGGATGCCACTAAGTTTACTCAGTGTTTGCTAGTATAATGGCCTAGTAACAATGAGTTTGAGTGTGCAATGCAGAGGTGCTGCAAATAGCTTTGCACCAGTGGGACAATAATGGAAGTCCAACAAACACTTTTAGGATGCCACTAAGTTTACTCACTGTTTGCTAGTATAATGGCTTAGTAACAATGAGTTTCAGTGTGCAATGCAGTGGTACTGCAAATAGCTTTGCACCAGTGGTACACTAATGGAAGTCCAACAGAAACTTTTAGGATGCCACTAAGTTTACTTAGTGTTTGCTACTATAATGGCTTAGTAACAATGAGTTTGACTGTGCAATGCAGTGGTGCTGCAAATAGCTTTGCACCAGTGGGACAATAATGGAAGTCCAACAGCCACTTTTAGGATGCCATTACGTTTACTCAGTGTTTGCTAGTGTAATGGCTTAGTAACAATGAGTTTGAGTGTGCAATGCAGTGGTGCTTCAAATATTTGCACAGGTGGGACAATAATGGAAGTCCAACAGCCACTTTTAGGATGCCACTAAGTTTACTCAGTGTTTGCTAGTATAATGGCTTAGTAACAATGAGTTTGAGTGTGCAATGCAGAGGTGCTGCATATTGATTTGCACTAGTGGGACACTAATGGAAGTCCAACAGCCACTTTTAGGATGCCACTAAGTTTACTCAGTGTTTGCTAGTATAATGGCTTAGTAACAATGAGCTTGAGTGTGCAATGCAGTGGTGCTGCAAATGGCTTTGCACCAGTGGGACAATAATGGAAGTCCAACAGCCACTTTTAGGATGCCACTAAGTTTACTTAGTGTTTGCTAGTATAATGGCTTAGTAACAATGAGTTTGAGTGTGCAATGCAGTGGTGCTGCAAATATCTTTGCACCAGTGGGATATTAATTGAAGTACAACAGCCACTTTTAGGATGTCACTAAGTTTACTCAGTGTTAGCTAGTATAATGGCTTAGTAACAGTGAGTTTGAGTGTGCAATGCAGTGGTGCTGCAAATAGCTTTGCACCAGTGGGACAATAATGGAAGTCCAACAGCCACTTTTAGGATGCCACTAAGTTTACTCAGTGTTTGCTAGTATAATGGCTTAGTAACAATGAGTTTGAGTGTGCAATGCAGTGGTGCTGCAAATATCTTTGCATCAGTTGGACAATATTGGAAGTGCAACAGCCAATTTTTTTATGCCACTAAGTTTACTCAGTGTTTGGTAGTATAATGGCTGAGTAAAAATGAGTTTGAGTGTGCAAAGCAGAGGTGCTGCTAATAGATTTGCACTAGTGGGACGCTAATGGAAGTCCAACAGTCACTTTTAGGATGCCACTATGTTTACTCAGTGTTTGCTAGTATAATGGCTTAGTAACAATGAGTTTGAGTGTGCAATGCAGAGGTGCTGCAAATAGATTTGCACTAGTGGGACACTAATTGAAGTCCAACAGCCACTTTTAGGATGCCATTACGTTTACTCAGTGTTTGCTAGTATAATGGCTTAGTAACAATGGGTTTGAGTGTGCAATGCAGTGGTGCTTCAAATACTTTGCACAGGTGGGACAATAATGGAAGTCCAACAGCCACTTTTAGGATGCCACTAAGTTTACTCAGTGTTTGCTAGTATAATGGCTTAGTAACAATGAGTTTGAGTGTGCAATGCAGTGGTGCTTCAAATACTTTGCACAGGTGTGACAATAATGGAAGACCAACTGCCACTTTTAGGATGCCACTAAGTTTACTCAGTGTTTGCTAGTATAATGGCTTAGTAACAATGAGTTTGAGTGTGCAATGCAGAGGTGTTGCAAATAGATTTGCACTAGTGGTACACTAATGGAAGTCCAGCAGCCACTTTTAGGATGCTACTAAGTTTACTTAGTGTTTGCTAGTATAATGGCCTAGTAACAATGAGGTTGAGTGTGCAATGCAGAGGTGCTGCAAATAGATTTACACTAGTTGTACACTAATGGAAGTCCAACAGCAACTTTTAGGATGCTACTAAGTTTACTCCGTGTTTGCTAGTATAGTGGCTTAGTAACAATGAGCTTGAGTGTGCAATGCAGAGGTAATGCAAATAGATTTGAACTAGTGGTACACTAATGGAAGTCCAACAGAAACTTTTAGGATGCCACTAAGTTTACTTAGTGTTTGCTACTATAATGGCTTAGTAACAATGAGTGTGAGTGTGCAATGAAATGGTGCTGCAAATAGCTTTGCACCAGTGAGACAATAATGGAAGTCCAACAGCCACTTTTAGGATGCCACTAAGTTTACTCAGTGTTTGCTAGTATAATGGCTTAGTAACAATGAGTTTGAGTGTGCAATGCAGTGGTGCTTCAAATACTTTGCACAGGTGGGACAATATTGGAAGTCCAACAGCCAAATTTAGGATGCCACTAAGTTTACTCAGTGTTTGCTAGTATAATGGCTTAGTAACAATGAATTTGAGTGTGCAATGCAGAGGTGCTGCATATTGATTTGCACTAGTGGGACACTAATGGAAGTCCAACAGCCCCTTTTAGGATGCCACTAAGTTTACTTAATGTTTGCTAGTATAATGGATTAGTAACAATGAGTTTGAGTGTGCAATGCAGTGGTGCTGCAAATAGCTTTGCACCAGTGGGATAATAATGGAAGTACAACAGCCACTTTTAGGATGCCACTAAGTTTACTCAGTGTTTGCTAGTATAATGGCTTAGTAGCAATGAGTTTGAGTGTGCAATGCAGTGGTGCTGCAAATACTTTGCACCGGTGGGACAATAATGGAAGTCCAACAGCCACTTTTAGGATGTCACTAAGTTTACTCCGTGTTTGCTAGTATAATGGCTTAGTAACAATGAGCTTGAGTGTGCAATGCAGAGGTAATGCAAATAGATTTGAACTAGTGGTACACTAATGGAAGTCCAACAGAAACTTTTAGGATGCCACTAAGTTTACTTAGTGTTTGCTACTATAATGGCTTAGTAACAATGAGTTTGAGTATGCAATGCAGTGGTGCTGCAAATAGCTTTGCACCAGTGGGACAATAATGGAAGTCCAACAGCCAATTTTAGGATGCCACCAAGTTTACTCAGTGTTTGCTAGTATAATGGCTTAGTAACAATGAGTGTGAGTGTGCAATGAAATGGTGCTGCAAATAGCTTTGCACCAGTGTGACAATAATGGAAGTCCAACAGCCACTTTTAGGATGCCACTAAGTTTACTCAGTGTTTGCTAGTATAATGGCTTAGTAACAATGAGTTTGAGTGTGCAATGCAGTGGTGCTTCAAATACTTTGCACAGGTGGGACAATATTGGAAGTCCAACAGCCACATTTAGGATGCCACTAAGTTTACTCAGTGTTTGCTAGTATAATGGCTTAGTAACAATGAGTTTGAGTGTGCAATGCAGAGGTGCTGCATATTGATTTGCACTAGTGGGACACTAATGGAAGTCCAACAGCCCCTTTTAGGATGCCACTAAGTTAACTCAGTGTTTGCTAGTATAATGGCTTAGTAACAATGAGCTTTGAGTGTGCAATGCAGTGGTGCTGCAAATAGCTTTGCACCAGTGGGATATTAATTGAAGTACAACAGCCACTTTTAGGATGTCACTAAGTTTACTCAGTGTTTGCTAGTATAATGGCCTAGTAACAATGAGCTTGAGTGTGCAATGCAGTGGTGCTGCAAATAGATTTGAACTAGTGGTACACTAATGGAAGTGCAACAGCAACTTTTAGGATGCCACTTAGTTTACTTAGTGTTTGCTAGTATAATGGCTTAGTAACAGTGAGTTTCAGTGTGCAATGCAGTGGTACTGCAAATAGCTTTGCACCAGTGAAACAATAATGGAAGTCCAACAGCCACTTTTAGGATGCCACTAAGTTTACTCAGTGTTTACTAGTATAATGGCTTAGTAACAATGAGTTTGAGTGTGCAATGCAGTGGTGCTGCAAATATCTTTGCATCAGTGGGACAATATTGGAAGTCCAACAGCCAATTTTTTTATGCCACTAAGTTTACTCAGTGTTTGCTAGTAAAATGGCCAAGTAACAATGGGTTTGAGTGTGCAATGCAGAGGTGCTGCATATTGATTTGCACTAGTGGGACACTAATGGAAGTCCAACAGCCACTTTTAGGATGCCACTAAGTTTACTCAGTGTTTGCTAGTATAATGACTTAGTAACAATGAGCTTGAGTGTGCAATGCAGTGGTGCTGCAAATGGCTTTGCACCAGTGGGACAATAATGGAAGTCCAACAGCCACTTTTAGGATGCCACTAAGTTTACTCAGTGTTTGCTAGTATAATGGCTTAGTAACAATGTGTTTGAGTGTGCAATGCAGTGGTGCTGCAAATAGCTTTGCCCCAGTGGGATATTAATTGAAGTACAACAGCCACTTTTAGGATGTCACTAAGTTTACTTAGTGTTTGCTAGTATAATGGCTTAGTAACAATGAGTTTGAGTGTGCAATGCAGTGGTGCTTCAAATACTTTGCATAGGTGGGACAATATTGGAAGTCCAACAGCCACTTTTAGGATGCCACTAAGTTTACTCAGTGTTTGCTAGTATAATGGCTTAGTAACAATGAGTTTGAGTGTGCAATGCAGAGGTGCTGCACATTGATTTGCACTAGTGGGACACTAATGGAAGTCCAACAGCCACTTTTAGGATGCCACTAAGTTTACTCAGTGTTTGCTAGTATAATGACTTAGTAACAATGAGCTTGAGTGTGCAATGCAGTGGTGCTGCAAATGGCTTTGCACCAGTGGGACAATAATGGAAGTCCAACAGCCACTTTTAGGATGCCACTAAGTTTACTCAGTGTTTGCTAGTATAATGGCTTAGTAACAATGTGTTTGAGTGTGCAATGCAGTGGTGCTGCAAATAGCTTTGCACCAATGGGACAATAATGGAAGTCCAACAACTACTTTTAGGATGCCACTAAGTTTACTCAGTGTTTGCTAGTAAAATGGCCAAGTAACAATGGGTTTGAGTGTGCAATGCAGAGGTGCTGCATATTGATTTTCACTAGTGGGACACTAATGGAAGTCCAACAGCCACTTTTAGGATGCCACTAAGTTTACTCAGTGTTTGCTAGTATAATGGCTTAGTAACAATGAGTTTGAGTGTGCAATGCAGAGGTGCTGCAAATAGATTTGCACTAGTGGGACACTAATTGAAGTCCAACAGCCACTTTTAGGATGCCATTACGTTTACTCAGTGTTTGCTAGTATAATGGCTTAGTAACAATGAGTGTGAGTGTGCAATGAAATGGTGCTGCAAATAGCTTTGCACCAGTGTGACAATAATGGAAGTCCAACAGCCACTTTTAGGATGCCACTAAGTTTACTCAGTGTTTGCTAGTATAATGGCTTAGTAACAATGAGTTTGAGTGTGCAATGCAGAGGTGCTGCATATTGATTTGCACTAGTGGGACACTAATGGAATTCCAACAGCCACTTTTAAGATGCCACTAAGTTTACTCAGTGTTTGCTAGTATAATGGCTTAGTAACAATGTGTTTGAGTGTGCAATTCAGAGGTGCTGCAAATAGATTTGAACTAGTGGTACA
Organism: Anomaloglossus baeobatrachus; assembly: GCF_048569485.1. Lineage (NCBI taxonomy): Eukaryota > Metazoa > Chordata > Amphibia > Anura > Aromobatidae > Anomaloglossus > Anomaloglossus baeobatrachus. The sequence goes on from NC_134356.1 coordinate 155,014,463, forward strand.
CTAATGGAAGTCCAACAGCAACTTTTAGGATGCCACTAAGTTTACTTAGTGTTTGCTAGTATAATGGCTTCGTAACAGTGAGTTTGAGTGTGCAATGCAGTGGTGCTGCAAATATCTTTGCATCAGTGGGACAATATTGGAAGTCCAACAGCCAATTTTTTGATGCCACTAAGTTTACTCAGTGTTTGCTAGTATAATGGCTTAGAAAAAATGAGTTTGAGTGTGCAATGCAGAGGTGCTGCATATTGATTTGCACTAGTTGGACACTAATGGAAGTACAACAGCCACTTTTAGGATGCCACTAAGTTTTCTCAGTGTTTGCTCGTATAATGGCTTAGTAACAATGAGCTTGAGTGTGCAATGCAGTGGTGCTGCAAATAGCTTTGCACGAGTGGGACAATAATGGAAGTCCAACAGCCACTTTTAGGATGCCACTAAGTTTACTCAGTGTTTGCTAGTATAATGGCTTAGTAACAATGAGTTTGAGTGTGCAATGCAGAGGTGCTGCAAATAGATTTGAACTAATGGTACACTAATGAAAGTCCAACAGCAACTTTTAGGATGCCACTAAGTTTACTCAGTGTTTCCTAGTATAATGGCTTAGTAACAATGAGTTTGAGTGTGCAATGCAGAGGTGCTGCATATTGATTTTCACTAGTGGGACACTAATGGAAGTCCAACAACCACTTTTAGTATGCCACTAAGTTTACTCAGTGATTGCTAGTATAATGGCTTAGTAACAATGAGTTTCAGTGTGCAATGCAGTGGTACTGCAAATAGCTTTGCACCAGTGGTACACTAATGGAAGTCCAACAGAAACTTTTAGGATGCCACTAAGTTTACTTAGTGTTTGCTACTATAATGGCTTAGTAACAATGAGTTTGACTGTGCAATGCAGTGGTGCTGCAAATAGCTTTGCACCAGTGTGACAATAATGGAAGTCCAACAAACACTTTTAGGATGCCACTAAGTTTACTCACTGTTTGCTAGTATAATGGCTGAGTAAAAATGAGTTTGAGTGTGCAAAGCAGAGGTGCTGCAAATAGATTTGCACTAGTGGGACGCTAATGGAAGTCCAACAGCCACTTTTAGGATGCAACTAAGTTTACTCAGTGTTTGCTAGTATAATGGCTTAGTAACAATGAGTTTGAGTGTGCAATGCAGAGGTGCTGCAAATAGATTTGCACTAGTGGGACACTAATTGAAGTCCAACAGCCACTTTTAGGATGCCATTACGTTTACTCAGTGTTTGCTAGTATAATGGCTTAGTAACAATGAGTGTGAGTGTGCAATGAAATGGTGCTGCAAATAGCTTTGCACCAGTGGGACAATAATGGAAGTCCAACAGCCACTTTTAGGATGCCACTAAGTTTACTCAGTGTTTGCTAGAGTAATGGCTTAGTAACAATGAGTTTGAGTGTGCAATGCAGTGGTGCTTCAAATATTTGCACAGGTGGGACAATAATGGAAGTCCAACAGCCACTTTTAGGATGCCACTAAGTTTACTCAGTGTTTGCTAGTATAATGGCTTAGTAACAATGAGTTTGAGTGTGCAATGCAGAGGTGCTGCATATTGATTTGCACTAGTGGGACACTAATGGAAGTCCAACAGCCACTTATAGGATGCCACTAAGTTTACTCAGTGTTTGCTAGTATAATGGCTTAGTAACAATGAGCTTGAGTGTGCAATGCAGTGGTGCTGCAAATGGCTTTGCACCAGTGGGACAATAATGGAAGTCCAACAGCCACTTTTAGGATGCCACTAAGTTTACTCAGTGTTTGCTAGTATAATGGCTTAGTAACAATGAGTTTAAGTGTGCAATGCAGTGGTGCTGCAAATAGCTTTGCACCAGTGGGATATTAATTGAAGTACAACAGCCACTTTTAGGATGTCACTAAGTTTACTCAGTGTTAGCTAGTATAATGGCTTAGTAACAGTGAGTTTGAGTGTGCAATGCAGTGGTGCTGCAAATAGCTTTGCACCAGTGGGACAATAATGGAAGTCCAACAGCCACTTTTAGGATGCCACTAAGTTTACTCAGTGTTTGCTAGTATAATGGCTTAGTAACAATGAGTTTGAGTGTGCAATGCAGTGGTGCTGCAAATATCTTTGCATCAGTTGGACAATATTGGAAGTGCAACAGCCAATTTTTTTATGCCACTAAGTTTACTCAGTGTTTGGTAGTATAATGGCTGAGTAAAAATGAGTTTGAGTGTGCAAAGCAGAGGTGCTGCTAATAGATTTGCACTAGTGGGACGCTAATGGAAGTCCAACAGTCACTTTTAGGATGCCACTATGTTTACTCAGTGTTTGCTAGTATAATGGCTTAGTAACAATGAGTTTGAGTGTGCAATGCAGAGGTGCTGCAAATAGATTTGCACTAGTGGGACACTAATTGAAGTCCAACAGCCACTTTTAGGATGCCATTACGTTTACTCAGTGTTTGCTAGTATAATGGCTTAGTAACAATGGGTTTGAGTGTGCAATGCAGTGGTGCTTCAAATACTTTGCACAGGTGGGACAATAATGGAAGTCCAACAGCCACTTTTAGGATGCCACTAAGTTTACTCAGTGTTTGCTAGTATAATGGCTTAGTAACAATGAGTTTGAGTGTGCAATGCAGAGGTGCTGCATATTGATTTGCACTAGTGGGACACTAATGGAAGTCCAACAGCCACTTTTAGGATGCCACTAAGTTTACTCAGTGTTTGCTAGTATAATGGCTTAGTAACAATGAGTTTGAGTGTGCAATGCAGTGGTGCTTCAAATACTTTGCACAGGTGTGACAATAATGGAAGACCAACTGCCACTTTTAGGATGCCACTAAGTTTACTCAGTGTTTGCTAGTATAATGGCTTAGTAACAATGAGTTTGAGTGTGCAATGCAGAGGTGCTGCATATTGATTTGCACTAGTGGGACACTAATGGAAGTCCAACAGCCACTTTTAGGATGCCATCAAGTTTACTCAGTGTTTGCTAGTATAATGGCTTAGTAACAATGAGTTTGAGTGTGCAATGCAGAGGTGCTGCAAATAGATTTGCATCAGTTGGACAGCATTGGAAGTCCAACAGCCAATTTTTTATGCCACTAAGTTTACTCAGTGTTTGCTAGAATAATGGCTTAGTAACAATGAGTTTGAGTGTGCAATGCAGTGGTGCTGCAAATAGCTTTGCACCAATGGGACAATAATGGAAGTCCAACAGCCACTTTTAGGATGCCACTAAGTTTACTCAGTGTTTGCTAGTATAATAGCTTAGTAACAATGAGTTTGAGTGTGCAATGCAGTGGTGCTGCAAATATCTTTGCATCAGTTGGACAATATTGGAAGTCCAACAGCCAATTTTTTTATGCCACTAAGTTTACTCAGTGTTTGCTAGTATAATGGCTTAGTAACAATGAGCTTGAGTGTGCAATGCAGTGGTGCTGCAAATAGCTTTGCACGAGTGGGACAGTAATAGAAGTCCAACAGCCACTTTTAGGATGCCACTAAGTTTACTCAGTGTTTGCTACTATAATGGCTTAGTAACAATGAGTTTGAGTGTGCAATTCAGTGGTGCTGCTAATATCTTTGCACTAGTGGGATAATAATGGAAGTACAACAGCCACTTTTAGGATGCCACTAAGTTTACTCAGTATTTGCTAGTATAATGGCTTAGTAACAATGAGCTTGAGTGTGCAATGCAGTGGTGCTGCAAATAGCTTTGCACCAATGGGACAATAATGGAAGTCCAACAGCCACTTTTAGGATGCCACTAAGTTTACTCAGTGTTTGCTAGTATAATGGCCTAGTAACAATGTGTTTGAGTGTGCAATGCAGAGGTGTTGCAAATAGATTTGCACTAGTGGTACAGTAATGGAAGTCCAACATCCACTTTTAGGATGCCATTACGTTTACCCAGTGTTTGCTAGTATAATGGCTTAGTAACAATGAGTGTGAGTGTGCAATGAAATTGTGCTGCAAATAGCTTTGCACCAGTGGGACAATAATGGAAGTCCAACAGCCACTTTTAGGATGCCACTAAGTTTACTCAGTGTTTGCTAGTATAATGGCTTAGTAACAATGAGTTTGAGTGTGCAATGCAGTGGTGCTTCAAATACTTTGCACAGGTGGGACAATAATGGAAGTCCAACAGCCACTTTTAGGATGCCACTAAGTTTACTCAGTGTTTGCTAGTATAATGACTTAGTAACAATGAGTTTAAATGTGCAATGCAGAGGTGCTGCATATTGATTTGCACTAGTGGGACACTAATTGAAGTCCAACAGCCACTTTTAGGATGCCACTAAGTTTACTCAGTGTTTGCTAGTATAATGGCTTAGTAACAATGAGCTTGAGTGTGCAATGCAGTGGTGCTGCAAATGGCTTTGCACCAGTGGGACAATAATGGAAGTCCAACAGCCACTTTTAGTATGCCACTAAGTTTACTCAGTGTTTGCTAGTATAATGGCTTAGTAACAATGAGTTTGAGTGTGCAATGCAGTGGTGCTGCAAATAGCTTTGCACCAGTGGGATATTAATTGAAGTACAACAGCCACTTTAAGGATGTCACTAAGTTTACTCAGTGTTTTCTAGTATAATGGCTTAGTAACAATGAGTTTGAGTGTGCAATGCAGAGGTGCTGCAAATAGATTTGAACTAGTGGTACACTAATGGAAGTCCAACAGCAACTTTTAGGATGCCACTAAGTTTACTTAGTGTTTGCTAGTATAATGGCTTAGTAACAGTGAGTTTGAGTGTGCAATGCAGTGGTGCTGCAAATAGCTTTGCACCAGTGGGACAATAATGGAAGTCCAACAGCCACTTTTAGGATGCCACTAAGTTTACTCAGTGTTTGCTAGTATAATGGCTTAGTAACAATGAGTTTGAGTGTGCAATGCAGTGGTGCTGCAAATATCTTTGCATCAGTTGGACAATATTAGAAGTCCAACAGCCAATTTTTTTATGCCACTAAGTTTACTCAGTGTTTGCTAGTATAATGGCTTAGTAACAATGAGTTTGAGTGTGCAATGCAGAGGTGCTGCATATTGATTTGCACTAGTGGGACACTAATGGAAGTACAACAGCCACTTTTAGGATGCCACTAAGTTTTCTCAGTGTTTGCTCGTATAATGGCTTAGTAACAATGAGCTTGAGTGTGCAATGCAGTGGTGCTGCAAATAGCTTTGCACGAGTGGGACAGTAATAGAAGTCCAACAGCCACTATTAGGATGCCACTAAGTTTACTCAGTGTTTGCTAGTATAATGGCTTAGTAACAATGAGTTTAAGTGTGCAATGCAGTGGTGCTGCAAATAGCTTTGCACCAGTGGGATAATAATGGAAGTACAACAGCCACTTTTAGGATGCCACTAAGTTTACTCAGTGTTTGCTAGTATAATGGCTTAGTAACAATGAGTTTGAGTGTGCAATGCAGAGGTGCTGCAAATAGATTTGAACTAGTGGTACACTAATGGAAGTCCAACAGCAACTTTTAGGATGCCACTAAGTTTACTTAGTGTTTGCTAGTATAATGGCTTAGTAACAATGAGTTTGAGTGTGCAATTCAGTGGTGCTGGAAATATCTTTGCACTAGTGGGATAATAATGGAAGTACAACAGCCACTTTTAGGATGCCACTAAGTTTACTCAGTGTTTGCTAGTATAATGGCTTAGTAAGAATGTGCTTGAGTGTGCAATGCAGTGGTGTTGCAAATAGCTTTGCACCAATGGGACAATAATGGAAGTCCAACAGCCACTTTTAGGATGCCACTAAGTTTACTCAGTGTTTGCTAGTATAATGGCCTAGTAACAATGTGTTTGAGTGTGCAATGCAGAGGTGTTGCAAATAGATTTGCACTAGTGGTACACTAATGGAAGTCCAGCAGCCACTTTTAGGATGCCACGAAGTTTACTCAGTGTTTGCTAGTATAATGGCCTAGTAACAATGAGTTTGAGTGTGCAATGCAGAGGTGCTGCATATTGATTTTCACTAGTGGGACACTAATGGAAGTCCAACAGCCACTTTTAGGATGCCACTAAGTTTACTCAGTGTTTGCTAGTATAATGGCTTAGTAACAATGAGCTTGAGTGTGCAATGCAGTGGTGCTGCAAATAGCTTTGCACCAGTGGGACAATAATGGAAGTCCAACAGCCAATTTTAGGATGCCACTAAGTTTACTCAGTGTTTGCTAGTATAATGGCTTAGTAACAATGAGTTTGAGTGTGCAATGCAGAGGTAATGCAAATAGATTTGAACTAGTGGTACACTAATGGAAGTCCAACAGAAACTTTTAGGATGCCACTAAGTTTACTTATTGTTTGCTACTATAATGGCTTAGTAACAATGAGTTTGAGTGTGCAATGCAGAGGTGCTGCAAATAGATTTGCACTAGTGGGACACTAATTGAAGTCCAACAGCCACTTTTAGGATGCCATTACGTTTACTCAGTGTTTGCTAGTATAATGGCTTAGTAACAATGAGTGTGAGTGTGCAATGAAATGGTGCTGCAAATAGCTTTGCACCAGTGGGACAATAATGGAAGTCCAACAGCCACTTTTAGGATGCCACTAAGTTTACTCAGTGTTTGCTAGTATAATGGCTTAGTAACAATGAGTTTGAGTGTGCAATGCAGTGGTGCTTGAAAAACTTTGCACAGGTGGGACAATAATGGAAGTCCAACAGCCACTTTTAGAATGCCACTAAGTTTACTCAGTGTTTGCTAGTATAATGGCTTAGTAACAATGAGTTTGAGTGTGTATTGCAGAGGTGCTGCATATTGATTTGCACTAGTGGGACACTAATGGAAGTCCAACAGCCACTTTTAGGATGCCACTAAGTTTACTCAGTGTTTGCTGGTATAATGGCTTAGTAACAATGAGCTTGAGTGTGCAATGCAGTGGTGCTGCAAATGGCTTTGCACCAGTGGGACAATAATGGAAGTCCAACAGCCACTTTTAGGATGCCACTAAGTTTACTCAGTGTTTGCTAGTATAATGGCTTAGTAACAATGAGTTTGAGTGTGCAATGCAGTGATGCTGCAAATAGCTTTGCACCAGTGGGACAATAATGGAAGTCCAACAGCCACTTTTAGGATGCCACTAAGTTTACTCAGTGTTTGCTAGTATAATGGCTTAGTAACAATGAGTTTGAGTGTGCAATGCAGTGGTGCTGCAAATATCTTTGCATCAGTGGGACAATATTGGAAGTCCAACAGCCAATTTTTTGATGCCACTAAGTTTACTCAGTGTTTGCTAGTATAATGGCTTAGTAACAATGAGTTTGAGTGTGCAATGCAGAGGTGCTGCATATTGATTTGCACTAGTGGGACACTAATGGAAGTACAACAGCCACTTTTAGGATGCCACTAAGTTTTCTCAGTGTTTGCTCGTATAATGGCTTAGTAACAATGAGCTTGAGTGTGCAATGCAGTGGTGCTGCAAATAGATTTGAACTAGTGGTACACTAATGGAAGTCCAACAGCAACTTTTAGGATGCCACTAAGTTTACTTAGTGTTTGCTAGTATAATGGCTTAGTAACAGTGAGTTTGAGTGTGCAATGCAGTGGTGCTGCAATTAGCTTTGCACCAGTGGGACAATAATGGAAGTCCAACAGCCACTTTTAGGATGCCACTAAGTTTACTCAGTGTTTGCTAGTATAATGGCTTATCAACAATGAGTTTGAGTGTGCAATGCAGTGGTGCTGCAAATAGCTTTGCACCAGTGGCATAATAATAGAAGTACAACAGCCACTTTTAGGATGCCACCAAGTTTACTCAGTGTTTGCTAGTATAATGGCTTAGTAACAATGAGTTTGAGTATGCAATGCAGAGGTGCTGCAAATAGCTTTGCACCAGTGGGACAATAATGGAAGTCCAACAGCCACTTTTAGGATGCCACTAAGTTTACTCAGTGTTTGCTAGTATAATGGCTTAGTAACAATGAGTTTGAGTGTGCAATGCAGAGGTGCTGCAAATAGATTTGAACTAGTGGTACACTAATGGAAGTCCAACAGCAACTTTTAGGATGCCACTAAGTTTACTTAGTGTTTGCTAGTATAATGGCTTAGTAACAATGAGTTTGAGTGTGCAATGCAGTGGTGCTGCAAATATCTTTGCACCAGTGGGACAATAATGGAAGTCCAACAGCCACTTTTAGGATGCCACTAAGTTTACTCAGTGTTTGCTAGTATAATGGCTTAGTAACAATGAGTTTGAGTGTGCAATGCAGTGGTGCTGCAAATATCTTTGCACTAGTGGGATAATAATGGAAGTACAACAGCCACTTTTAGGATGCCACTAAGTTTACTCAGTGTTTGCTAGTATAATGGCTTAGTAACAATGAGCTTGAGTGTGCAATGCCGTGGTGCTGCAAATAGCTTTGCACCAATGAGACAATAATGGAAGTCCAACAGCCACTTTTAGGATGTCACTAAGTTTACTCAGTGTTTGCTAGTATAATGGCTTAGCAACAATGAGTTTGAGTGTGCAATGCAGAGGTGCTGCAAATAGATTTGAACTAGTGGTACACTAATGGAAGTCCAACAGCAACTTTTAGGATGCCACTAAGTTTACTTAGTGTTTGCTAGTATAATGGCTTAGTAACAATGAGTTTGAGTGTGCAATGCAGTGGTGCTGCAAATAGCTTTGCACCAGTGGGACAATAATGGAAGTCCAACAGCCACTTTTAGGATGCCACTAAGTTTACTCAGTGTTTGCTTTTATAATGGCTTAGTAACAATGAGCTTGAGTGTGCAATGCAGTGGTGCTGCAAATGGCTTTGCACCAGTGAGACAATAATGGAAGTCTAACAGCCACTTTTAGGATGCCACTAAGTTTACTCAGTGTTTGTTAGTATAATAACTTAGTAACAATGAGTTTGAGTGTGCAATGCAGTGGTGCTGCAAATAGGTTTGCACCAGTGGGATATTAATTGAAGTACAACAGCCACTTTAAGGATGTCACTAAGTTTACTCAGTGTTTTCTAGTATAATGGCTTAGTAACAATGAGTTTGAGTGTGCAATGCAGAGGTGCTGCAAATAGATTTGAACTAGTGGTACACTAATGGAAGTCCAACAGCAACTTTTAGGATGCCACTAAGTTTACTTAGTGTTTGCTAGTATAATGGCTTAGTAACAGTGAGTTTGAGTGTGCAATGCAGTGGTGCTGCAAATAGCTTTGCACCAGTGGGACAATAATGGAAGTCCAACAGCCACTTTTAGGATGCCACTAAGTTTACTCAGTGTTTGCTAGTATAATGGCTTAGTAACAATGAGTTTGAGTGTGCAATGCAGTGGTGCTGCAAATATCTTTGCATCAGTTGGACAATATTGGAAGTCCAACAGCCAATTTTTTTATGCCACTAAGTTTACTCAGTGTTTGCTAGTATAATGGCTTAGTAACAATGAGTTTGAGTGTGCAATGCAGAGGTGCTGCATATTGATTTGCACTAGTGGGACACTAATGGAAGTACAACAGCCACTTTTAGGATGCCACTAAGTTTTCTCAGTGTTTGCTCGTATAATGGCTTAGTAACAATGAGCTTGAGTGTGCAATGCAGTGGTGCTGCAAATAGCTTTGCACGAGTGGGACAGTAATAGAAGTCCAACAGCCACTATTAGGATGCCACTAAGTTTACTCAGTGTTTGCTAGTATAATGGCTTAGTAACAATGAGTTTAAGTGTGCAATGCAGTGGTGCTGCAAATAGCTTTGCACCAGTGGGATAATAATGGAAGTACAACAGCCACTTTTAGGATGCCACTAAGTTTACTCAGTGTTTGCTAGTATAATGGCTTAGTAACAATGAGTTTGAGTGTGCAATGCAGAGGTGCTGCAAATAGATTTGAACTAGTGGTACACTAATGGAAGTCCAACAGCAACTTTTAGGATGCCACTAAGTTTACTTAGTGTTTGCTAGTATAATGGCTTAGTAACAATGAGTTTGAGTGTGCAATTCAGTGGTGCTGGAAATATCTTTGCACTAGTGGGATAATAATGGAAGTACAACAGCCACTTTTAGGATGCCACTAAGTTTACTCAGTGTTTGCTAGTATAATGGCTTAGTAAGAATGTGCTTGAGTGTGCAATGCAGTGGTGTTGCAAATAGCTTTGCACCAATGGGACAATAATGGAAGTCCAACAGCCACTTTTAGGATGCCACTAAGTTTACTCAGTGTTTGCTAGTATAATGGCCTAGTAACAATGTGTTTGAGTGTGCAATGCAGAGGTGTTGCAAATAGATTTGCACTAGTGGTACACTAATGGAAGTCCAGCAGCCACTTTTAGGATGCCACGAAGTTTACTCAGTGTTTGCTAGTATAATGGCCTAGTAACAATGAGTTTGAGTGTGCAATGCAGAGGTGCTGCATATTGATTTTCACTAGTGGGACACTAATGGAAGTCCAACAGCCACTTTTAGGATGCCACTAAGTTTACTCAGTGTTTGCTAGTATAATGGCTTAGTAACAATGAGCTTGAGTGTGCAATGCAGTGGTGCTGCAAATAGCTTTGCACCAGTGGGACAATAATGGAAGTCCAACAGCCAATTTTAGGATGCCACTAAGTTTACTCAGTGTTTGCTAGTATAATGGCTTAGTAACAATGAGTTTGAGTGTGCAATGCAGAGGTAATGCAAATAGATTTGAACTAGTGGTACACTAATGGAAGTCCAACAGAAACTTTTAGGATGCCACTAAGTTTACTTATTGTTTGCTACTATAATGGCTTAGTAACAATGAGTTTGAGTGTGCAATGCAGAGGTGCTGCAAATAGATTTGCACTAGTGGGACACTAATTGAAGTCCAACAGCCACTTTTAGGATGCCATTACGTTTACTCAGTGTTTGCTAGTATAATGGCTTAGTAACAATGAGTGTGAGTGTGCAATGAAATGGTGCTGCAAATAGCTTTGCACCAGTGGGACAATAATGGAAGTCCAACAGCCACTTTTAGGATGCCACTAAGTTTACTCAGTGTTTGCTAGTATAATGGCTTAGTAACAATGAGTTTGAGTGTGCAATGCAGTGGTGCTTGGAAAACTTTGCACAGGTGGGACAATAATGGAAGTCCAACAGCCACTTTTAGAATGCCACTAAGTTTACTCAGTGTTTGCTAGTATAATGGCTTAGTAACAATGAGTTTGAGTGTGTATTGCAGAGGTGCTGCATATTGATTTGCACTAGTGGGACACTAATGGAAGTCCAACAGCCACTTTTAGGATGCCACTAAGTTTACTCAGTGTTTGCTGGTATAATGGCTTAGTAACAATGAGCTTGAGTGTGCAATGCAGTGGTGCTGCAAATGGCTTTGCACCAGTGGGACAATAATGGAAGTCCAACAGCCACTTTTAGGATGCCACTAAGTTTACTCAGTGTTTGCTAGTATAATGGCTTAGTAACAATGAGTTTGAGTGTGCAATGCAGTGATGCTGCAAATAGCTTTGCACCAGTGGGACAATAATGGAAGTCCAACAGCCACTTTTAGGATGCCACTAAGTTTACTCAGTGTTTGCTAGTATAATGGCTTAGTAACAATGAGTTTGAGTGTGCAATGCAGTGGTGCTGCAAATATCTTTGCATCAGTGGGACAATATTGGAAGTCCAACAGCCAATTTTTTGATGCCACTAAGTTTACTCAGTGTTTGCTAGTATAATGGCTTAGTAACAATGAGTTTGAGTGTGCAATGCAGAGGTGCTGCATATTGATTTGCACTAGTGGGACACTAATGGAAGTACAACAGCCACTTTTAGGATGCCACTAAGTTTTCTCAGTGTTTGCTCGTATAATGGCTTAGTAACAATGAGCTTGAGTGTGCAATGCAGTGGTGCTGCAAATAGATTTGAACTAGTGGTACACTAATGGAAGTCCAACAGCAACTTTTAGGATGCCACTAAGTTTACTTAGTGTTTGCTAGTATAATGGCTTAGTAACAGTGAGTTTGAGTGTGCAATGCAGTGGTGCTGCAATTAGCTTTGCACCAGTGGGACAATAATGGAAGTCCAACAGCCACTTTTAGGATGCCACTAAGTTTACTCAGTGTTTGCTAGTATAATGGCTTATCAACAATGAGTTTGAGTGTGCAATGCAGTGGTGCTGCAAATAGCTTTGCACCAGTGGCATAATAATAGAAGTACAACAGCCACTTTTAGGATGCCACCAAGTTTACTCAGTGTTTGCTAGTATAATGGCTTAGTAACAATGAGTTTGAGTATGCAATGCAGAGGTGCTGCAAATAGCTTTGCACCAGTGGGACAATAATGGAAGTCCAACAGCCACTTTTAGGATGCCACTAAGTTTACTCAGTGTTTGCTAGTATAATGGCTTAGTAACAATGAGTTTGAGTGTGCAATGCAGAGGTGCTGCAAATAGATTTGAACTAGTGGTACACTAATGGAAGTCCAACAGCAACTTTTAGGATGCCACTAAGTTTACTTAGTGTTTGCTAGTATAATGGCTTAGTAACAATGAGTTTGAGTGTGCAATGCAGTGGTGCTGCAAATATCTTTGCACCAGTGGGACAATAATGGAAGTCCAACAGCCACTTTTAGGATGCCACTAAGTTTACTCAGTGTTTGCTAGTATAATGGCTTAGTAACAATGAGTTTGAGTGTGCAATGCAGTGGTGCTGCAAATATCTTTGCACTAGTGGGATAATAATGGAAGTACAACAGCCACTTTTAGGATGCCACTAAGTTTACTCAGTGTTTGCTAGTATAATGGCTTAGTAACAATGAGCTTGAGTGTGCAATGCCGTGGTGCTGCAAATAGCTTTGCACCAATGAGACAATAATGGAAGTCCAACAGCCACTTTTAGGATGTCACTAAGTTTACTCAGTGTTTGCTAGTATAATGGCTTAGCAACAATGAGTTTGAGTGTGCAATGCAGAGGTGCTGCAAATAGATTTGAACTAGTGGTACACTAATGGAAGTCCAACAGCAACTTTTAGGATGCCACTAAGTTTACTTAGTGTTTGCTAGTATAATGGCTTAGTAACAATGAGTTTGAGTGTGCAATGCAGTGGTGCTGCAAATAGCTTTGCACCAGTGGGACAATAATGGAAGTCCAACAGCCACTTTTAGGATGCCACTAAGTTTACTCAGTGTTTGCTTTTATAATGGCTTAGTAACAATGAGCTTGAGTGTGCAATGCAGTGGTGCTGCAAATGGCTTTGCACCAGTGAGACAATAATGGAAGTCTAACAGCCACTTTTAGGATGCCACTAAGTTTACTCAGTGTTTGTTAGTATAATAACTTAGTAACAATGAGTTTGAGTGTGCAATGCAGTGGTGCTGCAAATAGGTTTGCACCAGTGGGATATTAATTGAAGTACAACAGCCACTTTTAGGATGTCACTAAGTTTACTCAGTGTTTGCTAGTATAATGGCTTAGTAACAATGAGTTTGAGTGTGCAATGCAGAGGTGCTGCAAATAGATTTGAACTAGTGGTACACTAATGGAAGTCCAACACCAACTTTTAGGATGCCACTAAGTTTACTTAGTGTTTGCTAGTATAATGGCTTAGTAACAGTGAGTTTGAGTGTGCAATGCAGTGGTGCTGCAAATAGCTTTGCACCAGTGGGACAATAATGGAAGTCCAACAGCCACTTTTAGGATGCCACTAAGTATACTCAGTGTTTGCTAGTATAATGGCTTAGTAACAATGAGCTTGAGTGTGCAATGCAGTGGTGCTGCAAATGGCTTTGCACCAGTGGGACAATAATGGAAGTCCAACAGCCACTTTTAGGATGCCACTAAGTTTACTCAGTGTTTGCTAGCATAATGGCTTATTAACAATGAGTTTGAGTGTGCAATGCAGTGGTGCTGCAAATATCTTTGCATCAGTGGGACAATATTGGAAGTCCAACAGCCAATTTTTTGATGCCACTAAGTTTACTCAGTGTTTGCTAGTATAATGGCTTAGTAACAATGAGTTTGAGTGTGCAATGCAGAGGTGCTGCATATTGATTTGCACTAGTGGGACACTAATGGAAGTACAACAGCCACTTTTAGGATGCCACTAAGTTTTCTCAGTGTTTGCTCGTATAATGGCTTAGTAACAATGAGCTTGAGTGTGCAATGCATTGGTGCTGCAAATAGCTTTGCACGAGTGGGATAATAATGGAAGTACAACAGCCACTTTTAGGATGCCACTAAGTTTACTTAGTGTTTGCTAGTATAATGGCTTAGTAAGAGTGAGTTTGAGTGTGCAATGCAGTGGTGCTGCAAATAGCTTTGCACCAGTGGGACACTAATGGAAGTCCAACAGCCACTTTTAGGATGCCACTAAGTTTACTCAGTATTTGCTAATATAATGGCTTAGTAACAATGAGTTTGAGTGTGCAATGAAGTGGTGCTGCAAATATCTTTGCATCAGTGGGACAATATTGGAAGTCCAACAGCCAATTTTTTGATGCCACTAAGTTTACTCAGTGTTTGCTAGTATAATGGCTTAGTAACAATGAGTTTGAGTGTGCAATGCAGTGGTGCTGCAAATAGCTTTGCACAAGTGGGATAATAATGGAAGTACAACAGCCACTTTTAGGATGCCACTAAGTTTACTCAGTGTTTGCTAGTATAATGGCTTAGTAACAATGAGTTTGAGTGTGCAATGCAGAGGTGCTGCAAATAGATTTGAACTAGTGGTACACTAATGGAAGTCCAACAGCAACTTTTAGGATGCCACTAAGTTTACTTAGTGTTTGCTAGTATAATGGCTTAGTAACAATGAGTTTGAGTGTGCAATGCAGTGGTGCTGCAAATAGCTTTGCACCAGTGGGACAATAATGGAAGTCCAACAGCCACTTTTAGGATGCCACTAAGTTTACTCAGTGTTTGCTTGTATAATGGCTTAGTAACAATGAGTTTGAGTGTGCAATGCAGTGTTGCTGCAAATATCTTTGCACTAGTGGGATAATAATGGAAGTACAACAGCCACTTTTAGGATGCCACTAAGTTTACTCAGTGTTTGCTAGTATAATGGCTTAGTAACAATGAGCTTGAGTGTGCAATGCAGTGGTGCTGCAAATATCTTTGCATCAATGGGACAATAAAGGAAGTCCAACAGCCACTTTTAGGATGCCACTAAGTTTACTCAGTGTTTGCTAGTATAATGGCTTAGTAACAATGAGTTTGAGTGTGCAATGCAGAGGTGCTGCAAATAGATTTGAACTAGTGGTACACTAATGGAAGTCCAACAGCAACTTTTAGGATGCCACTAAGTTTACTTAGTGTTTGCTAGTATAATGGCTTAGTAACAATGAGTTTGAGTGTGCAATGCACTGGTGCTGCAAATAGCTTTGCACCAGTGGGACAATAATGGAAGTCCAACAGCCACTTTTAGGATGCCACTAAGTTTACTCAGTGTTTGCTAGTATAATGGCTTAGTAACAATGAGTTTGAGTGTGCAATGCAGAGGTGCTGCATATTGATTTGCACTAGTGGGACACTAATGGAAGTCCAACAGCCACTTTTAGGATGCCACTAAGTTTACTCAGTGTTTGCTAGTATAATGGCTTAGTAACAATGAGTTTGAGTGTGCAATGCAGAGGTGCTGCAAATAGATTTGAACTAGTGGTACACTAATGGAAGTCCAACAGCAACTTTTAGGATGCCACTAAGTTTACTTAGTGTTTGCTAGTATAATGGCTTAGTAAGAGTGAGTTTGAGTGTGCAATGCAGTGGTGCTGCAAATAGCTTTGCACCAGTGGGACACTAATGGAAGTCCAACAGCCACTTTTAGGATGCCACTAAGTTTACTCAGTATTTGCTAATATAATGGCTTAGTAACAATGAGTTTGAGTGTGCAATGCAGTGGTGCTGCAAATATCTTTGCATCAGTGGGACAATATTGGAAGTCCAACAGCCAATTTTTTGATGCCACTAAGTTTACTCAGTGTTTGCTAGTATAATGGCTTAGTAACAATGAGTTTGAGTGTGCAATGCAGTGGTGCTGCAAATAGCTTTGCACCAGTGGGATAATAATGGAAGTACAACAGCCACTTTTAGGATGCCACTAAGTTTACTCAGTGTTTGCTAGTATAATGGCTTAGTAACATTGAGTTTGAGTGTGCAATGCAGAGGTGCTGCAAATAGATTTGAACTAGTGGTACACTAATGGAAGTCCAACAGCAACTTTTAGGATGCCACTAAGTTTACTTAGTGTTTGCTAGTATAATGGCTTAGTAACAATGAGTTTGAGTGTGCAATGCAGTGGTGCTGCAAATAGCTTTGCACCAGTGGGACAATAATGGAAGTCCAACAGCCACTTTTAGGATGCCACTAAGTTTACTCAGTGTTTGCTTGTATAATGGCTTAGTAACAATGAGTTTGAGTGTGCAATGCAGTGTTGCTGCAAATATCTTTGCACTAGTGGGATAATAATGGAAGTACAACAGCCACTTTTAGGATGCCACTAAGTTTACTCAGTGTTTGCTAGTATAATGGCTTAGTAACAATGAGCTTGAGTGTGCAATGCAGTGGTGCTGCAAATATCTTTGCATCAATGGGACAATAAAGGAAGTCCAACAGCCACTTTTAGGATGCCACTAAGTTTACTCAGTGTTTGTTAGTATAATGGCTTAGTAACAATGAGTTTGAGTGTGCAATGCAGAGGTGCTGCAAATAGATTTGAACTAGTGGTACACTAATGGAAGTCCAACAGCAACTTTTAGGATGCCACTAAGTTTACTTAGTGTTTGCTAGTATAATGGCTTAGTAACAATGAGTTTGAGTGTGCAATGCAGTGGTGCTGCAAATAGCTTTGCACCAGTGGGACAATAATGGAAGTCCAACAGCCACTTTTAGGATGCCACTAAGTTTACTCAGTGTTTGCTAGTATAATGGCTTAGTAACAATGAGTTTGAGTGTGCAATGCAGTGGTGCTGCAAATAGCTTTGCACCAGTGGGACAATAATGGAAGTCCAACAGCCACTTTTAGGATGTCACTAAGTTTACTCAGTGTTTGCTAGTTAACTGGCTTAGTAACAATGAGCTTGAGTGTGCAATGCAGTGGTGCTGCAAATAGCTTTGCACCAATGGGACAATAAAGGAAGTCCAACAGCCACTTTTAGGATGCCACTAAGTTTACTCAGTGTTTGCTAGTATAATGGCTTAGTAACAATGAGTTTGAGTGTGCAATGCAGTGGTGCTGCAAATATCTTTGCACTAGTGGGATAATAATGGAAGTACAACAGCCACTTTTAGGATGCCACAAAGTTTACTCAGTGTTTGCTAGTATAATGGCTTAGTAACAGTGAGTTTGAGTGTGCAATGCAGAGGTGCTGTAAATAGATTTGAACTAGTGGTACACTAATGGAAGTCCAACAGCAACTTTTAGGATGCCACTAAGTTTACTTAGTGTTTGCTAGTATAATGGCTTAGTAACAATGAGTTTGAGTGTGCAATGCAGTGGTTCTGCAAATAGCTTTGCACCAGTGGGACAATAATGGAAGTCAATCAGCCACTTTTAGTATGCCACTAAGTTTACTCAGTGTTTGCTAATATAATGGCTTAGTAACAATGAGTTTGAGTGTGCAATGCAGTGGTGCTGCAAATATCTTTGCACTAGTGGGATAATAATGGAAGTACAACAGCCACTTTTAGGATGCCACTAAGTTTACTCAGTGTTTGCTAGTATAATGGCTTAGTAACAATGAGCTTGAGTGTGCAATGCAGTGGTGCTGCAAATAGCTTTGCACCAATGGAACAATAATGGAAGTCCAACAGCCACTTTTAGGATGCCACTAAGATTACTTAGTGTTTGCTAGTATAATGGCTTAGTAACAATGAGTTTGAGTGTGCAATGCAGTGGTGCTGCAAATAGCTTTGCACCAGTGGGACAATAATGGAAGTCCAACAGCCACTTTTAGGATGCCACTAAGTTTACTCAGTGTTTGCTAGTATAATAGCTTAGTAACAATGAGTTTGAGTGTGCAATGCAGTGGTGCTGCAAATAGCTTTGCACCAGTGGGACAATAATGGAAGTCCAACAGCCACTTTTAGGATGTCACTAAGTTTACTCAGTGTTTGCTAGTATAATGGCTTAGTAACAATGAGCTTGAGTGTGCAATGCAGTGGTGCTGCAAATAGCTTTGCACCAATGGGACAATAAAGGAAGTCCAACAGCCACTTTTAGGATGCCACTAAGTTTACTTAGTGTTTGCTAGTATAATGGCTTAGTAACAATGAGTTTGAGTGTGCAATGCAGTGGTGCTGCAAATATCTTTGCACTAGTGGGATAATAATGGAAGTACAACAGCCACTTTTAGGATGCCACTAAGTTTACTCAGTATTTGCTAGTATAATGGCTTAGTAACAATGAGCTTGAGTGTGCAATGCAGTGGTGCTGCAAATAGCTTTGCACCAATGGAACAATAATGGAAGTCCAACAGCCACTTTTAGGATGCCACTAAGATTACTTAGTGTTTGCTAGTATAATGGCTTAGTAACAATGAGCTTGAGTGTGCAATGCAGTGGTGCTGCAAATAGCATTGCACCAATGGGACAATAAAGGAAGTCCAACAGCCACTTTTAGGATGCCACTAAGTTTACTCAGTGTTTGCTAGTATAATGGCTTAGTAACAATGAGTTTGAGTGTGCAATGCAGTGGTGCTGCAAATATCTTTGCACTAGTGGGATAATAATGGAAGTACAACAGCCACTTTTAGGATGCCACTAAGTTTACTCAGTGTTTGCTAGTATAATGGCTTAGTAACAGTGAGTTTGAGTCTGCAATGCAGAGGTGCTGTAAATAGATTTGAACTAGTGGTACACTAATGGAAGTCCAACAGCAACTTTTAGGATGCCACTAAGTTTACTTAGTGTTTGCTAGTATAATGGCTTAGTAACAATGAGTTTGAGTGTGCAATGCAGTGGTTCTGCAAATAGCTTTGCACCAGTGGGACAATAATGGAAGTCAATCAGCCACTTTTAGTATGCCACTAAGTTTACTCAGTGTTTGCTAATATAATGGCTTAGTAACAATGAGTTTGAGTGTGCAATGCAGTGGTGCTGCATATTGATTTGCACTAGTGGGACACTAATGGAAGTCCAACAGTCACTTTTAGGATGCCACTAAGTTTACTCAGTGTTTGCTAGTATAATGGCTTAGTAACAATGAGTTTGAGTGTGCAATGCAGTGGTGCTGCAAATAGCTTTGCACCAGTGGGACAATAATGGAAGTCCAACAGCCACTTTTAAGATGCCACTAAGTTTACTCAGTGGTTGCTAGTATAATGGCTTAGTAACAATGAGTTGGAGTGTGCAATGCAGTGGTGCTGCAAATAGCTTTGCACCAGTGGGACAATAATGGAAGTCCAACAGACAATTTTAGGATGCCACTAAGTTTACTTAGTGTGTGCTAGTATAATGGCTTAGTAACAATGAGTTTGAGTGTGCAATGCAGAGGTGCTGCAAATAGATTTGCTCTAGTGGGACACTAATGGAAGTCCAAAAGCCACTTTTAGGATGCCACTAAGTTTACTCAGTGTTTGCTAGTATAATGGCTTAGTAACAATGAGTTTGAGTGTGCAATGCAGTGGTGCTGCAAATAGCTGTGCACCAGTGGGACAATAATGGAAGACCAACAGCCACTTTTAGGATGCCACTAAGTTTACTCAGTGTTTGCTAGTATAATAGCTTAGTAACAATGAGTTTGAGTGTGCAATGCAGTGGTGCTGCAAATAGCTTTGCACCAGTGGGACAATAATGGAAGTCCAACAGCCACTTTTAGGATGCCACTAAGTTTACTCAGTGTTTGCTAGTATAATGGCTTAGTAACAATGAGTTTGAGTGTGCAATGCAGTGGTGCTGCAAATAGCTTTGCACCAGTGGGATAATAATTGAAGTACAACAGCCACTTTTAGGATGTCACTAAGTTTACTCAGTGTTTGCTAGTATAATGGCTTAGTAACAATGAGTTTGAGTGTGCAATGCAGTGGTGCTGCAAATATCTTTGCATCAGTGGGACAATATTGGAAGTCCAACAGCCAATTTTTCGATGCCACTAAGTTTACTCAGTGTTTGCTAGTATAATGGCTTAGGAACAATGAGTTTGAGTGTGCAATGCAGAGGTTCTGCATATTGATTTGCACTAGTGGGACACTAATGGAAGTCCAACAGCCACTTTTAGGATGCCACTAAGTTTTCTCAGTGTTTGCTCATATAATGGCTTAGTAACAATGAGCTTGAGTGTGCAATGCAGTTGTGCTACAAATAGCTTTGCACGAGTGGGACAATAATGGAAGTCCAACAGCCACTTTTAGGATGCCACTAAGTTTACTCAGTGTTTGCTAGTATAATGGCTTAGTAACAATGAGTTTGAGTGTGCAATGCAGAGGTGCTGCAAATAGATTTGAACTAGTGGTACACTAATGGAAGTCCAAAAGCAACTTTTAGGATGCCACTAAGTTTACTTAGTGTTTGCTAGTATAATGGCTTAGTAACAATGAGTTTGAGTGTGCAATGCAGTGGTGCTGCAAATAGCTTTGCACCAGTGGGACAATAATGGAAGTCCAACAGCCACTTTTAAGATGCCACTAAGTTTACTCAGTGTTTGCTAGTATAATGGCTTAGTAACAATGAGTTGGAGTGTGCAATGCAGTGGTGCTGCAAATAGCTTTGCACCAGTGGGACAATAATGGAAGTCCAACAGACAATTTTAGGATGCCACTAAGTTTACTTAGTGTGTGCTAGTATAATGGCTTAGTAACAATGAGTTTGAGTGTGCAATGCAGAGGTGCTGCAAATAGATTTGCTCTAGTGGGACACTAATGGAAGTCCAAAAGCCACTTTTAGGATGCCACTAAGTTTACTCAGTGTTTGCTAGTATAATGGCTTAGTAACAATGAGTTTGAGTGTGCAATGCAGTGGTGCTGCAAATAGCTGTGCACCAGTGGGACAATAATGGAAGACCAACAGCCACTTTTAGGATGCCACTAAGTTTACTCAGTGTTTGCTAGTAAAATGGCTTAGTATTAATGAGCTTGAGTGTGCAATGCAGTGGTGCTGCAAATAGCTTTGCACTAGTGGGACAATAATGGAAGTTCAACAGCCACTTTTAGGATGCCACTAAGTTTGCTCAATGTTTGCTAGTTTAATGGCTTAGTAACAATGAGTTTGAGTGTGCAATACAGTGGTGCTACAAATAGCTTTGCACTAGTTGGACAATAATGGAAGTCCAACAGCCACTTTTAGGATGCCACTAAGTTTACTCAGTGTTTGCTAGTATAATGGCTTAGTAACAGTGAGTTTCAGTGTGCAATGCAGTGGTGCTGCAAAAAGAATTGCACTAGTGGGACACTAATGGAAGTCCAACAGCCTCTTTTAGGATGCCATTAAGTTTACTCAGTGTTTGCTAGTATAATGGCTTAGTAACAATGAGTTTGAGTGTGCAATGCAGAGGTGCTGCAAAAAGATTTGCACTAGTGGGACACTAATGGAAGTCCAACAGCCTCTTTTAGGATGCCATTAAGTTTACTCAGTGTTTGCTAGTTTAATGGCTTAGTAACAATGAGCTTGAGTGTGCAATGCAGTGGTGCTGCAAATAGCATTGCACCAATGGGACAATAAAGGAAGTCCAACAGCCACTTTTAGGATGCCACTAAGTTTACTCAGTGTTTGCTAGTATAATGGCTTAGTAACAATGAGTTTGAGTGTGCAATGCAGTGGTGCTGCAAATATCTTTGCACTAGTGGGATAATAATGGAAGTACAACAGCCACTTTTAGGATGCCACTAAGTTTACTCAGTGTTTGCTAGTATAATGGCTTAGTAACAGTGAGTTTGAGTCTGCAATGCAGAGGTGCTGTAAATAGATTTGAACTAGTGGTACACTAATGGAAGTCCAACAGCAACTTTTAGGATGCCACTAAGTTTACTTAGTGTTTGCTAGTATAATGGCTTAGTAACAATGAGTTTGAGTGTGCAATGCAGTGGTTCTGCAAATAGCTTTGCACCAGTGGGACAATAATGGAAGTCAATCAGCCACTTTTAGTATGCCACTAAGTTTACTCAGTGTTTGCTAATATAATGGCTTAGTAACAATGAGTTTGAGTGTGCAATGCAGTGGTGCTGCATATTGATTTGCACTAGTGGGACACTAATGGAAGTCCAACAGTCACTTTTAGGATGCCACTAAGTTTACTCAGTGTTTGCTAGTATAATGGCTTAGTAACAATGAGTTTGAGTGTGCAATGCAGTGGTGCTGCAAATAGCTTTGCACCAGTGGGACAATAATGGAAGTCCAACAGCCACTTTTAAGATGCCACTAAGTTTACTCAGTGTTTGCTAGTATAATGGCTTAGTAACAATGAGTTGGAGTGTGCAATGCAGTGGTGCTGCAAATAGCTTTGCACCAGTGGGACAATAATGGAAGTCCAACAGACAATTTTAGGATGCCACTAAGTTTACTTAGTGTGTGCTAGTATAATGGCTTAGTAACAATGAGTTTGAGTGTGCAATGCAGAGGTGCTGCAAATAGATTTGCTCTAGTGGGACACTAATGGAAGTCCAAAAGCCACTTTTAGGATGCCACTAAGTTTACTCAGTGTTTGCTAGTATAATGGCTTAGTAACAATGAGTTTGAGTGTGCAATGCAGTGGTGCTGCAAATAGCTGTGCACCAGTGGGACAATAATGGAAGACCAACAGCCACTTTTAGGATGCCACTAAGTTTACTCAGTGTTTGCTAGTATAATAACTTAGTAACAATGAGTTTGAGTGTGCAATGCAGTGGTGCTGCAAATAGCTTTGCACCAGTGGGACAATAATGGAAGTCCAACAGCCACTTTTAGGATGCCACTAAGTTTACTCAGTGTTTGCTAGTATAATGGCTTAGTAACAATGAGTTTGAGTGTGCAATGCAGTGGTGCTGCAAATAGCTTTGCACCAGTGGGATAATAATTGAAGTACAACAGCCACTTTTAGGATGTCACTAAGTTTACTCAGTGTTTGCTAGTATAATGGCTTAGTAACAATGAGTTTGAGTGTGCAATGCAGTGGTGCTGCAAATATCTTTGCATCAGTGGGACAATATTGGAAGTCCAACAGCCAATTTTTCGATGCCACTAAGTTTACTCAGTGTTTGCTAGTATAATGGCTTAGGAACAATGAGTTTGAGTGTGCAATGCAGAGGTTCTGCATATTGATTTGCACTAGTGGGACACTAATGGAAGTCCAACAGCCACTTTTAGGATGCCACTAAGTTTTCTCAGTGTTTGCTCATATAATGGCTTAGTAACAATGAGCTTGAGTGTGCAATGCAGTTGTGCTACAAATAGCTTTGCACGAGTGGGACAATAATGGAAGTCCAACAGCCACTTTTAGGATGCCACTAAGTTTACTCAGTGTTTGCTAGTATAATGGCTTAGTAACAATGAGTTTGAGTGTGCAATGCAGAGGTGCTGCAAATAGATTTGAACTAGTGGTACACTAATGGAAGTCCAAAAGCAACTTTTAGGATGCCACTAAGTTTACTTAGTGTTTGCTAGTATAATGGCTTAGTAACAATGAGTTTGAGTGTGCAATGCAGTGGTGCTGCAAATAGCTTTGCACCAGTGGGACAATAATGGAAGTCCAACAGCCACTTTTAAGATGCCACTAAGTTTACTCAGTGTTTGCTAGTATAATGGCTTAGTAACAATGAGTTGGAGTGTGCAATGCAGTGGTGCTGCAAATAGCTTTGCACCAGTGGGACAATAATGGAAGTCCAACAGACAATTTTAGGATGCCACTAAGTTTACTTAGTGTGTGCTAGTATAATGGCTTAGTAACAATGAGTTTGAGTGTGCAATGCAGAGGTGCTGCAAATAGATTTGCTCTAGTGGGACACTAATGGAAGTCCAAAAGCCACTTTTAGGATGCCACTAAGTTTACTCAGTGTTTGCTAGTATAATGGCTTAGTAACAATGAGTTTGAGTGTGCAATGCAGTGGTGCTGCAAATAGCTGTGCACCAGTGGGACAATAATGGAAGACCAACAGCCACTTTTAGGATGCCACTAAGTTTACTCAGTGTTTGCTAGTAAAATGGCTTAGTATTAATGAGCTTGAGTGTGCAATGCAGTGGTGCTGCAAATAGCTTTGCACTAGTGGGACAATAATGGAAGTTCAACAGCCACTTTTAGGATGCCACTAAGTTTGCTCAATGTTTGCTAGTTTAATGGCTTAGTAACAATGAGTTTGAGTGTGCAATACAGTGGTGCTACAAATAGCTTTGCACTAGTTGGACAATAATGGAAGTCCAACAGCCACTTTTAGGATGCCACTAAGTTTACTCAGTGTTTGCTAGTATAATGGCTTAGTAACAGTGAGTTTCAGTGTGCAATGCAGTGGTGCTGCAAAAAGAATTGCACTAGTGGGACACTAATGGAAGTCCAACAGCCTCTTTTAGGATGCCATTAAGTTTACTCAGTGTTTGCTAGTATAATGGCTTAGTAACAATGAGTTTGAGTGTGCAATGCAGAGGTGCTGCAAAAAGATTTGCACTAGTGGGACACTAATGGAAGTCCAACAGCCTCTTTTAGGATGCCATTAAGTTTACTCAGTGTTTGCTAGTATAATGGCTTAGTAACAATGAGTTTGAGTGTGCAATGCAGTGGTGCTGCAAATAGCTTTGCACTAGTTGGACAATAATGGAAGTCCAACAGCCACTTTTAGGATGCCACTAAGTTTACTCAGTGTTTGCTAGTATAATGGCTTAGTAACAATGAGTTTCAGTGTGCAATGCAGTGGTGCTGCAAAAAGAATTGCACTAGTGGGACACTAATGGAAGTCCAACAGCCTCTTTTAGGATGCCATTAAGTTTACTCAGTGTTTGCTAGTATAATGGCTTAGTAACAATGAGTTTGAGTGTGCAATGCAGAGGTGCTGCAAAAAGATTTGCACTAGTGGGACACTAATGGAAGTCCAACAGCCTCTTTTAGGATGCCATTAAGTTTACTCAGTGTTTGCTAGTATAATGGCTTAGTAACAATGAGTTTGAGTGTGCAATGCAGTGGTGCTGCAAAAAGCTTTGCACTAGTGGGACAATAATGGAAGTCCAACAGCCACTTTTAAGATGCCACTAAGTTTACTCAGTGTTTGCTAGTATAATGGCTTAGTAACAATGAGTTTGAGTGTGCAATGCAGTGTTGCTGCAAATACCTTTGCACCAGTGGGACAATAATGGAAGTCAAACTGCCACTTTTAGGATGCCACTAAGTTTACTCAGTGTTTGCTAGTATAATGGCTTAGTAACAATGAGCTTGAGTGTGCAATGCAGTGGTGCTGCAAATATCTTTGCACCAGTGGGACAATAATGGAAGTCCAACAGCCACTTTTAGGATGCCACTAAGTTTACTCAGTGTTTGCTAGTATAATAGCTTAGTAACAATGAGTTTGAGTGTGCAATGCAGTGGTGCTGCAAATAGCTTTGCACCAGTGGGACAATAATGGAAGTCCAACAGCCACTTTTAGGATGTCACTAAGTTTACTCAGTGTTTGCTAGTATAATGGCTTAGTAACAATGAGCTTGAGTGTGCAATGCAGTGGTGCTGCAAATAGCTTTGCACCAATGGGACAATAAAGGAAGTCCAACAGCCACTTTTAGGATGCCACTAAGTTTACTTAGTGTTTGCTAGTATAATGGCTTAGTAACAATGAGTTTGAGTGTGCAATGCAGTGGTGCTGCAAATATCTTTGCACTAGTGGGATAATAATGGAAGTACAACAGCCACTTTTAGGATGCCACTAAGTTTACTCAGTGTTTGCTAGTATAATGGCTTAGTAACAGTGAGTTTGAGTGTGCAATGCAGAGGTGCTGTAAATAGATTTGAACTAGTGGTACACTAATGGAAGTCCAACAGCAACTTTTAGGATGCCACTAAGTTTACTTAGTGTTTGCTAGTATAATGGCTTAGTAACAATGAGTTTGAGTGTGCAATGCAGTGGTGCTGCAAATAGCTTTGCACCAGTGGGACAATAATGGAAGTCCAACAGCCACTTTTAGGATGTCACTAAGTTTACTCAGTGTTTGCTAGTTTAATGGCTTAGTAACAATGAGCTTGAGTGTGCAATGCAGTGGTGCTGCAAATAGCATTGCACCAATGGGACAATAAAGGAAGTCCAACAGCCACTTTTAGGATGCCACTAAGTTTACTCAGTGTTTGCTAGTATAATGGCTTAGTAACAATGAGTTTGAGTGTGCAATGCAGTGGTGCTGCAAATATCTTTGCACTAGTGGGATAATAATGGAAGTACAACAGCCACTTTTAGGATGCCACTAAGTTTACTCAGTGTTTGCTAGTATAATGGCTTAGTAACAGTGAGTTTGAGTCTGCAATGCAGAGGTGCTGTAAATAGATTTGAACTAGTGGTACACTAATGGAAGTCCAACAGCAACTTTTAGGATGCCACTAAGTTTACTTAGTGTTTGCTAGTATAATGGCTTAGTAACAATGAGTTTGAGTGTGCAATGCAGTGGTTCTGCAAATAGCTTTGCACCAGTGGGACAATAATGGAAGTCAATCAGCCACTTTTAGTATGCCACTAAGTTTACTCAGTGTTTGCTAATATAATGGCTTAGTAACAATGAGTTTGAGTGTGCAATGCAGTGGTGCTGCATATTGATTTGCACTAGTGGGACACTAATGGAAGTCCAACAGTCACTTTTAGGATGCCACTAAGTTTACTCAGTGTTTGCTAGTATAATGGCTTAGTAACAATGAGCTTGAGTGTGCAATGCAGTGGTGCTGCAAATGGCTTTGCACCAGTGGGACAATAATGGAAGTCTAACAGCCACTTTTAGGATGCCACTAAGTTTACTCAGTGTTTCCTAGTATAATGGCTTAGTAACAACGAGTTTGAGTGTGCAATGCAGTGGTGCTGCAAATAGCTTTGCACCAGTGAGATATTAATTGAAGTACAACAGCCACTTTTAGGATGTCACTAAGTTTACTCAGTGTTTGCTAGTATAATGGCTTAGTAACAATGAGTTTGAGTGTGCAATGCAGAGGTGCTGCAAATAGATTTGAACTAGTGGTACACTAATGGAAGTCCAACAGCAACTTTTAGGATGCCACTAAGTTTACTTAGTGTTTGCTAGTATAATGGCTTAGTAACAGTGAGTTTGAGTGTGCAATGCAGTGGTGCTGCAAATAGCTTTGCACCAGTGGGACAATAATGGAAGTCCAACAGCCACTTTTAGGATGCCACTAAGTATACTCAGTGTTTGCTAGTATAATGGCTTAGTAACAATGAGTTTGAGTGTGCAATGCAGAGGTGCTGCATATTGATTTGCACTAGTGGGACACTAATGGAAGTACAACAGCCACTTTTAGGATGCCACTAAGTTTTCTCAGTGTTTGCTCGTATAATGGCTTAGTAACAATGAGCTTGAGTGTGCAATGCATTGGTGCTGCAAATAGCTTTGCACGAGTGGGACAATAATTGAAGTCCAACAGCCACTTTTAGGATGCCACTAAGTTTACTTAGTGTTTGCTAGTATAATGGCTTAGTAACAATGAGTTTGAGTGTGCAATGCAGTGGTGCTGCAAAAAGCTTTGCACCAGTGGGACAATAATGGAAGTCCAACAGCCACTTTTAGGATGCCACTAAGTTTACTCAGTGTTTGCTAGTATAATAGCTTAGTAACAATGAGTTTGAGTGTGCAATGCAGTGGTGCTGCAAATAGCTTTGCACCAGTGGGACAATAATGGAAGTCCAACAGCCACTTTTAGGATGCCACTAAGTTTACTCAGTGTTTGCTAGTATAATGGCTTAGTAACAATGAGTTTGAGTGTGCAATGCAGTGGTGCTGCAAATAGCTTTGCACCAGTGGGATAATAATTGAAGTACAACAGCCACTTTTAGGATGTCACTAAGTTTACTCAGTGTTTGCTAGTATAATGGCTTAGTAACAATGAGTTTGAGTGTGCAATGCAGTGGTGCTGCAAATATCTTTGCATCAGTGGGACAATATTGGAAGTCCAACAGCCAATTTTTCGATGCCACTAAGTTTACTCAGTGTTTGCTAGTATAATGGCTTAGGAACAATGAGTTTGAGTGTGCAATGCAGAGGTTCTGCATATTGATTTGCACTAGTGGGACACTAATGGAAGTCCAACAGCCACTTTTAGGATGCCACTATGTTTTCTCAGTGTTTGTTCATAAAATGGCTTAGTAACAATGAGCTTGAGTGTGCAATGCAGTTGTGCTACAAATAGCTTTGCACGAGTGGGACAATAATGGAAGTCCAACAGCCACTTTTAGGATGCCACTAAGTTTACTCAGTGTTTGCTAGTATAATGGCTTAGTAACAATGAGTTTGAGTGTGCAATGCAGAGGTGCTGCAAATAGATTTGAACTAGTGGTACACTAATGGAAGTCCAAAAGCAACTTTTAGGATGCCACTAAGTTTACTTAGTGTTTGCTAGTATAATGGCTTAGTAACAATGAGTTTGAGTGTGCAATGCAGTGGTGCTGCAAATAGCTTTGCACCAGTGGGACAATAATGGAAGTCCAACAGCCACTTTTAAGATGCCACTAAGTTTACTCAGTGTTTGCTAGTATAATGGCTTAGTAACAATGAGTTGGAGTGTGCAATGCAGTGGTGCTGCAAATAGCTTTGCACCAGTGGGACAATAATGGAAGTCCAACAGACAATTTTAGGATGCCACTAAGTTTACTTAGTGTGTGCTAGTATAATGGCTTAGTAACAATGAGTTTGAGTGTGCAATGCAGAGGTGCTGCAAATAGATTTGCTCTAGTGGGACACTAATGGAAGTCCAAAAGCCACTTTTAGGATGCCACTAAGTTTACTCAGTGTTTGCTAGTATAATGGCTTAGTAACAATGAGTTTGAGTGTGCAATGCAGTGGTGCTGCAAATAGCTGTGCACCAGTGGGACAATAATGGAAGACCAACAGCCACTTTTAGGATGCCACTAAGTTTACTCAGTGTTTGCTAGTATAATAGCTTAGTAACAATGAGTTTGAGTGTGCAATGCAGTGGTGCTGCAAATAGCTTTGCACCAGTGGGACAATAATGGAAGTCCAACAGCCACTTTTAGGATGCCACTAAGTTTACTCAGTGTTTGCTAGTATAATGGCTTAGTAACAATGAGTTTGAGTGTGCAATGCAGTGGTGCTGCAAATAGCTTTGCACCAGTGGGATAATAATTGAAGTACAACAGCCACATTTAGGATGTCACTAAGTTTACTCAGTGTTTGCTAGTATAATGGCTTAGTAACAATGAGTTTGAGTGTGCAATGCAGTGGTGCTGCAAATATCTTTGCATCAGTGGGACAATATTGGAAGTCCAACAGCCAATTTTTCGATGCCACTAAGTTTACTCAGTGTTTGCTAGTATAATGGCTTAGGAACAATGAGTTTGAGTGTGCAATGCAGAGGTTCTGCATATTGATTTGCACTAGTGGGACACTAATGGAAGTCCAACAGCCACTTTTAGGATGCCACTAAGTTTTCTCAGTGTTTGCTCATATAATGGCTTAGTAACAATGAGCTTGAGTGTGCAATGCAGTTGTGCTACAAATAGCTTTGCACGAGTGGGACAATAATGGAAGTCCAACAGCCACTTTTAGGATGCCACTAAGTTTACTCAGTGTTTGCTAGTATAATGGCTTAGTAACAATGAGTTTGAGTGTGCAATGCAGAGGTGCTGCAAATAGATTTGAACTAGTGGTACACTAATGGAAGTCCAAAAGCAACTTTTAGGATGCCACTAAGTTTACTTAGTGTTTGCTAGTATAATGGCTTAGTAACAATGAGTTTGAGTGTGCAATGCAGTGGTGCTGCAAATAGCTTTGCACCAGTGGGACAATAATGGAAGTCCAACAGCCACTTTTAAGATGCCACTAAGTTTACTCAGTGTTTGCTAGTATAATGGCTTAGTAACAATGAGTTGGAGTGTGCAATGCAGTGGTGCTGCAAATAGCTTTGCACCAGTGGGACAATAATGGAAGTCCAACAGACAATTTTAGGATGCCACTAAGTTTACTTAGTGTGTGCTAGTATAATGGCTTAGTAACAATGAGTTTGAGTGTGCAATGCAGAGGTGCTGCAAATAGATTTGCTCTAGTGGGACACTAATGGAAGTCCAAAAGCCACTTTTAGGATGCCACTAAGTTTACTCAGTGTTTGCTAGTATAATGGCTTAGTAACAATGAGTTTGAGTGTGCAATGCAGTGGTGCTGCAAATAGCTGTGCACCAGTGGGAAAATAATGGAAGACCAACAGCCACTTTTAGGATGCCACTAAGTTTACTCAGTGTTTGCTAGTAAAATGGCTTAGTATTAATGAGCTTGAGTGTGCAATGCAGTGGTGCTGCAAATAGCTTTGCACTAGTGGGACAATAATGGAAGTTCAACAGCCACTTTTAGGATGCCACTAAGTTTGCTCAATGTTTGCTAGTTTAATGGCTTAGTAACAATGAGTTTGAGTGTGCAATACAGTGGTGCTACAAATAGCTTTGCACTAGTTGGACAATAATGGAAGTCCAACAGCCACTTTTAGGATGCCACTAAGTTTACTCAGTGTTTGCTAGTATAATGGCTTAGTAACAATGAGTTTCAGTGTGCAATGCAGTGGTGCTGCAAAAAGAATTGCACTAGTGGGACACTAATGGAAGTCCAACAGCCTCTTTTAGGATGCCATTAAGTTTACTCAGTGTTTGCTAGTATAATGGCTTAGTAACAATGAGTTTGAGTGTGCAATGCAGAGGTGCTGCAAAAAGATTTGCACTAGTGGGACACTAATGGAAGTCCAACAGCCTCTTTTAGGATGCCATTAAGTTTACTCAGTGTTTGCTAGTATAATGGCTTAGTAACAATGAGTTTGAGTGTGCAATGCAGTGGTGCTGCAAATAGCTTTGCACTAGTTGGACAATAATGGAAGTCCAACAGCCACTTTTAGGATGCCACTAAGTTTACTCAGTGTTTGCTAGTATAATGGCTTAGTAACAATGAGTTTCAGTGTGCAATGCAGTGGTGCTGCAAAAAGAATTGCACTAGTGGGACACTAATGGAAGTCCAACAGCCTCTTTTAGGATGCCATTAAGTTTACTCAGTGTTTGCTAGTATAATGGCTTAGTAACAATGAGTTTGAGTGTGCAATGCAGAGGTGCTGCAAAAAGATTTGCACTAGTGGGACACTAATGGAAGTCCAACAGCCTCTTTTAGGATGCCATTAAGTTTACTCAGTGTTTGCTAGTATAATGGCTTAGTAACAATGAGTTTGAGTGTGCAATGCAGTGGTGCTGCAAAAAGCTTTGCACTAGTGGGACAATAATGGAAGTCCAACAGCCACTTTTAAGATGCCACTAAGTTTACTCAGTGTTTGCTAGTATAATGGCTTAGTAACAATGAGTTTGAGTGTGCAATGCAGTGGTGCTGCAAATACCTTTGCACCAGTGGGACAATAATGGAAGTCAAACTGCCACTTTTAGGATGCCACTAAGTTTACTCAGTGTTTGCTAGTATAATGGCTTAGTAAGAATGAGTTTGAGTGTGCAATGCAGTGGTGCTGCAAATAGCTTTGCACTAGTTGAACAATAATGGTTGTCCAACAGCCACTTTTAGGATGCCACTAAGTTTACTCAGTGTTTGCTAGTATAATGGCTTAGTAACAATGAGTTTGAGTGTGCAATGCAGAGGTGCTGCAAAAAGATTTGCACTAGTGGGACACTAATGGAAGTACAACAGCCTCTTTTAGGATGCCATTAAGTTTACTCAGTGTTTGCTAGTATAATGGCTTAGTAACAATGAGTTTGAGTGTGCAATGCAGTGGTGCTGCAAATAGCTTTGCACCAGTGGGACAATAATGGAAGTCAAACTGCCACTTTTAGGATGCCACTAAGTTTACTCAGTGTTTGCTAGTATAATGGCTTAGTAACAATGAGTTTGAGTGTGCAATGCAGTGGTGCTGCAAATAGCTTTGCACCAGTGGGACAATAATGGAAGTCAAACTGCCACTTTTAGGATGCCACTAAGTTTACTCAGTGTTTGCTAGTATAATGGCTTAGTAACAATGAGTTTCAGTGTGCAATGCAGAGGTGCTGCAAATAGATTTGCACTAGTGGGACAATAATGGAAGACCAACAGCCACTTTTAGGATGCCACTAAGTTTACTCAATGTTTGGTAGTATAATGGCTTAGTAACAATGAGTTTGAGTGTGCAATGCAGTGGTGCTTCAAATACTTTGCACCGGTGGGACAATAATGGAAGACCAACAGCCACTTTTAGGATAACACTAAGTTTACTCAGTGTTTGCTAGTATAATGGCCTAGTAACAATGAGTTTGAGAGTGCAATGCAGTGGTGCTGCAAATAGATTTGCACTAGTGGGACACTAATTAAAGTCCAACAGCCACTTTTAGGATGCCACTAAGATTACTCAGTGTTTGCTAGTATAATGGCTTAGTAACAAAGAGTTTGAGTGTGCAATGCAGAGGTGCTGCAAATAGATTTGTACTAGTGGGACACTAATGGAAGTCCAACAGCCACTTTTAGGATGCCATTAAGTTTACTCAGTGTTTGCTAGCATAATGGCTTAGTAACAATGAGTTGGAGTGTGCAATGCAGTTGTGCTGCAAATAGCTTTGTACCAGTGGGACATGACTGATGGACTAGTAAATTGCGCTCCTGGTAACCTAATAAATAAGACACCACACACTGCGTGACATGGATTAAAATTTTGGCCACAGCAGCCCTTTATTTTATAAGAAAAACATCAACAAGAAAAAACGAGATTATCGGCCCAGAGATGTGGTTGTTATAAATCCCAGCCCCATATCCCCCTCCGCCGTGTACACCTAGCTCAAGGGGGAATCTGGGTATACCCCTTGATCATTTTCCTTGTGTCCGCTGAGCTCCTCCCCAGGGACCCATCTATTCCACTGTCCACTGAGCTCCTCCCCAGGGACCCATATTCCACTGTCCGCTGAGCTCTGGCCCAGGGACCCCATTAAAAACATAATTCTCCAACCAACAAAGAGGGGGTTTAAACAACCACATCCCGCCGCCAAATGCTGCTGTAACATACAATATTAAAATGTTAATACAATATTAATATGTTGATATGACATTGACAATTTGGATACCTTACTGATAACAATTGATACTGTGGCGCCCCTGACCTGGTCAGGCACCACTGAGTACTGCACCCATGCTGGGGACAGTACAATACAGGTAATCCAGATGGCTGACAGGGGTGTGGAACACAGGCGCATAGTGATCAGGTCTCACACATGTACCCATGAGAGGACCCCTGGGGATCCCAGGAGGGGGCAAGCCTTCACCTTCACTGGAATAGTGGAGGGGGTAGAGCCTCCATCTCCTCTCAAGGGGTGTGGTAAGAGAGTCTGGTTGCTAGGTGGCGTAGGCAAGAACAGGAGAGGAGGGGCAGTGAGTCAGTTAGAGCAGAACTCCATAGGGCTCAGTGAGGAGCAGACCTGTGGGGCTGTTGCTGTCTAACAGCGCCCGCGCAGTGGCTACAGACGGGGGAGAACGGTCAACTAGGAGTGCTGCCTGAAAGCCAGCTTCAGCTACAGAGTGCAACGGAGTGGGAAGTAAGGAGACTGCTAGAGAGCACCAGGCCCAACCGGGCGGCAGATCCCGAAGCGAGGATAGATTCACCTTTCCCTGCTAAACCTGCCGGTGTGGGGCTCTTAAAGCCCACACCACAACACTACAAAAGCCGCAGCCACGTAACCACAAGTTAGGGCCCATAGGTCATAGGAGGCAAGAGGCTGGAGTGGCCTGGTCCGGGGAACAAGCACACGGCAAACAAGAAGGGGAGAGAGGCTTGGAGCATCTTCCCTGGGTGACCCCCATAGGGACTCAAAGTCGGGGTCACCCCAAACCACCAAGGGCTAAGGAAGGCGAGTCAGTAGTCACCCTCATGAAGTCAGCCTGAAGGATACCTGGTTCCTACCTGGTTCATCTCAGCTACGCCCGGGTTACTCACCCTGCCACCTGAAGTGAGTAAAAACCCTGAAAGACATCCTGCCTGTGTGGTCATTCTGCGACTTGTGGTACTACAAACCTACACAGGGCCCTGGGGCTTGCCTCACTCTCAGGAGGCTACTACATCTAACTGCACACACCATCAGCCCCAGGCGACCCTCAATCTGCAGTGGCGGTCCCTACTGGCCGCAATACTGAGAGTGGCGTCACGACAAGAAGAAGATCTCCTACCTGTGACGAGATCCAGCTACGTGGAGTCCCTGAAGGTAATGCACCGACGCAACACCGGCGGGGCTTCACATCTGGCGTCACGAACAGGATAAGGACTAGACCTGTTCAGACAGGTGACCATGTGCCTGGGCGGTCCGCTTGAAAAATTGGAAGCGCCGCCATATTGCCACCATGAAAAGCGCGCTGGAAAACAACAGCAGCCCGCGCTGGAAGAAGTTACCGCCCACGAAGAGGTGTGGCTACCCAGAGATCCCCTGCAGAGTTCTGACCTTGCCGGCTATGAGAGCGGAAGCGTCGAGAAACGGCGAGAGAGAAGGGAAGCCACAAACCTGCTGCTGCGGAGAGCAGAAATGGAATCCAGACGCGGATACCCAGAACCAGGCACTGCTGCCTGGTGGTGCCGGGAGCTTGCCATCTTCTGCGACCAGCTGGAGGCCAGGATTGTGCGACAGCTTAGGGAAGAACGCACGGAGCTCCTGGAGATGGCTGCGGCGGTGCGGACCTATGAGGAAGGAGCCGCGCGGAGCCTGCCGGATCGAGCGGCGACGACGATTCAGACCCCGATGGGTGAGTCCGGTGTTGCCCCGGCTAGAACAAGAGCCCCGACCCTAGCTGCTACGACCGCGGTCCCAGAGGAGGCGCCCGGTGCGGCGATGTTGAGTGAGGCCGCAGCCACGCTAGGTGCGGCCCGCCAAGCCCAGGCCGCTGCAGCGATGCCCCGCCTGTCCCGCCGGGCCCCGACCACCACAGCAGTGCTCATCCGTGCTGCAGGTGTGACGCTGACCCAGGCTGCCACCCTGCTGAACCCGGTCCGCCAAGACCCCAACGCAGCAGCGACGCTCGTCCGCGCCGCAAGTGATATGCTGAACCAGGCCGCAGCCCCGCCGGGTGCGGCCCGCCAAGCTCCGATCACTGCCGCGACGCCCGACTCAGCCTGCACGGACCCCATCGAGGCTGCGACGCCAAGTGAGACCGCGGCTGCAGCGTCCAGTCCGGCCCGCCAGGAATCGGCCGCGACAGAAACGCCAATTCAGGCCGCCGCCATACAAGGCGCGGCCCGCCAAGACCAGGCCGCCGCCATGCCAGGCGCGGCCCGCCAAGACCAGGCCGCCGCCATACAGGGCGCGGCCCGCCAAGAGATTGCATCACTATTTTCCCCGGCCTGCAAGGCCAGAGCAGACACCGCTCCCCAGTCCAGAGAGGTCCCTGCCAGGAAGACCCTGATAGGAGAGGACCCCGAATACTGGAAGCTGAAGGCTGATCTGGAGGCCCAGTTCCCGCAAGAGATGGTGGATCGGTACTTGCTCCCTCCGTATACCCCCAAGGAGATTCAGGCAACCCCTGCAGCCGCGCCAGAGAGTCCACTGCCCAGACCAGCTGAAGAGAGCCCATCCCCAGCACTGCCACAACCAGAGTGCAGCGAAGAACTAAGGGGGAGAGGAGATCAGGAAGCAGAAAAGCTGACTCCGACGCCAACCGCAGCAGACCCCTACCCAGAGCCGGAGATGCTGCCCTATTCCCGCTGGGAGGAGGAAGACTTGATACCGTCAGCAGATGAAGATCAACCCAAAGACCTCACCTGGGAGCCCACAGGCATGAACCCAGCCCGCAAGACACGGCGCAGCAGATCAAAGCGTCCTCCAACACCACAGTCTCCAGAGCAGAGGGAGGTCACAGCCAGAGACCTGGAGGAGAAAAGGTGCCTAAGAAGGTCCCAAGCCCAGGCTAGAGGACCCCTTTACAGAGGAATAGTAGAGGACTTCAACTTGAAAAGCGGATACGGCTTCATTGTAGTAAAAGGAATAAAAGAGGGCATATTTGTAAATCGGAGAGATGTTCAAGCCCACCTGCCCAGAGGACATTCAGGCAGAAATTTGAAAATTGGGGACTTAGTACAGTTCACCTTGCATCAAGGAGAAAGGGGCTACTATGCCTTAGACGTAGCACCATGTCCCAGACAAGAAAGACAAGAAAGACAAGAAAGACAAGAAAGACAAGAAAGAAAAGACAGAGATACAGAAACAGATGCAGAAAAGGAAACAGACGAAGACCAAGAAAGGAAAGATAAAGAACCTACAGATGAAACAACCACAGACAAAGATCCTACAGATGAAACAACCACGGACGACGACGGAGAGCAAGAAAGTCACAGGTGCCGGTGCCCTACATGCCCACGCCCTAGTGAAAAAGAGGAGTAAAGTAAAGGAAAGTAAGAAGATTTGACCAGTTAAAGTTTGAAAAGTTTTGTTTGCAACGTTTAAGAAATGCGCCCACAAAAACTATTGTGAGAAATAAACTTTAAGGCTATGAACTTGCTATAGCCACAAACTCTCGCGGTGTAAATAGTTACACCAGTGGCACCACCACCAGGGCCAGCCTGTTTAGGGGCTTGGCTCGTCTGCGACCAGGGGGGCCCGTCCGTAGAAAAGGGCCTTGGCTCACCTGCGACCAGAGAGCACGCCTGTTTATGGGGCCTTGGCTCACCACCACAAAGAGGGTACCTGGCCAGCACCAACTGTGGAGGCCGCCTCTGCATCCTGCCAGAAGAGGCTGACGGCGCGGATCCACCAGGCCAGGTATACCCTGAAACCACCAGCCCATGAAAGCCGCCTCTACATCCTGCCAGAAGTGGCTGAAGTCGCGGCCAACGGGAGAGGAAGATTGGAGGAAAGGTCTGGGGAAACGGATGGCCCAGACCTGGTTACCAAAAAGAAACCGGTGACCTGCCTCCTGAGAGGGTTTTGGGTGGGTTAACGGACTTGTGGGTGGAGGGTGGTGATGTCTGATACCTGGTGCTTTTAAATGTTTTACATGTTTTAATGTTTTATGCATTTTAAAATGTTGTCTTGCAGCCCGAGGACGTGCTGGTGATAACTAAGGGGGAATGTGGCGCCCCTGACCTGGTCAGGCACCACTGAGTACTGCACCCATGCTGGGGACAGTACAATACAGGTAATCCAGATGGCTGACAGGGGTGTGGAACACAGGCGCATAGTGATCAGGTCTCACACATGTACCCATGAGAGGACCCCTGGGGATCCCAGGAGGGGGCAAGCCTTCACCTTCACTGGAATAGTGGAGGGGGTAGAGCCTCCATCTCCTCTCAAGGGGTGTGGTAAGAGAGTCTGGTTGCTAGGTGGCGTAGGCAAGAACAGGAGAGGAGGGGCAGTGAGTCAGTTAGAGCAGAACTCCATAGGGCTCAGTGAGGAGCAGACCTGTGGGGCTGTTGCTGTCTAACAGCGCCCGCGCAGTGGCTACAGACGGGGGAGAACGGTCAACTAGGAGTGCTGCCTGAAAGCCAGCTTCAGCTAGAGAGTGCAACGGAGTGGGAAGTAAGGAGACTGCTAGAGAGCACCAGGCCCAACCGGGCGGCAGATCCCGAAGCGAGGATAGATTCACCTTTCCCTGCTAAACCTGCCGGTGTGGGGCTCTTAAAGCCCACACCACAACACTACAAAAGCCGCAGCCACGTAACCACAAGTTAGGGCCCATAGGTCATAGGAGGCAAGAGGCTGGAGTGGCCTGGTCCGGGGAACAAGCACACGGCAAACAAGAAGGGGAGAGAGGCTTGGAGCATCTTCCCTGGGTGACCCCCATAGGGACTCAAAGTCGGGGTCACCCCAAACCACCAAGGGCTAAGGAAGGCGAGTCAGTAGTCACCCTCATGAAGTCAGCCTGAAGGATACCTGGTTCCTACCTGGTTCATCTCAGCTACGCCCGGGTTACTCACCCTGCCACCTGAAGTGAGTAAAAACCCTGAAAGACATCCTGCCTGTGTGGTCATTCTGCGACTTGTGGTACTACAAACCTACACAGGGCCCTGGGGCTTGCCTCACTCTCAGGAGGCTACTACATCTAACTGCACACACCATCAGCCCCAGGCGACCCTCAATCTGCAGTGGCGGTCCCTACTGGCCGCAATACTGAGAGTGGCGTCACGACAAGAAGAAGATCTCCTACCTGTGACGAGATCCAGCTACGTGGAGTCCCTGAAGGTAATGCACCGACGCAACACCGGCGGGGCTTCACAATACAATACTAATAATGTTGATAAAATACCGATGATGTTGAATACCAATAACATTGTTAGAATATTGACAGTGTTGACAAGTCCTGATATTGATACATTTTCCTTTATTATAGGGAGGGTGGGTGGGACAACTGCTGGTTCAGTCTTTGAGTCCAGGACAAAGGAATGACACCTTAACATGGGACCTATTTCTTATATGGCCCCTGCCCCCCATCTCTCCTCCTGCTTGCTGACCACCACCACATTCCTTAGGTAAAAACCCCATCCCTTACTCCTTAACCCTTTCCTGGATCTATCACTGCCTCAGTCATGTACGTTACGGCTATCTGCCTTCACTCTGCTTGACTGATGGACTAGTGAATTGCGCTCCTGGTAACCTAATAAATAATACACCACACACTGCGTGACATGGATTAAAATTTTGGCCACAGCAGCCCTTTATTTTATAAGAAAAACATCAACAAG
This sequence comes from Anomaloglossus baeobatrachus, assembly GCF_048569485.1. Taxonomy (NCBI): domain Eukaryota; kingdom Metazoa; phylum Chordata; class Amphibia; order Anura; family Aromobatidae; genus Anomaloglossus; species Anomaloglossus baeobatrachus. Next base: position 155,053,115 of record NC_134356.1, read on the forward strand.
AAAAAACGAGATTATCGGCCCAGAGATGTGGTTGTTATAAATCCCAGCCCCATATCCCCCTCCGCCGTGTACACCTAGCTCAAGGGGGAATCTGGGTATACCCCTTGATCATTTTCCTTGTGTCCGCTGAGCTCCTCCCCAGGGACCCATCTATTCCACTGTCCACTGAGCTCCTCCCCAGGGACCCATATTCCACTGTCCGCTGAGCTCTGGCCCAGGGACCCCATTAAAAACATAATTCTCCAACCAACAAAGAGGGGGTTTAAACAACCACATCCCGCCAAGACTCGCTCTTGTGACACCTTACAAGAGTGAGTTCCTCCACAACTTAATGGCTCGTTCTACTCCTTCTTGTATTCCCAACATCCATATATCAAGGCCAATGTCATTAAGATGTACCTTATCATCTCTCCAAAAATGTTCCTTTGTATTTTCCAGCATCTGGTGACGTATGGCCACCCCTCCGTTTTCCAACACAAATTTTGTTATTTTTTTATTAACCTTTATCCTTGTATTATTGATGCGAGCCACTGATCGCGCTGTTCTCCACATTTGTCTAGCTACTATATCCGACCAGACCACCACTGTTTCTGGGTAAGACCTCCATAAATTCAACATATCGAGCTTTATGTTCCTAACTAAATGTCTTGATGTTCTTATTGCTAAATCATTACCACCTAAATGGATAAGTAAGACGTCCGGGGGGCGGTAGAACTCCACATGATACTGGATTTCTTTTAACAGCTGATGCCACTGCATTCCCCTCTTTCCTATCCATGTCACCCGTGCCAAGGAACTGGGCAACCCCAACTGTTTGCCATTAGGCCTGACTGCTGCACGTAAGGCCCCCCAAAAAACAAATGAATGTCCCATGATCCAAACCAGGCATTGCTGTTCAGCTAAAACAAAAAACAAAAAACACAATTATCACACAATTGTCTAAATGAAGACACAACTACTATAAGATTACCAAAATCTACACATATATATACATGTACGCCATTTATAATAAATGCAATCTAATGTAGCTCTTAAATCTGCTCGATTCCCATCTCCCGATTTTTTTAACTATGTCCGGCCCTAAGCCCCATCTAGCAGCTTCTGTGGCTGCTCCTATCCTAAATGAGTGTGAAGTGAATGCATTTGGAGACTCTCCCAATATTGTCAGGCATTTTTTAAGAACTGCTGTGAATTGAAATTGTGACAATGACTTACAATCCTCATGAATTAGTAATGAACCTTGGATATTTGGCCTTCTTGAGACATAGTTTCTAAAACAGATGACCGGGCAGGCCCTGGAACCGCTTAAAGGAAACAATGTGATCCATTTTCCTCTACCCTGTTGATCAGTTTTTGACTTTGCCAGAAAACATTCCAATCTGTCTGTGTACTGATGCACGTCCTCGTCTTGTAGACCCCCACTTCTGGTGGAACTACTTGACACTAACTCGCTGATTCTAAAAGCTCCAAAAAAGGCCAGTGTGAATGCACAACTAAAGAGAAACACTTCAAACGGACTGCTACAGACTCGGCCTAGTACACTCAGTATCTGCTGCAATAACTGGAAAGAAATCGGACGTCGTTTATCTCTGGTCTTCTTACAACTTTTCCTGTAACCCTTTAGGGCCTGCTTAACTAAAAAATGCTTTGTGTAATCAGTGAAGTCGTGCAACTTAAACCAAAAAGCTAATCCTGACATTTTACTATTAATACTGGACAATGAAGTACCATCTACAAAGGCCCTGCTAATGTAAAATAACAACAAGGAAACATTGTCATGTAACGTGGCATCATGTCCCACTAGAGCACACAAGTCTTCCCATTCCCTCCATGCTGACTGGTAAATCTGCCATGTGCTTACACCTACAGACCGTTCTATCAGAGCGTATGCGGTGTCACTGGCAGTGACCACAGAAAATCCGGACACTTCTTGCCTTGTACCTCTGCCATCGGGGCTAACGAACGGAATCTGTCCCACTGAAAACGAGACAGAGCATCAGCCACAGAATTGCACACACCGGGGACATGCACAGCTGTAATCTGACAATTTGACTTTAAACAGCGCAGCACTAGATGACGCAGCAAAGTAACAACAGGCCGGGAAGACGCTGATTGTTTGTTGATGACTTCTACAACTCCCAAGTTATCACAATGAAATCTCACTTTTCGGTTTTGGAAAATATTGCACCAAATTTCACAAGCAACCACTATGGGGAACAATTCAAGGAGTACTAAGTTTCGTGTTAACCCCTTGTTTCTCCAACTCTCTGGCCACCTATCTGCACACCACTGTCCAGAACAATATGCACCAAAACCAGTTGACCCTGCTGCATCAGTGTGGATGTCTAGATCAAAATTTGAAACCGGTGGTCTAATCCACAATGACCTCCCATTAAACTCCATTAAGAACTGTTCCCATACCGCCAGATCGTCCTTTAATGTTCTAGCCAGCCGCACAAAGTGATGTGGAAAGGTTATGCCTGAGGTAGCTGCAGCTAGGCGCCTACAAAAAACTCTACCCATTGGAATAATGCGACAAGCAAAGTTCATTTTTCCTAACAGTGATTGTAGATCCTTTAATCTGATCTTATGGTGGGATCTAGCTTCTCTGACTGCCTCCAGAAGATCACTGACCTTGTCATCTGGTAATCTGCACTCCATGGCCTCACTGTCAATCAAAATTCCTAAAAACTTGATAAGTGTAGACGGGCCTTCTGTTTTATCTGATGCTAACGGTACTCCGAAACGCTTAAAAACCGACTGAATCGTTGACAATAATGCAGCACAAACAAATGACTTTGGTGGACCAATACATAGGAAATCATCTAGATAATGCAGGACAGAACGCACGCCGGCTTCCTTCTTTACTACCCACTCCAAAAATGTGCTAAATGATTCAAACAAGGAGCATGAGATGGAGCAGCCCATCGGTAAACACAAGTCTACATAAAACATTCCCTGCCACTGACAACCCAAGAGATGGAAGCTTTCTGGATGTACTGGTAGGAGTCTAAAGGCAGCTTCAATGTCTGTTTTTGCCATTAAAGCTCCTCTGCCGTACTTCTGAACCCATGCAATCGCTGTATCAAATGAAGTATACGAGACTGTGCAAAGTTCCTGATCAATTCCATCATTAACTGAGCTTCCATGAGGGAAGGACAGATGATGGATCAGCCTAAACTTATTGGGTTCCTTCTTTGGGACCACCCCCAATGGAGAGACCCTTAAGTTTTCTATTGGCATTTTGGGGAATGGGCCTGCCATGCGGCCCATATCAATTTCTTTGTTTAGTTTTGTGGTGACAATGTGAGAATATGTGTAAGCTGAAGCAAGGTTACGAGAACAGGTTAATGGGCCTGAAGTAGATGGGATCTTAAAACCTTCTGAGAAACCCTCCCCCAGCAATTGTGCTGCTTTTCTATCAGGGTACCTGCTTAGATAGCCCACCATCTCCCCGAGTCTAATTGGGGTTTCCCCCTTTTTGGTTAATCTCTGCTGTTGGGGTTTTATTTCGTTTAAAGCATTTGGATAGGCTATGGTTTCCACTACAGAAGGTGCATTCATGTTTGTACCTGCATGTGTTTCCGAATCTGCACTGGCTATCATTGAACTGCCAGCAGCAACCTTTTCTGTTTGCTGCCGACAATCCGATTGCTGGTGATCTGCCGACATAGCCCTGAAAGGGCTGATTAACCCCACGTGGCGCTGTCATGAGACGCATCCATAAACCAATATCTTTGTGATCCCAACGAATCCCTTGGCGACCAGCCTTTCGTTGGCGAAACTGCTCATCATAGCGCAGCCATGCTAAACCTCCATACACACGGTGCGCCTCCCCGATAGAATTCATGTAACAAAATAAAGCAGAGCAATGTTCAGGAGTTTTTTGGCCTATTACACTTGCTAATATGGCAAAGGCCTGGAACCAATTGGCAAATGTTTGGGGGATGAGACGATACCGTCCTTCTTGTTCCTCTCTTTTTCTCTCATCAAACCTTACTCTATCCAAGTTATATTTTTCTAAGGGCAATAATGAAAATATTTCCACATATTCGTCGGCCCAAATCTTCTCCCTAACCTCCTGTTTCAAATGAATTCCTAGAGGACCCTCAAAACATACATATAATTCTCCTTTTGCTGCATCAGATAATGTAACCCCTTGTGAAATTACTGCGTCCTCCTGTGTCTCTGGATCAGCACACGACTGACTTACCACCTCCGATGTCCGGCGACCATTCCCACACCATGCAGCAATAGGAGAAGAAGTTATGGGTAAGCTAGACTGACTCAAAGCCTCCTTAACCCCTGACACTAATTGCTGTACTACTGAATTAAGATCCCATCCTACATTGCCGGGAACTGTACCCCCAACTGCGCCCACTGGACTCATTACAGGTGTTGTTACACTAGATATAGGACAAGAAAAAGTGTTCTCACCAATACCTGGCTGCGTCCTAGGTTGACCAGCCGTCCGTGACGTATTAGTTATAGTCTCTACAGCCCCTTCATTATTGAAGTGCTGCGTGCTGCTGCCCTCTAGTGGGGAGTCGTTATCTGTGTCATAGTCATTGTCTGGAATCTCTGCTGAGTCTTGTAGCTGTAGATTTATTGCCTGACTCCAATCCTGAGCCGGCCGATGAAGTCTTTGTCTGGTTAAAGTACTTTTGCGCAGTTGTCTTTTTGGATTCCTACCACTCCTCGTGTAATGTAAACCCGGATCCGGAAATGTTGTGTGTCCTAAGCCCATCCCCCCGTGTTGGTTTAGTTCCTGGGGTGAGGCCGTATGATGTCCTCTAGAATGATGCAAAGATTGTTGAGGAAGTTCTATGGATTCATCGTGGGCTGTCGTCACGTCAGTTGTAGCTTGTGTGGCTGCTTCTCTGGATGGCACATCAGTAGAGCTGGACTTTCTCCTTGCACTTCTTGGTGTCTCTCTGGTTAGATGGTCGGGCTCTTTTCTCTGTCCCTTGTTCTTCTGATACTGGAGTTTCCTTCCTGGTTTGTAAGAAGGATCAGAGGCCGTGCTGCGCTTTGCTCTTTTCCTAGAAGTAACAGAAGGACTTATGATCCTATTGTGAGTCCTATTGGCCATTTCAGAAGTTAGTCTCTCAGGAGGTCTGGATCTTCTTAAAGTTTGATGTTCAGAAAGTTCAGAAGGGACAGATGCTGTATCCCGGGCATTCTTCAGCAATTCGTCTAGCTGGGCCTGAATCCATTCGGGCCTACACGTCAAAGCCGCAGCCTGAACAGTCTTCAGCAAGGCATCCATACTGCTGGTTCAGTCTTTGAGTCCAGGACAAAGGAATGACACCTTAACATGGGACCTATTTCTTATATGGCCCCTGCCCCCCATCTCTCCTCCTGCTTGCTGACCACCACCACATTCCTTAGGTAAAAACCCCATCCCTTACTCCTTAACCCTTTCCTAGATCTATCACTGCCTCAGTCATGTACGTTACGGCTATCTGCCTTCACTCTGCTATAATGGAAGTCCAACAGACACTTTTATTATGCCACTAAGTTTACTTAGTGTTTGCTAGTATAATGGCTTAGTAACAATGAGTTTGAGTGTGCAATGCAGTGGTGCTGCAAATAGCTTTACACCAGTGGGACAATAATGGAAGTCCAACAGCCATTTTTAGGATGCCACTAAGTTTACTTAGTGTGTGCTAGTATAATGGCTTAGTAACAATGAGTTTGAGTGTGCAATGCAGTGGTGCTGCAAATAGCTTTGCACCAGTGGGACAAAAATGGAAGTCCAACAGCCACTTTTAGGATGCCACTAAGTTTACTCAGTGTTTGCTAGTATAATGGCTTAGTAACAATGAGTTTGAGTGTGCAATGCAGAGGTGCTGCAAATAGATTTGCTCTAGTGGGACACTAATGGAAGTCCAACAGCCACTTTTAGGATGCCACTAAGTTTACTCAGTGTTTGCTAGTATAATGGCTTAGTAACAATGAGTTTGAGTGTGCAATGCAGTGGTGCTGAAAATAGCTTTGCACTAGTTGGACAATAATGGAAGTACAACAGCCACTTTTAGGATGCCACTAAGTTTACTCAGTGTTTGCTAGTATAATGGCTTTGTAACAATGAGTTTGAGTGTGCAATGCAGTGGTGCTGCAAATAGCTTTGCACCAGTGGGACAATAATGGAAGTCAAACTGCCAGTTTTAGGATGCCACTAAGTTTACTCAGTGTTTGCTAGTATAATGGCTTAGTAACAATGAGTTTGAGTGTGCAATGCAGAGGTGCTGCAAATAGATTTGCGCTAGTGGGACACTAATGGGAGTCCAACAGCCACTTTTAGGATGCCACTAAGTTTACTCAGTGTTTGCTAGTATAATGGCTTAGTAATAATGAGTTTGAGTGTGCAATGCAGTGGGGCTGCAAATAGCTTTGCACCAGTTGGACAAAAATGGAAGTCCAACAGCCACTTTTAGGATGCCACTAAGTTTACTCAGTGTTTGCTAGTATAATGGCTTAGTAACAATGAGTTGGAGTGTGCAATGCAGTGGTGTTGCAAATAGCTTTGCACCAGTGGGACAATAATGGAAGTCCAACAGACACTTTTAGGATGCCACTAAGTTTACTCAGTGTTTGCTAGTATAATGGCTTAGTAACAATGAGTTTGAGTGTGCAATGCAGAGGTGCTGCAAATAGATTTGCTCTAGTGGGACACTAATGGAAGTCCAAAAGCCACTTTTAGGATGCCACTAAGTTTACTCAGTGTTTGCTAGTATAATGGCTTTGTAACAATGAGTTTCAGTGTGCAATGCAGTGGTGCTGCAAATAGCTTTGCACTAGTGGGACAATAATGGAAGTTCAACAGCCACTTTTAGGATGCCACTAAGTTTGCTCAATATTTGCTAGTATAATGGCTTAGTAACAATGAGTTTGAGTGTGCAATGCAGTGGTGCTACAAATAGCTTTGCACTAGTTGGACAATAATGGAAGTCCAACAGCCACTTTTAGGATGCCACTAAGTTTACTCAGTGTTTGCTAGTATAATGGCTTAGTAACAATGAGTTTCAGTGTGCAATGCAGTGGTGCTGCAAAAAGAATTGCACTAGTGGGACACTAATGGAAGTCCAACAGCCTCTTTTAGGATGCCATTAAGTTTACTCAGTGTTTGCTAGTATAATGGCTTAGTAACAATGAGTTTGAGTGTGCAATGCCGAGGTGCTGCAAAAAGATTTGCACTAGTGGGACACTAATGGAAGTCCAACAGCCTCTTTTAGGATGCCATTAAGTTTACTCAGTGTTTGCTAGTATAATGGCTTAGTAACAATGAGTTTGAGTGTGCAATGCAGTGGTGCTGCAAATAGCTTTGCACTAGTTGGACAATAATGGAAGTCCAACAGCCACTTTTAGGATGCCACTAAGTTTACTCAGTGTTTGCTAGTATAATGGCTTAGTAACAATGAGTTTCAGTGTGCAATGCAGTGGTGCTGCAAAAAGAATTGCACTAGTGGGACACTAATGGAAGTCCAACAGCCTCTTTTAGGATGCCAGTAAGTTTACTCAGTGTTTGCTAGTATAATGGCTTAGTAACAATGAGTTTGAGTGTGCAATGCAGAGGTGCTGCAAAAAGATTTGCACTAGTGGGACACTAATGGAAGTCCAACAGCCTCTTTTAGGATGCCATTAAGTTTACTCAGTGTTTGCTAGTATAATGGCTTAGTAACAATGAGTTTGAGTGTGCAATGCAGTGGTGCTGCAAAAAGCTTTGCACTAGTGGGACAATAATGGAAGTCCAACAGCCACTTTTAGGATGCCACTAAGTTTACTCAGTGTTTGCTAGTATAATGGCATAGTAACAATGAGTTTGAGTGTGCAATGCAGTGGTGCTGCAAATAGCTTTGCATCAGTGGGACAATAATGGAAGTCAAACTGCCACTTTTAGGATGCCACTAAGTTTACTCAGTGTTTGCTAGTATAATGGCTTAGTAAGAATGAGTTTGAGTGTGCAATGCAGTGGTGCTGCAAATAGCTTTGCACTAGTTGAACAATAATGGTTGTCCAACAGCCACTTTTAGGATGCCACTAAGTTTACTGAGTGTTTGCTAGTATAATGGCTTAGTAACAATGAGTTTGAGTGTGCAATGCAGTGGTGCTGCAAAAAGATTTGCACTAGTGGGACACTAATGGAATTCCAACAGCCACTTTTAGGATGCCACTACGTTTACTCAGTGTTTGCTAGTATAATGGCTTAGTAATAATGAGTTTGAGTGTGCAATGCAGTTGTGCTGCAAATAGCTTTGCACCAGTGGGACAATAATGGAAGTCAAACTGCCACTTTTAGGAGGCCACTAAGTTTACTCAGTGTTTGCTAGTATAATGGCTTAGTAACAATGAGTTTCAGTGTGCAATGCAGAGGTTCTGCAAATATATTTGCACTAGTGGGACAATAATGGAAGACCAACAGCCACTTTTAGGATGCCACTAAGTTTACTCAATGTTTGGTAGTATAATGGCTTAGTAACAATGAGTTTGAGTGTGCAATGCAGTGGTGCTTCAAATACTTTGCACCGGTGGGACAATAATGGAAGACCAACAGCCACTTTTAGGATAACACTAAGTTTACTCAGTGTGTGCTAGTATAATGGCTTAGTAACAATGAGTTTGACTGTGCAATGCAGTGGTGCTGCAAATAGCTTTGCACCAGTGGGACAAAAATGGAAGTCCAACAGCCACTTTTAGGATGCCACTAAGTTTACTCAGTGTTTGCTAGTATAATGGCTTAGTAACAATGAGTTGGAGTGTGCAATGCAGTGGTGCTGCAAATAGATTTGCGCTAGTGGGACACTAATGGAAGTCCAACAGCCACTTTTAGGATGCCACTAAGTTTACTCAGTGTTTGCTAGTATAATGGCTTAGTAATAATGAGTTTCAGTGTGCAATGCAGAGGTGCTGCAAATAGATTTGCACTAGTTGGACACTAATTGAAGTCCAACAGCCACTTTTAGGATGCCACTAAGATTACTCAGTGTTTGCTAGTATAATGGCTTAGTAACAAAGAGTTTGAGTGTGCAATGCAGAGGTGCTGCAAATAGATTTGTACTAGTGGGACACTAATGGAAGTCCAACAGCCACTTTTAGGATGCCATTAAGTTTACTCAGTGTTTGCTAGTATAATGGCTTAGTAACAATGAGTTGGAGTGTGCAATGCAGTTGTGCTGCAAATAGCTTTGAACCAGTGGGACAATAATGGAAGTCCAACAGACACTTTTAGGATGCCACTAAGTTTACTTAGTGTTTGCTAGTTTAATGGCTTATGTTTAACCAGTGTGCAATACAATTCCCTTTAAAAAATCAATTTTATTAGTTCATATAGAAACGCCCAGGTGAAAAAATCCCAAAAACTCAAACAATAAAAAGGGAGCTACTATGGATCAGGTACAGCCATATACCCTCAGGTTTCGTAGGCAATAAAATGTCAGACCAGAATTTATTTATGCTATTGTGACCCTAATATGTCACTATGTCTGGCCTAACAACGGAGGGTGTGACGCCCTAACTTAGCTGGACGCCCCCGTTCCTCGACGGCTGCCCCTCACTCTCCCTACTAAGACCCTACCAATATGATGATAGTTTCTGTACCCAAAACTTTCAATAACATATGGTGTAATACTCCATATTAAACTCAGTAAGAGTAAAAATACCTCAAATCACAACTTTGCAGGCACAGAGCAGGGAACTAGGGGAGCTACTGTAAAAACGGGTACAGCAATAATAACATAACAGAGGCAGATATAAAGAACAAGGCAGTCCCAAGCTCATTTGAGCCAAAGTGCCCCTAATATATCACTATATCTGGCTCTGCCTAACAACGGAGGGTGTGACGCCCTAACGTTACTGGGCGCCCCCGTTCCTCGACGGCTGACCCTCACTCTCCCTAGTCAACCCTGCCAATACAAGGATAGTGCCTGTGCCCGATAATCTCAGTTATCAACATGTAGTATAATACTCCATTTAGAGTCCAATTAAGGGATTAATACCCCAATAGACAAACTTCCAGGTACAGAACACAAACAAAGGACATCTGCTGCCTCAATCAGCTTACAGCATGCTACCACACATGATGCTGGGATTTATATTTTCTTATCATTACCCTTGGGCTTCCTGATGATCCGATGACGGGCGGGGAAACACGTTGAGGCCATGTAAACAGCATCAAACTGAGGGAAGTACATTTTTTGTCCCCATTGTATATTGATAGACATGCTGTAAGCTGATTGAGGCAGCAGATGTCCTTTGTTTGTGTTCTGTACCTGGAAGTTTGTCTATTGGGGTATTAATCCCTTAATTGGACTCTAAATGGAGTATTATACTACATGTTGATAACTGAGATTATCGGGCACAGGCACTATCCTTGTATTGGCAGGGTTGACTAGGGAGAGTGAGGGTCAGCCGTCGAGGAACGGGGGCGCCCAGTAACGTTAGGGCGTCACACCCTCCGTTGTTAGGCAGAGCCAGATATAGTGATATATTAGGGGCACTTTGGCTCAAATGAGCTTGGGACTGCCTTGTTCTTTATATCTGCCTCTGTTATGTTATTATTGCTGTACCCGTTTTTACAGTAGCTTCCCTAGTTCCCTGCTCTGTGCCTGCAAAGTTGTGATTTGAGGTATTTTTCCTCTTACTGAGTTTAATATGGAATATTACACCATATGTTATTGAAAGTTTTGGGTACAGAAACTATCATCATATTGGTAGGGTCTTAGTAGGGAGAGTGAGGGTCAGCCGTCGAGGAACGGGGGCGTCCAGCTAAGTTAGGGCGTCACACCCTCCGTTGTTAGGCAAGGCCAGACATAGTGACATATTAGGGTCACAATAGCATAAATAAATTCTGGTCTGACATTTTATTGCCTACGAAACCTGAGGGTATATGGCTGTACCTGATCCATAGTAGCTCCCTTTTTATTGTTTGAGTTTTTGGGATTTTTTCACCTGGGCGTTTCTATATGAACTAATAAAATTGATTTTTTAAAGGGAATTGTATTGCACACTGGTTAAACATAGTATAATGGCTTAGTAACAATGAGTTTGAGTGTGCAATGCAGTGGTGCTGCAAATAGCTTTACACCAGTGGGACAATAATGGAAGTCCAACAGCCACTTTTAGGATGCCACTAAGTTTACTTAGTGTTTGCTAGAGCTGTGCGGCTAAGCCAATCACAGTAAGACCACAACAAAGATGGCTGCGGCGTTACTGTGAGGGCAAGTGTCACGGGCGGAGGAGGGGACGCTGCGCTCTCCCACTGCTCGGGTCCGGCTGCCGCTGCGGCTGCTGCTCGGTGGCTCGAGCGATGGGCCGGATCCCGGGGACTCGAGCGGTGCTCCTCGCCCGTGAGTGAAAAGGGGTGGTTTGGTTTTGGGGATATTGTCCGTGACGCCACCCACGGTTGTGGTGATTGTGTGGACACCACCGCTGCTCTGGACGGGGATCCCGGGAGCGGTGACAGGGAGCAGCTTTGGTTGTTAATCCTCCCCTCCGTGGGTAGGGGATTGGTTGTCCCAGGGCCCGTTGATGGGGTAGGAATGGATGACAGGCGGGTTGCGGGGCCTGATGAGGTGCAGGGTCGCAGGGGCAGCGCTGTGCCGCATGGCACGAAGGTACTCACTCAGCCCAATGATGATGACACAGTTCACGGTAAAACAAGTGGCTGGATGGACGGATCCCTCGGACGGCTGCGGTGTTGTTGTTCCCTGCAGGTTAGCGGTGACTGTCTTTTCCCTGCACCTACTCTGTCTGTACGGTTTCGATGGGTTCCCACCGGTAACCCACTCCCCGACTTTGATATGGGCCGGAGGAGCCCCTTTTGTCCGCAGGCGCTGGCCCTGAGAAACGGTTGCCTTGGCGGTGGCAGTGTCTCTCTCACTGAGTTGGACTGTTGCCTTCTGTCGGGACTTGACTGTTTGGGAACCCGGAGGTCCCCTTCACTAACGGATTCGGCAACTTCACGGCGACTCCTAGCCTTGCCGGGGTCCGAAAGGCCCCTGCCACTGGTGCTGGCTTCTCTTTGTGTACCGGTCCGGTACCGCCGGGCCACCACCCGTCCACGGTCCTTACGGTAGACTCCAATCGGCCACTCCTGCAGATGGTCACCACCGTCTGCCAACCTTGCTGTCTCGCCCGGGCCACACACCCAGACGCTGTCAGTCAGTTGTTCTGCTACTCCTTCACTTCTGCTCACTTTCACTGTCAAACTGATCTCTCTACTTCACCTCCTTCCACTTCCTCCTCCAAACTAGACTGTCTGTTTTCCCTCCTCCAGGACTGTGAACTCCTTTGTGGGTGGAGGCCAACCACCTGGCTCCACCCCCTGGTGTGCACATCAGCCCCTGGAGGAAGGCAACAAGGGTTTTATGTCTGACCTTGATGTGCCTGCTGGGAGTGTGGGGTGTAATGGTGTTGTTCTCTGTGGCCCCTGGCTTGTCCAGGGCGACACATTCCCCCATTAGTTAAATGCAGACCGTCCTCGGGCTGCCCGTCCAACACCGGTTTTATTTTCACCAACTGGAAAATATGAAAGAAGGTAAAAACGGTAACAGACTTACAAGTATATTAACATCTTCCCACATCGGGAGGTACTCTTACTTAAACGTTGCAACGGTTACGACTTCCGCTCTCTCCCACCCAAGCAACCTGGCCCTGATGCTGCCCCTAAGCAAACAGGCAGCACCCCTTGACCCCAGTCCCGCACAAGTTGCCCGAGCGGGTTCTGTCCTTTTCAGGGGACCCACATCCATGGGGAACCCCTGAAACCCCCAGAGGATTGCCACAGGTTCCGGTGGTGGCTGGGCCCCAGCCTGCTCCACTGCGGGCCCTTCCTCCAATCTGCCTCTCCGGAGGCGGTAACGGTAGAAGCTGTCATAAAAAATTTTATTTACAGGCCACAAGTTTGTGGTTGCCTTGTAAGTTCTCAGGCATGTTCATAAGCAGTTTCTTATGTAAACTTGTAAAAGGGGGTCCCAACGGGGACCAGTTGCCGGCTACGACCGGTTCCAAATCACGGTAGTAAATCAGATGAATCTTCGGTAATCATTGACTTATCATTCATTTTCAAACTTTCAACTTTTAAACTTTTAAACAGACCATGTTTCCCCCCCTCTAAATAGTAGTTTCCCTGTACCTAAGTGGGGGTCTACCTAGGTTGGGACGCGTGGACCTCCGGTGTCAGTGGTGACAGGCAGCGGGGGAGAGGGAACAATCAGTCCCTCTTCCCTGTTATCGTGTGGGGCAGGCGGAGGCATAGGGGAGCTGGGCACAGGTTCATCCCTGGGCACTGGCACTGGCTCAGGTTGACCGCCTACATCACTTCTTCATCCACGGGTTGTGGGAACAGTATCACTGGAAGAATCACCGCGCCGTTCTGTGTAGGCCAGTCCGCCGGGAAGTCACCCATCACGGTGTGGATTACCTCTTTTACCTTATCCGCTGGTGGAGGAACCGGAACTTCAGCCGCTGCCTTCAATGCTGGTGGGCACCTTTTTAGATGGTCCCGGGAAACCGTGGCCAAAGTGCCCCCTTGGTCACGACTGATCTGATAGGCCTTCCCATCTTCCCATCCTGTGGGCTGTATGACGTATGGGGTTTGTTCCCATTGATCATCCAGCTTGTGGGTTCTCCTCTTCCGCTTCAGCCCTACATCTCCTGGCTGGAAAGGGCCAGCAGACGCCTTCTGGTTGAAGCGCTGCTCTTGCTGTTCCCGACTCCAACTCAAGTTCTTCTCGACATATTCTTGAATCTGTCGGTATTGCACCCTCCGCCGAGTTTCCCAGTCAGCTGTCGAAGGGAGTGCTTCTGGGGCCTCCAATCCCATGTCCAGATCCACCGGTAGCCGACCGGGGCGAGCCCTCATCAGATACGCTGGGGTGCACTTCGTTGAGCTGGAAGGGATATTGTTGTACATATCAACCAAGTCAGGTAGCTTCTACGGCCACAGGTTCCGCTCTTCGAGCGGCAACGTCTTGAGGAGGCCCAGGACCAAGTGATTCATCTTCTCACACATGCCGTTGGTTTGGGCATGGTAAGGCGTGGTACGGATCTTCTTGCAGCCGTACAACTGACAGAACTCATGGAACACCTCTGCTTCAAAGGCCGGGCCTTGGTCAGTGAGCACCTTCTCAGGGTATCCATGTGGTTGACAGAAGTAAGCCTGGAACGCTCTAGCGGCGGTACGGCCGGTTAGGTCTTTGACTGGGACAACCACCATGAACCTTGAATAGTAGTCTACTATGGTTAGAGCGTAGGTGTACCCACTTCGGCTGGGGGTGAGCTTTACATGGTCCAGGGCGACCAGCTCCAGCGGTTGATGTTTAACGATCGGGTGTAGGGGCGCCTTCTGGCTAGCCTCATCCTTCCTTCTCAGCGTGCAAGGGCCGCACTCCTGGCACCAGGCCTCCACAGACTCCCGCATCCCGCTCCAATAGAACCGCTCTCTCAACAGCATTTCCAGCTTCTTCCATCCGAAGTGTCCGGCACCATCATGGTACGCTTGTAGAACAGTGGGCACATTAGCTTGGGGAATCACCAACTGGCGGATTTTCTCATGAGTCTTCGGGTTAATCAGCTCACGGTACAACTTCCCCTGGTGTAGATATAACCGGGTCCGTTCTTGCCACAGGCGCTGGGCCTCAGCTGGGGCGGCAGGGTCTATCCCAGCAGCACCTTGCTCCACCAGGATCTTGACTAAGCGGACAGCGGGCGCCTGGTTTTGAGCTTCCTGCCACTCCTGACTGGGCAGCGGGTCCAGATTCGCCTGTTGCTGGTGGACATGCACCTTCTCAGTTGGTGGCTGGTGAAATGCAGGCAACTCGATCTCTTCGAGGTTGTCATCCTCACACCCTTCTTCTGACAAGTGGGGCATCCGAGAGAGTGCATCAGCATTAACGTTGGCACGACCGGCCCTGTATTTGATGGTGAAATCGTAGTGGGCTAGCCTGGCCACCCTCCACTGTTCCAACGCGCCCAGCTTGGCTGTGTCCAGGTGGGTCAGCGGATTGTTGTCCGTGAAAGCGGTGAATTTCGCTGCCGCCAGGTAATAGCGGAACTGCTCGGTGATAGCCCACACCAGCGCCAGGAGCTCAAGCTTGAAAGAGCTGTAGTTCTCAGGGTTCCTTTCAGTCGGTCGGAGCTTTCGGCTAGCATAAGCAATCACTTTTTCCTTCCCATCTTGGACCTGGGATAGGACTGCCCCCAAGCCTCCATTGCTGGCATCGGTGTAGAGGATGAATTGGTGGCTGTAATCCGGGTATGCTAGGATCTCCTCTCCGGTCAAGGCCGCTTTCAGCTGGCGGAAGGATTCCTCATGCCTCTCTTCCCACACCAGTGGGGCTCCGAGGGGTCTACCACCTTTGGTCTGTCCCACGAGGAGGTCTTGCATGGGGGCAGCCATCTTCGTGTACCCCTTGATGAAGCGACGGTAGTACCCTACCAGACCCAGAAACTGCCTTACTTCCCTCACTGTGGTTGGCCTTGGCCAGTCTTGGATGGCAGTGACCTTCTTTGGGTCGGGGGCGACACCTTCTGCTCCCACCACATGCCCAAGGTACTGCACTCTGGGTTTCAGCAGATGACACTTGGAGGGCTTCAAATTCATCCCGTATTTGGCAAGGAACGCGAACACCTCAGCTAGGTGCTCTAGGTGGGCTTCATATGTCTGTGAATACACGATCACATCATCCAGGTACAACAGGACGGTCTCGAAATTCAGATGCCCCAAACAGCATTCCATCAGCCGCTGGGAGATACCAGGGGCGTTGCACAGCCCAAACGGCATACTGTTGAATTCACAGAGTCCCATAGGGGTGGTAAAGACAGTTTTCTCTCGGTCTTCGGGCGCCACGGCCACTTGCCAGTACCCGCTGGTGAGGTCAAGGGTAGAGAAGTAGTTCGCAGTTCTCAGCGCGGACAAGGACTCTTCAATACAGGGCAGAGGGTAAGCATCTTTATGTGTTATCTGGTTAATCTTCCGGTAATCCACACACATCCGCATGGTGCCGTCCTTCTTCTTAACCAGTACCAACAGGACGGCCAAGGGACTACAGCTGTCCCTGATGACCTCTGCCTCCCTCATGTTCCTCAACATGTCCTTGGCACATTGGTAGTGTGAAGGGGGAATAGGCCTGTACCTCTCTTTGATAGGGGGGTGCTCACCGGTGGGGATATGGTGTTGGACCCCTTTAATCTGCCCAAAGTCTAGGGGATGTTTGATAAAAACTTGCTCATACTCCCGTACCACCCGGTATACCCCTTCTTTGTGATGTGTAGGGGTATCGTCAGTGCCTACATGTAGCTGTTGGTGCCACTCATCTAACTCCCTTTGGGCGGGTGAGTGCTGGCAGTCAGTAGTGAGGTTTGGGGAACTGCCTCGCGGATGGTGTGGGGATCCAGAGTGAGCAACTTGGCAAGTGTAGCATACCGGGGAAGCCTGACTTCTTCCTCCCCGCAGTTCAGCACCCTCACAGGCACTCTCCCCTTCTTTACATCTACCACCCCTCGGGCGGCCATTACTGTGGGCCAGTGCTCGGAGGGCATGGGCTCTATCATGGCAGGGTAGTCACGTCCCTGGGGCCCTACTGCTGCCCTACACCAAATCATCATCTCGCTCCTAGGGGGCACAATCAACGGGGCAACATCCATCACTCTCACCCCACCAATCTCTCCTCCTGTCGAGTTCACATGCTGGCGGTACATCAAGGCTCGGATCTCACGCTGCACAGCTCTCTGTCGACTCCCCACCACTGTGGCGGCCAGCTGCTGCAGTAGGGTCAGCACATCACTCATACAGTGCTCCATCACATTTGTTCCTAGCACTATCTTCGAGTTATGATCACTGGGTTCATTCATTATCACAATCATACCCTGGTGTTGCAGTTCAGCTCGCCCCACAGTCATGGCCACTTGTTTGTATCCCACTTGGGTCAATGGGAGTCCATCAGCAGCAATCAGTGTTATACTAGCATCTGGGGGAGCCAGCTCGTCTTTCCCCCGATACTGTTGATACAGTGTGTATGATATAGTGGTTACCTGTGATCCAGTGTCCAGGAGAGCCATCACCAGTATGCCGTCCACAGCCACGGGGATGATAGGCCAGGCCCCGATGTACCGGTCCCGCCAGTCTGGGGGGCCATGGGGTTCTACTCCTGAGGATTGGCCCGTGGCCCCAGGGGTTGCTTGTTTAACGGACACCGTCGGGCGTAGTGGCCGGGTTTGCTGCACTTGTAACAGATTGGGGCCCCGTTCCGTGAGCCATTGGCCCTTCTCCGCTGCATCCAGGGGACGTCCTCCGGGCTGTCGGCGAGCTGTATCTCCACCGGTGCCTGAGATCTGGTTGGAGGCTGGAGTGCGGCGAGAATCTTAGCAAGGTCCCCATCCATGCGGCGAACTCGAGCAGCGAGCTCCTCCATTGCCCCGCTTGGGGCTGCAGGCACTGGAGGTGCCGGGCTGGTAGCAGCCACCACAACAGGAGCAGTCTCAACTGGCCACATGGTTGGCTCAGGAGCTTCCAATGCGGGGGGTTGCAGAGCTTTGATGGCCCGTTCTTTTAATACGGCAAAGACCACGTCAGGGTGTTCTAGGGCCCACAGCCGAAGCTGCTTACAGTCCTCGGAGGACCTCATCCCCTGCACGAACTGCTCACTTAGCATCTTGTTACTGTCCACACTGCTGATGGTGTCCACCCGCTTCAGTGTGCGAAGTGCGGTTTGCAGGCGCAGAGCATAGTCCCGGATGCTATCTGCGGGCCGTTGTCGGCATTGATAGAACTGCATCCGCAACTCTGCCTCGGTACGGGTCTCAAATGCAGTCTACAGCTTTTCAAAGATGGTGGCTACAGAGGACCGGTCCCCCTCGGCCCAGGTCTCCGCCTCTTGCTCAGCCGCACCGGTTAGGCACTAGCGCTGCACGTTGCTTATCAGTCAGGGGGTACAATTCTAGCAGCGGACTAAGTTTTTTCCGGAAAACCTGCAAGGCATCAGGTTTCCCATCGTAATGCGGTAGCCAGGCAGCTCCGGGCACATAGGGCAAAGATAACGGCATCACCTGAGCGGGAACTGGGGCCGCGGCATCTCCCGCCAGCGTGGCCGGGACCTGGGCAGGCCCATTCCCATTCACGGGTGCCTCCGCGGCTGCGTCCGCTGCTCCTCCAGCGGCTTCGTTGGGCGCAGACATCTTGTTTCCATCCCTCTTAGTCTCTTTCCGGCCCCTCCTCTATCGGGGCGGGGTCTTGACATTCGCGCCTCCACTACTCGAGGAGACGCTCGAGCGGGAACTCTTCGCGCCCAAGATGGCGGCTTTTCAAATTTTCCGGCTGGACACCTCCGGCGGTAACAAGGCGCACCTCTACCCAACGGCAGAGCGGTAAGATCCTGTTCGTGACGCCAAGTTGTCGCGGGCGGAGGAGGGGACGCTGCGCTCTCCCACTGCTCGGGTCCGGCTGCGGCTGCTGCTCGGTGGTTCGAGCGATGGGCCGGATCCCGGGGACTCGAGCGGTGCTCCTCGCCCGTGAGTGAAAAGGGGTTGTTTGGTTTTGGGGATATTGTCCGTGATGCCACCCACGGTTGTGGTGATTGTGTGGACACCACCGCTGCTCTTGATGGGGATCCCGGGAGCGGTGACAGGGAGCAGCTTTGGTTGTTAATCCTCCCCTCCGTGGGTAGGGGGTTGGTTGTCCTGGGGCCCGTTGATGGGGTAGGAATGGATGACAGGCGGGTTGCGGGGCCTGATGAGGTGCAGGGTCGCAGGGGCAGCGCTGTGCCGCACGGCACGGAGGTACTCACTCAGCCCAATGATGATGACACAGTTCACGGTAAAACAAGCGGCTGGATGGACGGGTCCCTTGGACGGCTGCGGTGTTGTTGTTCCCTGCAGGTTAGCGGTGACTGTCTTTTCCCTGCACCTACTCTGTCTGTACGGTTTCGATGGGTTCCCACCGGTAACCCACTCCCCGACTTGGATATGGGCCGGAGGAGCCCCTTTTGCACGCAGGCGCTGGCCCTGAGAAACGGTTGCCTTGGCGGTGGCGGTGTCTCTCTCACTGGGTTGGACTGTTGCCTTCTGTCGGGACTTGACTGTTTGGGAACCCGGAGGTCCCCTTCACTAACGGATTCGGCAACTTCACGGCGACTCCTAGCCTTGCCGGGGTCCGAAAGGCCCCTGCCACTGGTGCTGGCTTCTCTTTGTGTACCGGTCCGGTACCGCCGGGCCACCACCCGTCCACGGTCCTTACGGTAGACTCCAATCGGCCACTCCTGTAGATGGTCAACACCGTCTGCCAACCTTGCTGTCTCGCCCGGGCCACACACCCGGACGCTGTCAGTCAGTTGTTCTGCTACTCCTTCACTTCTGATCACTTTCACTGTCAAACTGATCTCTCCACTTCACCTCCTTCCACTTCCTCCTCCAAACTAGACTGTCTGTTTTCCCTCCTCCAGGACTGTGAACTCCTTGGTGGGTGGAGACCAACCACTTGGCTCCACCCCCTGCTGTGGACATCAGCCCCTGGAGGAAGGCAACAAGGGTTTTATGTCTGACCTTGATATGCCTGCTGGGAGTGTGGGGTGTTGTGGTGTTGTTCTCTGTGGCCCCTGGCTTGTCCAGGGCGACACACAAGCAACATCAAATGTGTTCATTGGCTTGAAAAAGGTGCCAGGAAGTCAGAAATGAAAATGAAAGTATCGGTTCGAATACCATATTAGCCATCGGATAGCGAATACCTCGAATAACCCCATTAGCCGTCGGATACCGAATAGTGTCGAATACATTCGCTCATCACTAATCATTATGTTTTTACAAAGATCATACACAGACACTGGCAAACCGATGTGAGGATAAAGTAGTTGGCTCACTGCTTCCCTCCAGACCCAAGTTTGTGTTTAGAAGAGCTAAATGTGGGGAGCCTTATAGCCCCTTCCATTTCAAATAGAAACAATGACCCCGGACAATCTAAACAACAAACCATCTTCACCAACGGTCAGAAAGGAATGGTCTGTGGTCCTCCATTAGTGAAAACAGGCTTTATACCCTGTGGTCACTGCCATTATTGTCTAAGTCTCTCCTACAAAAGAACACCTTGATTAAACTTATAAGAATGGACAAAAAATATTTTTTTTTCATTAGGCATCATATGTCGTGCTCTACTGAAGTGTAGAGATGAGCCACCCCCTAGAGTTCGAGTTCGGTTCGGTTTTTCGAACGGTGCCTCGTTCGACAAGCCGTTTGACTAGCCGTTTGATGAACCTCTCGAACCCCATTGAAAACAATGGGAGGCAATCACAAACACCTAAAAACACCTGGAAAACACCCTCAAACTTGTCCAAAAGGTGCCAAACAACTCCCAAGACAACACAAACACATCGGAAAGTTACAAGGACAAATACTCATGCGAAATCTAAACAGCTGGACGAGGAAAAAGAGAAGGAGACACAGATATAGGCATGGCATGCCCTTCTAAAATCATGTAAAACACAGCAGGGGGACTCCAAGCAGACTCTCCCTTTTTTCCAAAATTTGGGCCCCACAGACACCACTTAAGTGGCAGCACTTGTGCCCTAGTTGCAAAAAGGTTGTTTTGATTTGCATCAAGCACATTCCAAAATACGCCAGCCTTAGCTGTCAACCGGATGACACCGGGGAAGGTCTAGCAAAGTCTTTGCCAGATCTGTTCATCTTGGCTCATTTCTTAAAACACAGCAAGGGTTACTCCAAGCGGAGTCTCCCTTTTTTTCCAAAAATTGGGCCACACAGACACCACTTCAGTGGCAGCACTTGTGCCCCAGTTGCAAACTGGACAGGTTGATTTGCATCAAACATATTAAAAAATACGCCAGCCTTAACTGTCCCCAGGATGACACCGGGGTAGGTAGCAAAGTCTTTGCTTAACCATGACTTGTTCATCTTGGCTCATTTTTAAAAACACAGCAAGGGTTACTCCAAGCAGAGTCTCCCTTTTTTCCAAAAATTGGGCCACACAGACACCCCTTTAGTGGCAGCACTTGTGCCCCAGTAGCAAACTGTATGTGTTGATTAGCACCAAACACATTCCAAAATATGCCAGCCTTAACTGTCTCCAGGATGACACCGGAATAGGTAGCAAAGTCTTTGCTGAACCATGACTTGTTCATCTTGGCTCATTTTTAAAAACACAGCAAGGGTTACTCCAAGCAGAGTCTCCCTTTTTTCCAAAAACTGGGCCACACAGACACCCCTTTAGTCGCAGCACTTGTGCCCCAGTTGCAAACTGTATGTGTTGATAAGCATCAAGCACATTCCATAATACGCCAGCCCTAACTGTCCCCTGGATGACACCAGGATAAGTAGCAAAGTCTTTGCTGAACCATGACTTGTTCATCTTGGCTCATTTTTAAAAACACAGCAAGGGTTACTCCAAGCAGAGTCTCCCTTTTTTCCAAAAATTGGGCCCCACAGACACCCCTTCAGTGGCAGCACTTGTGCCCCAGTTGCAAACTTGACAGGTACATTTGCATCAAGCACATTCCAAATCCACAAGCATTTACTCTCCCCAGGATGACACAGGGGTAGTAAAGTCCTTGCGGATCCATGACTTTGACATCCACATTGTCACTGGACAGACGCATGCGCTTATCTGTCAGCACACACCCAGCAGCACTGAAGACACGTTCTGACACAACGCTGGCAGCTGAACACGACAAGATCTCCATGGCGTAAGTGGCAAGCTCAGGCCATTTTTCAAGATTTGGAGCCCAAAATGAGCAAGGCTGCAGTTGCAAAGTCATGGCATCGATGTTCATTTGGAGATACTCCTATATCATCCTCTGCAGCCGTTGACTATGTGTCAGACTTCTTGTCTCTATTGGCCTTGCAAAGGACGGTCTAAAAAAATTATGAAACGATTCAATAAAATTGCTGTTACCAGCACCAGATACGGTGCTGCTGGTACGGATAGACTGTTGATGATGAGACCGTCCCATGTTTGTCAAGTTACAACTGGGAGATTCACTCCGTGCACCACTGGGGTAGAAAAGCTGAGCTAAGATTGAGTAACAGCTTCTGCTGATACTCCTACATACGTGCGTCCCTTTCTATGGCTGGAATTATTTCACAAAATTTGGACTTGTATCGGGGATCTAATAGTGTGGCAACCCAGTAGTCATCATCACTTCTAATTTTGACAATCCGAGGGTCATGTTGTAGGTAGTGCAGCAAGAAGGCGCTCATGTGTCTTGCGCATCCATGTGGACCAAGTCCTTGCTGTGTTTGTGGCATAGAGGTGCTAACCGTTCTTTCTTCCTCTGACATCTCCCCCCAACCTCTTTCAACTGAAATGTGACAAAGGTGTCCCTCATCTGCTGAGTCTTCCATGTCCATGGACAGTTCGTCCTCCATTTCTTCATGTTCTCCTGCACCTTCCTCAACATTTTGCCTGCTACCATGCGCCCTTGTTAATCCCTCTCCCCTACCGTCCCATGCCTGCCGCCTTGGTGATGATAAACGTCTGGACCTTGGTGATGTTGTTATCCCTTTCGCATATGAATTCTCATGTACTTCCTCCCCTTCCTCTTAAATTACCCCCTGACTCCAAATAGTGTTTAGCGTGTGCTCCAGCATGAAAATGACTGGAATTGTCATGCTGATAATGGCATTGTCAGCGCTAAACATATTCGTCGCCATGTCGAAACTGTGCAGAAGGGTGCATAGGTCCTTGATCTGAGACCACTCTATCAGGGTGATCTGCCCCACCTATGTATCTCGTTGGCCCATGCTATACATCATGACGTATTATACCAGTGCTCGGCGGTGCTGCCATAGTCGCTGTAACATGTGGAGAGTCGAATTCCAGCGTGTCGGCACATCGCATTTCAGGCAATGAACCGGCAGGCCGAAAGACTTCTGGAGCGATGCAAGTCACTCAGCTGCGGCGCTTGAACGGCAGAAGTGAGCAGACAGTTTTCGTGCCCTGTGCAGAAGGCCATCTAGGCTGGGATAGTGTGTTAAAAATTGCTGGACAACAAGGTTCAACACGTGAGTCATAGAGGGCACGTGTGTCGCCATGCCCGGGCGAAGGGCCGCACTCAGGTTTGCAGCATTATCGCACACGGCCTTATCTGGCTGCAGGTTGAGTGGACACAACCATTTATGAAACTCGGACAGCAGAGCTGCCCACAACTCAGCCGCTGTGTGACTCTTATTTCCAAGACATTTCAAGCTAAAGACCACCTGATGCCGTTGCTCTCTGCTGCCAGCATAGTAAGGAGTTGTGCGTGATTCCTTGTGTGCAGTTACAACGCTGGTGGCCTGACCAGATGAGGTTGAGGAGGCAGAAGCGTTGGAGGAGCTTATACATACAGAGGATTGACGCACAAGTTGTGGGGACGGCAAGACTTGTTCAGCAGACCCTTCTCCATCTATCACCATAGTTACCCAGTGCCCAGTCAGTGATATGTAACGCCCCTTGTCCATGCTTACTGGTCCAAGTATCGGTGGGGAAATGCACCCGTTCACACACAGAGTTTCTCAAGGAAGCGATGATGTTGTGTGCGACATGCTGGTGTAGCGCAGACACACCTTTCTTGGAGAAGTAGTGGCGACTGGGCATCTGGTACTGGGGCACTGCGACGGACATAAGGTCTCAAAAATCCTCTGTGTCCACCAGGCGGAAAGGCAGCATTTTGGTAGCCAAGAGCTTACAGAGGGATAAAGTCAACCTCTTAGCTTTGTCATGGGTCGGAGGAAATGGCCTTTTATTTGTCCACATCTGAGGGACAGAGATCTGGCTGCTGTGAGTAGACGGTGGTGAGTAGAATGTCCCTTGAAAAATGCAGGTTTGTGAGGAAAGTGCAGGCGGAGACATGATGTTGCCTTCATCCAACATTGGTGCTACTGATGTCTGAGAGAGCTGTACACACACACTTGTTTCCCCTTCCAAACCAACTGATGACCTACCAAGCAAACTGCCTGTTGCAGTTACAGCGGTGGAAGGTGTGCTTGGAAAACCAGGTGTGACAGCTGTCCCCACAGTAATAAAAGATGAAGAGCGCGCAAATGCACTGGTAGGGGCAGGCGGTGGTTGGCCCGCTACGCTAGGCCGCATTGCATCACAGTGAGCTTCCCACTGGGAATTATGCTTGGTATTCATGTGACGATTCATGGAAGAAGTTGTCAAACTGGTGAGCTTTTTGCCTCTACTTATATATTCCCGACAAATTTTACAGATCACATGATTTGGGAGATCCTTTGCAAGGTCAAAAAAGGACCAGGCTAGGCAAGGCTTAGAGGACATGCGACTTGCAAAGCCACCCCGACTTGTGCTCAGAGGCAGAGTGGTGGCTGAGGATGCAGTTGTAGACATGCTACCAGTACTCCGACTCTGTCCAGGAAGGCGCAAGGTAACTTCATCGTCAGTTGCATCCTCCTCCATCGCCTCTGATGACCTCCTCAAGTGCCTGACTGTGGGTTGACAGTAAGTGGGATCTAGAACTTCATCATCCAGCGTTCTGTTTGCACTTCCCTCGCCCTCAGACCTAGCCTCTTTCTGCCCTGACCGAATATTTAAGTTGTCATCCCAATCTGGTATCTGCGTCTCATCGTCATCAGTATGTTCCTCATTGTCTCCACCAACAGGTGTTACAGTTTGGGAATGAGGGTCTACATTATGCTCAGAAACTTGGTCATCAGGGCCTGAATCTGAGTCACAAAGGTTCTGGTAATCACTGCAGACCATTTCCTGGTCTGTACTCACTGTAGCTTGGGAGCAGACCGCTAATTCACACCCTATAGTGTGACTGAACAGCTCTGCAGACTCAGTTATCTCTGGAACACCATACTGTGCAGGGCGGATGGAGACTTGATAGCTGGGAGAAAGCAATTGTGATTGGGATGACAACTCAGAGGACTGGTTTTTTTTATGTGGTAGTTGAGGTGGAGGAGAGGGCACTTGTTGGAGCACTTGAGATCCATTCAAGCATGTTCTTTTTTTGTGCATCATCTACCTTTCTTACAGTTGTTCGGGTCCGAAAAAAAGGGAGCACATCGGATTGTCCACGGAAAGTAGTAGACATCTTACTTTTGCTGGAAGATGGCTTATCTTCAGCAGATGTTAATGTAGCTTTGCCACCTTCCCGACAGACACAAACTTTTTTTCCTTTTCCGACACGCCTGTTCCTCTTTCCACCAGCATCTGTCCTTTTGCCACTCATTTTGTTAGCGACAAGATTAGTCACTTAAAATATGGTAGCAAAAATTGAGAGGTGGTCTAACTTTACTGACAGCTGAAGGACCAACACTGACTATCGCTGACAATGCAACTATGGCCCTAAAACTGGCAGCACTGTTTGCTATAAAAATAGCGTTGCAAAATGGGCAGGAGGGAAGAAAGCAGAGGTGCTGGAAAATGCTTGGCACCAGTGGGACACAAAATTAGTATAGCAGCCACTTTTTGGATGCCACTTATGTTCAGCACTGTTTGCTATAAAAATAGCGTAGCAAAATGTGCATCAGGGTTTATTGCAGAGGTGCTGGAAAATGCTTGGCACCAGTGGGACACAAAATTAGTATAGCAGCCACTTTTTGTATGCCACTTATGTTCAGCACTGTTTGCTAAAAAAAAATAGCGTAGCAAAATGTGCATCAGGGTTTAATGCAGAGGTGCTGGAAAATGCTTGGCACCGGTGGGACACAAAATTAGTATAGCAGCCACTTTTTGGATGCCACTTATGTTCAGCACTGTTTGCTATAAAAATAGCGTAGCAAAATGTGCATGAGGGTTTAATGCAGAGGTGCTGGAAAATGCTTGGCACCAGTGGGACACAAAATTAGTATAGCAACCACTTTTTGGAGGCCACTAAGTTTCAGCACTGTTTGCTATAAAAATAGCGTGGCAAAAGTGGGCAGGTGGGTACAGTGGCTGGGTTCTTTGGGTCAGTGGACATGAAAGGAAGCCTATTTTTCTATCCCTCCTAATGGTGAAATGCAGCAAGGAATTCCCTGACCTTAGGAACACAGACGCTGTTATCTGAAGCTGTATACAGCGTTTTCACGGACCTGACTGTCACCTATGGCTCTGAGTCAGAGAAAATGAGCCCTGAAAAGGGCTGAAATAAACTTCTGACCCTAATCTGTAGAGCGCTGTGTTTATAGCGTACACAGCCGGAGCGGCGACAGGAGCTGCATGAGCTGTGACTGTCACCAACACGCAGAAAGCAGATAATGGCGCCGTGAGGGAAAATAGCCGCAAGGACATGTGACATGGACAGCCTATGACACATGCCCTTGCTTTATAATACAAGTAACTCCGGCACTCAAAAGAGATTATATTTTGATTATTTTTTTATTCAAAAAAGTTTTTTCTTCCAATAAAGTTTTGTAAATAAACGTTTCGGCTATTCGCCTTCTTCAATTTTATATGGTTCTACATAATAAGAAAACAAGGTATCAATACAATATGTATATATATATATATATATATATATATATATACACATATATCTGATAGTAATATAGAAGAGAAAATCATGTCACAGACAAAGTAAATCAGATATCAAACATACTTGAAAATATACAGGAAAAAACAATTTCACCATTATATTAAAGAATTAATTTATCCATTACCTCTGGTAATGGAAGGTAAAGTCTGGACTCACAACACTTTTATCCTTGTTTATACAATTGAAATGAAATTATCTGTGTAAAAAATAAAAGTACATGCATATGAGTTGTAATACTATTACAGGCAGCTGTTTGTCAAAAGGTCACAGATTTACTGTGAACTACAGGGTATCAATGAGAGACTATGAAAGGGTTCAAATGAACGAAACTGATAATCAAATCTGCCCTCACCACAAATGCCATCTGTATAAATCCGGACACATACCTCATGTCGCTCTGATAATTAACAAGCTACTGTGTGATACAATGCCCTTAAACCACAGGGGACATCAGGTCATGAAATGAAGGATCTAATGTGAACAATAAGAAAATTCGGTAAAAAGTGATAATGGCTTAAAACAAAGCCAAACATTGAAAAAGGTATAATTACCATTGGGGAAGATAAGTATATAATGGGCTGAAAAAGAAACAACAGTCCATAAGGAACTCCTTATCTATAAGGCATCAGATAGCAAGCTCACATGAGATCCATTCATTACCTGTTTCGTTGGTGGTCAGAGAAGAAGTGGTGAGTGAAGGGATAACCCTGCACAGGTTTATATAGTGGTGGAAGGCGGGTGCATGTGTCAATTTCCTCATTATGGAACGCAAGCGGTGCAGGGGGTGAGACGCACGCCACGCGTGCGCAATGAAGTCAGAAAGTGCGCGCATGCACAGTGTATTCAAAGGGAGAATAAAGACGTGAACAGCTCCGGAAGAACCGCTCCTGACATTCAACGGGTCTGAAAGAGACATTAATAACTTATCAGTCATAGGGAATATGACAAGATACAAAAGGAAAGTTATAATCCACCTTTATACTAAACAATAGGTATCCTTATGATTATGAATGAATATATTATTTAACATGTGACATAGTGGCACATAATACATGACACATTATATTGAAATATACTGGCCATATATACATATATGTACATATATACATATATATATATGCACATACATACACACATATACATACACATGCAAACACCCACATACATACATATATACATACGTACGTGTTAAGACAGGTATATGGGAACTACACATGAAAATCTATACGCTCATCTTAAATGAAAAGATGAAATTGATGCACAACATATCCCAAAATAATGGGATATAGATGAATCTGGTCTACCCATCAGATATACATGTAAGGAAATTCAATTATGGTAATATATCATATTCACGATTTAAGCCGTGGGGGGACAGAGTTCTTAAAGTGTGTATCCAGAAAGACTCTCTTTCTTTGAGTCTCTTCACCCTGTCCCCTCCACGTCTCATAGGTGGAACATGTTCCAAAATTTGGAATCTCAGTTGGGAAATGGTATGTCCCAAGGTCAAAAAATGGTGGGGAACTGGCAGCATTAACAATTTACACCTAATGGTCGACTTGTGCTTGCCAATGCGGTCCCGGATATGCTGGGTGGTTTCCCCAACATACCCGAGACCGCACGGGCATTTAAGCAAATATACTACAAAAGATGTATCACATGTGAAGAAATCCTTGATATAAAAGACCTTACCAGTATGGGGGTGTGTGAACATATTACCCCTCACCATATTTGAACATTGTGGACACCGAAGACTGGGAAAATTACCCTGTTTCGGAGTGGCCAAAAAGGTTTGTCTCGACTTGCGAATCGAGGACCCTATATCAGCCCGAACCAAAAGGTCCCTGAAATTGGATGGTCGTTTAAAACTGAATAAAGGTGAGACAGCAAATTCGTCTATATCCGGATAAGACTGATGTAATAATTTCCAATGTTTTAAGATAATGCCCCGAAGGACAGAATGAAACGGATGAAAGGTGTTGGCAAATGTTATAAAGGGGCCTCGTCGTTTTTCTCTTACAACATTGTCCTGTGCCACATAGTCAGCAATATGTGGAGGATTACCTCTCTGTACAAATTTCTCCTGTATTTCTTTACGTCTGAGTTTACGTTGCGTAGTCTCTGACACAATCCTGGCAACCCTTTTGTGCTGTGAATGGGGTAAAGATTCTTTAAGATGACGAGGATGACAACTATTATAATGAAGTAGGCTATTCCTATCAGTTTCTTTGACATATAGGTCTGATGAAATGGTGCCTCGCAAATCAATAGTAATCAAAGTATCTAGAAAATGTATAGAATGCTGATCCATATGTTTAGTGAATGTTAGACCAGGTATTTGTTGATTAAGATATTGAAAAAAATCTTCAAATATGGTATTGGGACCATTGAAAATGAGAAAGACATCATCTATAAATCTTTTCCAAGTCGTAATATGTAATTTAAAGATGGGGTGGGAATAGACGTACAAGGTTTCAAAATGGGCCATAAATACATTAGCGTATGGTGGCGCAACATTAGAGCCCATTGCGGTGCCTCTATTCTGAATATAAAATTGATCTTGGAACATAAAAAAGTTTTTTTGTAATACTATAGATAACAAATCGAGGCAAAATTCCATCTGGATAGGTGAAAATGTGGTATATGTCCGGAGGAACCATTCCATTGCCTCAAGCCCTAAACTGTGTTCAATACTCGTGTATAACGAATTCACATCAAGGGTGACCAGGATGGAGCCAGGAGAAAGTTGTCCTAATGATTTTAAGTGTTCGAGGAAGTGAGTAGTATCTCGTAAATATGAATCAGTACTAGGTACCAAGTGAGATAAGATGCGATCCAATGTGATGGCTAACAGCGACAGCAGAGAATCTGTCGAGGCGACGATAGGTCGTCCCGGTGGATACCACAGATTCTTGTGCACTTTGGGTAATGTGTAAAACACGGGGATCTGAGGATTAGACTTATTTAGGAAAGATGCTAGTTTCATATCAATAACCCCTAATTGTGAATAATAGTATATTCTATTCAAAATGATCTCTTTGATAGCTGGAGAGGGGTCAGAAGTAACAGGTGTGTAGGTGGCACGGTCCGCAAGTTGGGTTAGGATCTCAGAGATGTAATAGCTCTTATCCATAATAACTAATGCACCCCCTTTGTCGGCAGGTTTAATGTCACCAACACGCAGAAAGCAGATAATGGCACCGTGAGGGAAAGTGGCCGCAAGGACATGTGACATGGACAGCCTATGACACATGCCCTTACTTGTCTGGCAAAAAAGACCACTTAGCTGTATGTGTGTCTGGGATTGGCTGACATGCTGGCCCGCCCCACTGCACGCGCGCTTAGAGAAAAAGAAAAAAAATGGCGATCGCCATTATACCAGAAGCACTGATCTAAACGCGCCGCCCCCGCACACTATACGCTGAAATTAGATAATAGTGTGAATCACAGAGTGACTCACACTATTACAGTGAAAAGCCAGCTAGTAACTACAGTTAGGTCCAGAAATATTTGGACAGTGACACAATTTTCGCGAGTTGGGCTCTGCATGCCACCACATTGGATTTGAAATGAAACCTCTACAACAGAATTCAAGTGCAGATTGTAACGTTTAATTTGAAGCTTTGAACAAAAATATCTGATAGAAATTGTAGGAATTGTACACATTTCTTTACAAACACTCCACATTTTAGGAGGTCAAAAGTAATTGGACAAATAAACCAAACCCAAACAAAATATTTTTAGTTTCAATATTTTGTTGCGAATCCTTTGGAGGCAATCACTGCCTTAAGTCTGGAACCCATGGACATCACCAAACACTGGGTTTCCTCCTTCTTAATGCTTTGCCAGGCCTTTACAGCCGCAGCCTTCAGGTCTTGCTTGTTTGTGGGTCTTTCCGTCTTAAGTCTGGATTTGAGCAAGTGAAATGCATGCTCAATTGGGTTAAGATCTGGTGATTGACTTGGCCATTGCAGAATGTTCCACTTTTTTGCACTCATGAACTCCTGGGTAGCTTTGGCTGTATGCTTTGGGTCATTGTCCATCTGTACTATGAAGCGCCGTCCGATCAACTTTGCGGCATTTGGCTGAATCTGGGCTGAAAGTATATCCCGGTAGACTTCAGAATTCATCCGGCTACTCTTGTCTGCTGTTATGTCATCAATAAACACAAGTGACCCAGTGCCATTGAAAGCCATGCATGCCCATGCCATCACGTTGCCTCCACCATGTTTTACAGAGGATGTGGTGTGCCTTGGATCATGTGCCGTTCCCTTTCTTCTCCAAACTTTTTTCTTCCCATCATTCTGGTACAGGTTGATCTTTGTCTCATCTGTCCATAGAATACTTTTCCAGAACTGAGCTGGCTTCATGAGGTGTTTTTCAGCAAATTTAACTCTGGCCTGTCTATTTTTGGAATTGATGAATGGTTTGCATCTAGATGTGAACCCTTTGTATTTACTTTCATGGAGTCTTCTCTTTACTGTTGACTTAGAGACAGATACACCTACTTCACTGAGAGTGTTCTGGACTTCAGTTGATGTTGTGAACGGGTTCTTCTTCACCAAAGAAAGTATGCGGCGATCATCCACCACTGTTGTCATCCGTGGACGCCCAGGCCTTTTTGAGTTCCCAAGCTCACCAGTCAATTCCTTTTTTCTCAGAATGTACCCGACTGTTGATTTTGCTACTCCAAGCATGTCTGCTATCTCTCTTATGGATTTTTTTCTTTTTTTTCAGCCTCAGGATGTTCTGCTTCACCTCATTTGAGAGTTCCTTAGACCGCACGTTGTCTGGTCACAGCAACAGCTTCCAAATGCAAAACCACACACCTGTAATCAACCCCAGACCTTTTAACTACTTCATTGATTACAGGTTAACGAGGGAGACGCCTTCAGAGTTAATTGCAGCCCTTAGAGTCCCTTGTCCAATTACTTTTGGTCCCTTGAAAAAGAGGAGGCTATGCATTACAGAGCTATGATTCCTAAACCCTTTCTCCGATTTGGATGTGAAAACTCTCATATTGCAGCTGGGAGTGTGCACTTTCAGCCCATATTATATCTATAATTGTATTTCTGAACATGTTTTTGTAAACAGCTAAAATAACAAAACTTTTGTCACTGTCCAAATATTTCTGGACCTAACTGTAGCTAGGCTTTTTGCTGATCAAACCGTTCTCAAACGTAACTTGAGCTATCGAGCTTTTAGCATAAAGCTCGCATTCGCGTTCGATCTCGAGCACCCCCAAAATCACTCGAACATGAAATTGGCGAACCTCGAACCTCACTCAACTCTACTGAAGTGGTCATTTACAGCATCCAGTGTCCTTGTGACAAATTATACATCGGACGAACCAAACACCCACTCAACATTGGAAGTAAAGAACACTTCAATATTATTAAAAAAGGTTTCATAGGCCATCTATTATCCTGTCATTTTTCCACCTACTACCTAAAACAATTCCTATCAACGGGGTACCCATTTTTGGGCCGTACAAAAAGTGGGGAAAAACTGGAGTGGGGGGACTATATTAAGTGCATGTCAAGAATCGAATCAAGCTGGATTTTTAAGTTGAACACCTTGGCACCCATGGGCCTTAATCAAGAAATTGAATTATTTGCTTTTCAATAGTCTGTTATCTGTGACTATTAGGCCTCCCGGTTCTGGGGACACAAATTCTATTACTATCAATGTAAAGGTTCTTTGTGTGCTTAATACAAGAGTACAGTCAGAATTATTAGTAACACACGGCCATATATTGTATACATGTATAAAAAAATGTACCCCCCTTTTTTCTTGCCCGAATTTGTGGATCCCTACCGGCTGTATTCCAGTAAGTAATTTAGACAACTGGCATATCCCACTCAGACTGGACTGATCAGTGACTAAAATTAGGTTTAGACATGTTCCTTGTGATATAAAATTGTGTCACACAATCAGTATGGTTCTAGTGCACTCAGTTGGCACTGGTAGCTGTTTTTCATGTATAACATACTGTATTCCTTTCTCGCCTTTTCATTGGGGGACACAGACAGTGGGTTATATGGTGTCTCCAGGGGAGGCGTGACACTAGGTTTGAAAAAAGTGTTAGCTCCTCCTCCCACAGCATATACCCTAGCTAGGCGGGAACTAGCTCAGTTTTTTCCTAGTGTCAGCAGGGAGGCTGACATGTCTGGACTGAGCTCCACCAGAGGTGCCTCAGGGCAGCTTATTTTTACTTTTTATTTTGTTTTTCTTTTCTTATTCATTCTATTTTTGATAGGGGCAATACCAGGGTGCCTTGCCACCCCCGTTCCCCCCGTGTACGGGCAGAGGAAACCTGGCGTGCACAAGCCGTCAGTCTTCCCTCGCGCCCAAGTGGTCGGGTCTGTGTACCCCTCCAGGCTCCCTGGAAGCACCTCACAGAGGTAGCTCCAGAGGGCTAGGCAGAGCCGAGAACCTGCTAGCCTTGAGCCGAAGATGCGTCCCCGAGATCCCCGCATCCCAGGACCGACGCGTCTTCAGATGGAGCCAGGAGCAGGTAGGGAGACGACGAGTCAGTCCCCTGTATCCAAACCGCCGCCTGGAAAGGCGCCGGTGGGGCGATGCAGGCCGTGATCCCGGGGAAGCATCATTAATTTAGCTCCCGGCGTCGGCCTGCATTCTAGCAACGCCCCCTCTCACTGCTCTGGAAGCCGCTCCCTCAAGTGGGCCGTCTTTCCCCTCCATGCTGCCAGAGAACACTGGACGCCATTACATGTGGGGAGCAGACAGGGGTGAGATCGCCTCCTTGGCTCTGTGATTCTGCAGCACTATATACCGCTCTGCTCAGTGGTATATCGCTGTCTTTCTAGCGGTGTGTGCCTGCTGGCTGGTGGTGTATATCAGCTTTTAGCAATATATACTAACTGTGCCTGTAGGTATATACCGACTGTTTGACAGGGTATGCTACTTTACTCGGTATATACCGGCTCTGCATAGCAGTCATTTATAATACTGCAAGCAGCTCCTCACCCACAGCAGTCCCTTTATAATACTGCTAGAGGCTCACTGTACTTATTGTGGAACTGTTGCTGACATGCGTAACCGTGAGGGTGATAAAGCTTCCAGGCATCCTCTATGGACCTGTACTATGCTTGTACCACCTGTGGATGCTCGTTTTTGTAATGGCCGAAGCTATCCACTATGATGGGGCTGCGATGCCCCTACTACCGTGTCACAACAGCCTCCGCTGCCGGACCAGGAGGTTGTGCAGTCTGTGGATTTGGCTGCGGCCACTATCCAGGCAGTACCCCAGTCTGATGACGTTATTCCTGCCTGGGCTCTTCTAATGTCTAAGAGGTTAGATGACCTGGCCGCTCAGATATCCCAGCCTTCCACAAGCTCTCACAGCCTCCCCCCGGCTCAGCTCCCCCAGGGGAGCCCGCCGTCATCTGGTGTATCAGCCCCAGTACGTAAAAAGGCTGTCTCCAAAAGGCGCCATTGCGACCGTTACGTCTCGTCCGACTCGGACGATGATCAGTCTGACTCAGGCTCCGTGACCTTTAGTAGTCACGATTCCCAAGACTCTGACTTTGATTCAGATGTCCCTTCTGAGTCTAGACATATGGAAGACACATTAATTTCGGCTGTCAATCACTCTCTGAGGATTTCTGATCAGCCTTCAGACCCGACTTCTCAGTCGGCAGTCAAGCGGGCCAAGAAGCCTCCTAAGTTCTTTGCCCAGGATCCGATTTTTCATCAAATCATATCTAAAACGGTGGGATCACCCTGATAGGAGGTTTAATAAAAAATCCTCCTCTTCATTCGCTTATCCCTTTCCATCGGAACTGGTTAAGCTCTGGTCAGTACCCCCCGTTGTGGATCCGCCAGTATCCAGGCTGGCTAAACACATGGTTATGTCTGTCTCAGACACCGCGTCTCTCAAGGACTCGTCTGACCGCGCAATTGATGCTGCAGTCAAATCTATTTTTCAGGCTTCCAGCTCCTCTCTGCGCCCCCTGTTTGTCTTGACATGGGTGTCGAGAGCTATGAGTGTGTGGAGTAGGAACTTGCGCAAGTTGCTTCGCTCTTGCAATATTCCTTCAGAGGCTCTTGAGATCCTTGATTTGTTCTCTCTAGCCTCTAATTACTTGCTTCACGGCCCCTTAGATGCAGCTATTTTGTCATCCCTAACAGCAGCCAACGCTGTTTTTGCCCGCAGAGTCCTGTGTCTAAAGATATGGAACGCGGACAGTGCCTCCAAGAAGTCCCTGTCCACACTCCCCTTCCAGGGTCTTCGTCTGTTTGGAGAATCCCTGGACAAGCTTATATCTGAGACGACGGGTGGTAAAAGTACCTTTCTACCACAAAAGCGGCCTGTATCCAAAAATTTTAAAAAGTCTTCTTGGCGCAGGCAGTCCTTTTGGCCCGCCCCCCAAAAACCATCACAGGGGTCGTCGCAACGCTCAGATCGGGGGTCCGGTCCCTCAAGGGACTTTTCCTGGCGTTCCCACTCCAGGCAATCTAAACCCAAGGGATCTCGCCCCGCGAAGACCCCTTCAGCATGACGCCGGGTACCCCTCAGAGCCGACTCCTGTTGGAGGGCGGCTCCTGCTTTTTCGGAATATCTGGCTAGACCATACTCACGATGCTTGGGTTCGAGAAATCGCCACCTCAGGTTACAAGATCGATTTCCATTCCCTACCGGCCAACAGGTTTCTGCGTTCTCGGCTTCCAAAGTCCACAACACAAAGCCAGGCCTTATTTCAGGCCATAGCCTCTTTACAGAAAGCAAACGTTATCATTCCAGTGCCCCTGGAACAGCGCGGCAAAGGTTTCTATTTAAACCTCTTTGTCGTCCCCAAAAAGATGGCTCTGTCCGTCCTATCCTGGACCTCAAAAGGCTAAACAGGTCCGTACGGATTCGGACCTTCCAAATGGAATCATTGCGAGCCGTACTAGCTGCTATAGAACCGGGAGAATTCCTAGCTTCCATAGACATTCAAGATGCTTATTTACACATTCCCATATGTGTATCGCATCAACGGTTCCTTCTTTTTGCCATAGGACACCGTCATTTCCAATTCAGGGCCCTTCCCTTTGGACTGGCTACTGCGCCTCGGGTCTTCACAAAGGTCATGGTGGCCGTCATGTCCATTTTGCACCCCAGAGGCGTTCTGGTCGTTCCCTATTTGGATGACCTACTTGTCAAGGGGAGCTCTCCTCAAGTTTGCTCAGAAAGCGTGCAAATTTGCCCAGACACGCTCTCAAGGCTAGGGTGGCTTCTCAACTTCAAAAAGTCATCCCTCATTCCTCATCAGCGCATCACCTTTTTAGGTATGCTGATAGACACGGTTCAGGCCCGGGGTTTTTCTTCCAGAAGACAAGAGGTCTTCCCTGATCCGGGCTGCCCAATCCCTCCGCTCCCGCCGTTACCCATCCCTCCGGAGTGGGATGAGAGTGTTAGGCAAGATGGTAGCAGTCATGGAAGCCGTGTCGTTTGCCCAATTCCATTTGCGCCCTCTGTAATTGGATCTTCTGTCCTCTTGGGACAAGAATCCAGCCTCTCTAGACCGGTCAGTCTGCTTATCTCGGACTGCCCTCAGCTCCCTCGTCTGGTGAACTCAGGTCTCATCCCTATCTCAGGGGAAGTCCTTCCTCCTTGTCCACTGACACGTAGTCATGACAGATGCCAGCCTGTTAGGCTGGGGGGCGGTGTTTCTCCACCACACTGCTCACGGACGCTGGTCTCACCCCGAGCGATCCCTTCATATTAACGTTCTGGAGATCAGGGCCATATTTCTGGCCCTTAAGACCTTTCAACCCTTGCTTCTGGGCCTCCCGGTTCGGATCCAGTCAGACAATGCCACGGCTGTGGCTTACGTCAACCGTCAGG
Organism: Anomaloglossus baeobatrachus; assembly: GCF_048569485.1. Classification (NCBI taxonomy): domain Eukaryota; kingdom Metazoa; phylum Chordata; class Amphibia; order Anura; family Aromobatidae; genus Anomaloglossus; species Anomaloglossus baeobatrachus. The sequence goes on from NC_134356.1 coordinate 155,089,436, forward strand.
GAGGAACTCGCAGCAGGGCAGCGATGAAAGAAGTCTCCAGGATTCTTCTTTGGGCAGAGATGCACATTCCCATTATTTCAGCTGTCCATATTCCGGGGATAGACAACTGGGCCGCAGACTTTCTCAGCAGGCAAGGTCTAGCGGCAGGGGAATGGTCCCTCCACGACGAGGTGTTCCATCAGATCACTCTTCTTTGGGGGCTCCCAGATGTGGACCTCATGGTGTCTCGGCTAAACACCAAAGTACATCCCTTCGTATCCCGGTCGAGAGACCCGCTAGCGCTCGGCTCCGACGCTCTAGTCCTCCCGTGGTCGCAGTTTCGCCTGCCATACATTTTCCTTCTGTTCCCTCTCATTCCGAGAGTAATCAAGAAAATCAAAGAAGAGGGAATCCCGGTGATCCTCGTGGCCCCGGACTGGCCCAGAAGAGCCTGGTTTCCAGAGCTCCTCCACCTTCTCGGTGACACTCCCTGGTGTCTTCCCGACCGCCCGGATCTTCTGTCGCAAGGTCCAATATTCCACCAGAATACAGCACAGCTGCATTTGACGGCGTGGCGCTTGAATCCTTGATTCTAGCCAAGTCTCATCTTTCTTCCAGGGTAGTTCATACCATGCTTAATGCTCGCAAGCCTTCCTCCACCAGCAGTTATCACAGGACCTGGAAGACCTATCTGTCCTGGTGTGACTGTCATAATCGGTCGCCCCTGACCTTTCAATCCCTAATGTTCTTGCCTTTTTGCAAGACGGTATGGACTCGGGTCTTGCTCTCAATACCCTTAAAGGACAAGTTTCTGCCTTGTCAATTTTTTTCCAGAAGCAGCTGGCTTCTCGCCCTCAGGTCTGTACCTGTCTTCAAGGGGTGGCGCATTTGGTCCCCCCTTATCGTCATCCCTTAGATCCCTGGGATCTGAATTTGGTTCTCGGAGCACTTCAGCTTCCTCCTTTCAAACCCTTGAGAGAAATCTCTCTTCAACGGCTGTCTTGGAAAGTTGCCTTTTTAGTCGCTATTACCTCTATCAGGCGAGTGTCCGAACTGGCAGCTCTGTCTTGTCGCTCACCTTACCTGATATTCCATCATGATAAGGTGGTCCTTCGGCCTTCCCCCGCCTTCCTTCCAAAGGTCGTATCCTCTTTCCACCTGAACGAGGACATTGTGTTGCCGTCATTCTGCCCGACCCCGGTCCACTCCTTTGAGAAAGCCCTTCACACTCTTGATCTTGTCAGGGCTCTGCAGATCTACATCTCCAGAACAGCGCCGTTGCACAAGTCCGATGCCCTTTTCGTCCTCTCAGAAGGACACAAAAAGGGCGACCGGGCTTCCAAATCCACGATTTCTCGATGGATCAGGACTGCCATGTGTGAAACTTTCAAAACACGAGGTGTTGTTCCTCCTTAATCTGTGCAGGCCCACTCTACACGAGCAGTGGGTGCCTCCTGGGCTATCCGCCATTAGGCTTTGGCAGCCCAACTTTGCAAGGCCGCTACCTGCTCCAGTGTGCACACGTTTACAAAATTCTACAGAGTGCATACGCATGCATCCGCGGATGCTGCTCTTGGAAGACAAGTCCTTCAGGCGGCACTGGCCCATTTATAAGTGGCCACTGCTTGGTTTTTTGACAGTGTTTGTTATGTGTTCCCTGCAGTTGCTAGTCAGCTCTTAGGCTGATGTTCTACACTGTTAATAGTTCAGTTCCCACCCAGGGACTGCTTTGGGACCTCCCATTGTCTGTGTCCCCCAATGAAAAGGCGAGAAAGGAAAGGACATTTTTGTGTACTCACCGTAAAATGTCTTTCTTGGAGCCTTTCATTGGGGGACACAGCTCCCACCCTTGTGGTTTTGGTTGTCCTGCTCCTACTGCTTTTACAACAAACTGAGCTAGTTCCTACCTAGCTAGGGTATATGCTGTGGGAGGAGGAGCTAACACTTTTTTCAAACCTAGTGTCACACCTCCCCTGGAGACACCATATAACCCACTGTCTGTGTCCCCCAATGAAAGGCTCCAAGAAAGACATTTTACGGTGAGTACACAAAAATGTCATTATTATTATTTATTATTATAGCGCCATTAATTCCATGGCACTTTACATGTGAAAGGGGTATACATAATAGGGACAAGTACAATAATCATAAACAATACAAGGCACAGACTGGTACAGGAGGATAGAGGTCCCTGCCCGGGAGAGCTCACAGTCTACTATTTATTCATCTTCGTACGATTATACATGTAGTTGTGTACATACATAAAACATAAAAATATGTTTTTATATGTTTCTCTTTTTTTATATAACAAGCCATGGAGAAAAAGACATGGATCGCACATCCCAAAAATACATTGATCTAAAAGCCGCTAGGCAAAAATTTAAATTGAAAATATGTTTTTTATATGTTTATTCCATAATAAATTAAAATATATTTTTTAATACTGGCACTCCATCTAACTTCATCCCTTCCCCCATTTAACCTACAGATAAATAAATTAATAAATTAAGTTAGATCCCATCCTTCCCTATTCTCATTATCCTGTCATTCACACGCAAATGTATTTCAATTCCCCCCCCTTTTTTTTTCATTGCCTTTTTTAAAAAAAAAAAAAAAATAATATATATATTTATATATATGTATATATATATATATAGAGTATATATATATATACAGTATATATATATATATATATATATATATATATGTATATATATATATATATATAAATATATATATATATATATGTTGAACTAGATGGACCTAGGTCTTTTTTCAACCTAAGTGACTATGTAACTATGTAACAATGAGATGTATGCACATGTACACGTGCATACAGAATTGAAGCTGAGGATTGTAGGCTTTCTAGCAGGTTGTAAATGAAGTAGGTGGTGTGAGGACCTGGACTCTGTCAATGCTTAGCAAGGGCTAAATTTCTTAAAATTCAGCCAGACATGAAGATAGTTTGTTTATAGATGGGAGATAATCCCTCATTGTTTCTACAAGACTCTTGTTGACTCATGTAATTGTTTTGGCCACTGAAGGCCAGACACCCAGATAAATCAATTATGCGAACTTCCCATTGTATTACTAAGTGAATTGTTAGATGTGATGTAACGTACCTGTCTCACCCTTGTCTCTGGATATTTGAATATAGCTTGAAATCTAGCCAATAAGAGCCCAGTGTTTTCCACCAATCGTGAAGACCCTTATGGTCTGAATGGAGAGCTCATGGGTATAAGAAGGAGGACTGTCCATTGCTCAGAGAGACTCTTGCTACCTGATACCAATCTAGGACCAGCGGATCCGATTGGCAAGCCATAACCAAACCTGGATTATAACACTATATGGACTTCGGCATTGAATGCAAGGATTCGGCTGTGATACCAAGGACTACCTAAGGAAGGAATCCAGCTTGGGACAATCCAGTCATCTGACTACAGACTTTGCGGACCTCAGCCAGCTTCCTAAATCTGGCGTTATTCCATCCTCGGTGGGTGCCCACCGAAAGTGGGGTGCTGCTGGATTGGAGTAAGTAGCCCTGGAACCTCTGAGGCATGGACATTCTAAATCCCTGGTGAGCCAGCAGAAGGGTGAGACTCTGTTGCCTGTTACATTTGTGTGTTTTGCTGTCTATGTATTATGTGCCGTTAATATTTTGGGGATCCAATAAAGTCTTAATATTGTGATTCCCTCATCCTGTGTTGTCTGAGTAGTGTTCCGCCCACGGTTAAGGAGGTCGGACGTTCAGTTGGGATGAGCCTGGGCCATGCTGTCTTTCTAAAGGCAGCCGGGCCAGCGAACGAGAGCACCCACTGACCCCTGTGTCTCCACAAGTGGCATGTACTGTTTCGGATCCTCCACTAGGGGGTTCGTGACTTTAATTAGCAACTTCACTCCTAGGTCTGTAATACCTGACAAAGAAGGATGCACAGTCATTTGAAACGCGCTGGTTTTTGGAGCCAGCGTGAGCCCATAAAGCTCACCACCTGACCCTGTGACGTCACACGCTACTCCATATGCGACTCTATTACAGCCGAGACATAACCAGCCGAGGTACCTTGGCCTGTATTGCATTTTTTGCCACCCTCTCTGCACAACCTACCCTGGGAGAGGCCACACTAACATTCAGTCTTTCTAGAAAAGCTTTAGCCACACCCACACTCCGTCGGTTCCATCTGCAACTTTTCAACCCTCCGGTTTCGGAGTAAGATATATTCATGTTGTGTGGCCTTGTCGCCACTATGCAGCTCCAGTGCACAGTGTAAAGAAGCATCACTATTGACACTTAATCTATTAGTATCCTGGTAAAAGGACTTTCCTTGGGTATCATTCGTCCAGCAATATAATCCACATTGGAGGCACGGTGTTCTACCTATTACTTGATTTTTTAATCTCTGGTTTCTGATCTCCATAGATTTATACAGGGACTGGATTCTGGATCAGAACCAGATTTTAAAAAAAAAGAAAACAGCGCCCCACCGTTCCCGTTTTTCTGTCCACTTATCACTAATTACAAGGCAATAAATTATGTACAGAGGAAAGCCAGAAACTGATTTAGTAATGTTTAACTAAAAGAACTTGAAAGACAGATTGTATTTGATTGCATAAAATTTGGTTTATTTGACTGTTAAACCGGTTAGTCTAGGAAACACAAGACATGAAATGTTCCTGATTTTATCAGTTGCTAGTGATGAAGGAATGTATTCGTTACTATTCGCTATGCTAGTGATGAAGGAATGTATTCGTTACTATTCGCTATTCTCAGAATAGTACGGTATTAGGGGCTCTTTGTTATATTACGAGTAATGGTTTATTCGCCTCACTATATCCAAGCATGTTTGGCACCTGATTTGCAGCCACAAAACATGTTGGGCTTCTTAACCAATCACAGTAATGCTGCAGCCATCTTGCCTGTGGCGTTACTGTGATTGGCTAGTCGTCGCCATTTTGTGCCCATTACATTGTCAGCATCTCTTTCCAAGCGCTTCATACTAACCGGTCATGGCATGACACGGCTGTCACAATTCTCCCGCTGCCTTTCTTCTTCTTCTCTGGTTACAAAAAGATTTCCACAACTTTAAACTTCCGAAGAAGCACTGGGCAAGCGATCATATCGAAATGGAAGGAGTATCATACCAGCAAATCTACAAAGACCCAGCCGTCCCTCAATAATGTCATCTCAAACAAGGAGAAGACTGATGAGAGATGTAGCCAAGAGGCCCATGATCACTCTGGCTGAACTGCAGAGCTCTACAGCTGAGGTGGGAGAGTCTGTCCATAGGACAACAATCAGTTGTACACTGCACAAATCTGGCCTTTATGGAAGAGTGGCAAGAAGAAAGCCATTTCTGAAAGACATCTATAAAAAGAGTCATTTAAAGTTTGCGACAAGCCACATGGGAGACACACCAAACATGTGGAAGAAGGTGCTGTATATATACAGTATTTATCTATATATATAATTGCCTTATTCTGTCTGTCTGTCCTGCTCCTAAAATTATGTCGTTACAGTGACAACCGTCGCATTGGCCGCTCGCCTTGGCTCTGCCCCCCGCCGTGGATTGGCCGCTCGCCCCGGCCCCCTGCACGCATTGGACGCTCGCCCTGGCCCCACCCCCCACACGCATTCCCCGAACCCACGCGGAGCTCCGACTCCCAGGTGACTGCTGCACCCCCGGAAGTCCACACCGGCAACACAAAGTGGAGAAAAGCCTTATGTGTGAAACCACTAGCTTACCCCGACTCCCGGCACACGTGTGCCGGAGCCGGCATAGACTGGTAATCATGGTACACATCGGGTAACTATAGAAACCGCTTTCCTTAGTTATCCGATGTGTAACATGGTTACTAGCTTACCCCGGCTCCCGGCACACGTCAGCACTGTCGCTTTGAATAGTTACTTACCTTCTCTCCACTTTGTCGCATCTGGCGCGCTCCCGTGCACTGTGTACACTACAGTGGCCGCGCAACAAGCTCCGATCACGTGTTGTCATGTGCCCGGAGCATGTGACCACGAAGTTGCGGCGCGGCCACTGTACTGTACACAGTGTATAGCTGCTTTCAGACGTCCGTGTTTAATCAGGTACCAGTCACACGCATGGTTATGGTCATACGTGTGACATCCGTGTTTGCATGTGTGTGACAGGTACCGGAGAAAACACGGGTCTGTGAAATAAAAATATTTTTCATATTTACCTGCTTTCTCCGGCTCTGCTGCCTCCCGCTCCTGACCACCTATTAACACACACACACACACACACACACACACACACACTGAGCACATATACACACATAGCAGACACACATGGATACACCGAGCAAATACACACATAGCGCACACATGCATGTATACACACATAGCGCACATGCATGTACGCACACACACACACACACACTGAGCACACACACACTGAACACACACACATAGCAGACAGACACACACATAGCAGACACACATGGATACACCGAATACATACACACATAGCGCACATGCATGTACACACACACACACACACACACACTGAGCACATATACACACTGAACACACACACACTGAGCACACACACACACACTGAGCACACACACATAGCAGACAGACACACACATAGCAGACACACATGATACACCGAGCGCATACACACATAGCGCACATGTATGTATACACACACACACACTGAGCACATATACACACATAGCAGACACACATGGATACACCGAGCGCATACACACATAGCGCATATGCATGTACACACACACACATACACACTCTGCTGTATACTCACCCAGCGATGTGGTCCCCGGCACTGAAGTCCCCAGCGCCGTTCCCGCTTCCAGCTCCACAGAGCACTGAATATTCAGTGAGTATAATGAGCCGCGATAAGGAGCGGGAGGCAGCAGAGCCGGAGACAGCATCACTGGAGAGAAGTAAATATAGAAAATATTTTTATTAAAAAGACCCATATTTTCTCCGGTATGTTTTACACTGATGTCACACGGATCACAGCAGTGTGACATCCGTGCTGCCGGAGATGCCTGCGTGTGTGCGTATGGGGTCATGAAAAGTCACACAGTCCATGTGCAAACACAGGCGTGTGAGGCACATCATAGAATAACATGGGTACGTGTGACATCCGTGTTAAAAACGGATGTCACGCGTACCTAAAACACGGACGTCTGAAACCAGCCTACGGCAGCGCGCCGGATCCGACAAAGTGGAGAAAAGACGGATGTGTGAAACCACTGGCTTACCCCGCCTCCCGGCACATGTGTGCCGGAGTCGGCGTAGGCTGGTAACCATGGTACACATCGGGTAACTATTGAAACTGCTTTGCTTAGTTACCCAATGTGTAACATGGTTACAAGCTTACCCCGGCTCTCGGCACACGTGTGCCGGAGCCAGCGTACGCTGTTAACCAGCGTACACATCGGATAACTATGGAAACCGCTTTGCATAGTTACCCGATGTGTACCATGGTTACTAGCTTACCCCGGCTCCCTGCCCATTCAGATCGTTGGTCTCCCACTGTCAAACATGCCGATACGTGCTGCACAGCAGGAGACCAACGAGCAAAAAATGAACAATCATTATTCAAGACTTACTGATTATATTATTATTCAATCTGCTAACCTACATACACATTCTAGACTACCCGATACGTTAGAATCGGGCCACCTTCCAGTATATATATCCTATGCTAGAAGGTGGCCCGATTCTAACATATCGGGTATTCTAGAATTTATTGTGTAGTTAATGTATGATTTTTGTTATATATGTAGAGGTTGTTGTGTGTAGTTACCAAGTGTTTGTGTAGGGCGCTGTAAATGTTCTGGGTGTTGTCTGGGTGTGGGTGTGTGTGCGAGCGGTGTTGTTTGTGTGTTGCGTTGTGTGTGTTGTTTGTGGAGTCCTGGAGGGAGAGGAGGAAAATAGGAGGAGTAGTCCTGGGGGGAGAGGAGGATAAAAGGAGTAGTCCTGGGGGGTGAGGAGTATAATAGAAGGAGTAGTCCTGGGGGGAGAGGAGTATAATAGGAGGAGTAATCCTGGAGGTGAGGGGTATAATAGGAGTAGTAGTCCTGGGGGGAGAGGTGGATAATAGGAGGAGTAGTCCTGGGGGAGGGGGGGTATGATAGGAGGAGTGGTCCTGGGGAGAGAGGGGGATAATATGAGTAGTCCTGGGGGGAGAGGAGAATAATAGGAGGAGTACAAAATGGATACAGCTGCACACTAAATGCCATCAATGTATAAAGGAACCCTGGTACTGCATTACTGCTATATGAAAAAATGAGATTTTTAGTTTATGAATTGGCCAATGCATGTAAGCCCGGAAACCAACGGCAAGGTAAATCTCAATATTCTGGGTACCTAACTAAAATGCCCCTATCTAGGTTAAAAACATCCATGTCTGGGCAGCTAGACTAAAAAATCTAACTTGAAATGTCACTATCTGGACTAACCTCCATGTCTGGGCAGCTAGGACTCCTGGTATAAGGATCATGAACACAGCCTGGTTTATAGGGCGGAGTGCTCAGTCAGAAAGAAACTCATTACAAATATTTCAAAAAACTGACCCGTACATCCTGCAAGTGTCTATAGCTGCCAGTTGAAAAAACATATCAAATACAAAATCGATACAGCTGCACACTAAATGCCATCAATGTACAAAGTTACCCTGGTACTGCATTACTGCTATATGAAAAAATTAGATTTTTAGTTTATGAATTGGCCAATGCATGTAAGCCTGGAAAACAACGGTAAGGTAAATCTACATATTCCGTGTACCTAACTAAAATGCCACTATCTAGGTTAAAAACTAGAGATGAGCGAACCAGTCGCGGTTCGGCTCGAATTGGTTCGCCGAACGGAGGCCACGTTCGAGTTCGGTTCGACGAACCACTCGAACCCCATAGGAAACAATGGGAGGCAATCACAAACACATAAAAACACCTAGAAAACACCCTCAAAGGTGTCCAAAAGGTGACAAACAACTCAAGACAACACAAACACATGAGAAAGTAACAAGAACAAATTCTCATGCGAAAACAAAACAGCTTGACGAGGAAAAAGAGGACGAGACTCAAATATAGGCATGGCATGCCCTTCTAAAATCATGCAAAACACCGCAAAAGGACTCCAAGCGGAGTCTCCTTTTTTCCAAAAATTGGGCCACTTAGACACCCCTTCAGTGGCAGCACTTGTGCCCCAGTTGTACACTTCACAGGTACATTTGCATCAAGCACATTCAAAAATACGCCATCCTTAACTGTCCCCTGGATGGCATCGGGGTAGGTAGCAAAGTCTTTGCTGATCCCAGATCTGTTCATCTTGAACCATTTTTAGAAACACTGCAAGCAAGGGTTACTCAAAGCAGAGTCTCCCTTTTTTCCAAAAATTGGGCCACACAGACACCCCTTCAGTGGCAGCACTTGTGCCCCACTTGTACACTTCACAGGTACATTTACATCAAGCACATTCAAAAATACGCCATCCTTAACTGTCCCAAGGATGGCACCGGGGTAGGTAGCAAAGTCTTTGCTGATCCCAGATCTGTTCATCTTGAATCATTTTTAGAAACACTGCAAGCAAGGGTTACTTCAAGCGGAGTCTCCCTTTTTTCCAAAAATTGGGCCACACAGACACCCCTTCAGTGGCAGCACTTGTGCCCCAGTTGTACACTTCACATGTACATTTGCATCAAGCACATTCAAAAATATGCCATCATTAACTGTCATGGAAACCGTAGAAAAAACCCTTAAAACATTCTTTTTATTAATAATAGTTTAAAATAGGAATCCCCACACAATACAAAATAGGATGAAAAGACATAAAGTGCTATAGTGCAGATCGGGGTTTGGTCAAACACCCTCAAAAGTCCCTGCCTTGCCGTGGAGGTCGGCACCCTAAAATAGACGAAAATGGTGCCCCCACTCACCGATGGCTTACCCTCCTGTCCCTATACTAGTCTAAGGTGCAGCTTGACTGGGAATATAGGAGTGTAGGGTTAACCAGTAATTATTGCACTATTCTCAATCCTAATATATCTAAGTTCCAAAAGGTGTAAAGATATCAAATGGCAACACAAAAATAATCACAAAAACACAATTTAAACACCAAGTCTCCTGGATGGCAATATGGAATATCTAGGTATGCTGCAAAGCAGGCTAAAGGAGAGTTACCAAGGTGCACCAGTGCTGTGCAAAAAACATTAAGATAAAGTGCTGTGCATATGGACCAATAGATCAGATATTTGTAAACAGAACACTCAATAACTTAATACTCAATTCAGGTTATAACTGAAGATATAAGTAGTGTGTCCTACCAAAGCACTACTTATTTCAACATACCCACAGCCAGTCCCAGGAGAGGGCGTTGTGTATATAGGAAAATTAGAAATGTAACTTATCTTAGCGCAGATACAAACAGGATCACTGATATTTCAGGCCAGTCACATTGCTGGTAGCCGAGAAATCAACAGATCGGCACAGATACGTTTGTCCAATCAGTATCACTTATGCTCTACGCCAGTCAAATCACTGGTCATGGAGACCAGGCACAATGGTAACTTATCCAAGGAAAAAACGGGCCCAAAGGCCACTTGCCCGACGCGTTTCCCCCCGGTCCAGGGTGACACCGGGGTTCCTCAGAGGTTCCCAGAATCAGGTAGAAGGCTGGTTACAATCTGCCGTTCAACCACCGGTCCCAATCACCGCTACCGGGGTAGGTAGCAAAGTCTTTGCTGATCCCAGATCTGTTCATCTTGAATCATTTTTAGAAACACTGCAAGCAAGGGTTACTTCAAGCGGAGTCTCCCTTTTTTCCAAAAATTGGGCCACACAGACACCCCTTCAGTGGCAGCACTTGTGCCCCAGTTGTACACTTCACATGTACATTTGCATAAAGCACATTCAAAAATATGCCATCATTAACTGTCATGGAAACCGTAGAAAAAACTCTTAAAACATTCTTTTTATTAATAATAGTTTAAAATAGGAATCCCCACACAATACAAAATAGGATGAAAAGACATAAAGTGCTATAGTGCAGATCGGGGTTTGGTCAAACACCCTCAAAAGTCCCTGCCTTGCCGTGGAGGTCGGCACCCTAAAATAGACGAAAATGGCTCCCCCACTCACCGACGGCTTACCCTCCTGTCCCTATACTAGTCTAAGGTGCCGCTTGACTGGGAATATAGGAGTGTAGGGTTAACCAGTAATTATTGCACTATTCTCAATCCTAATATATCTAAATTGCCAAAAGGTGTAAAGATATCAAATGTCAACACAAAAATAATCACAAAAACACAATTTAAACACCAAGTCTCCTGGATGGCAATATGGAATATCTAGGTATGCTGCAAAGCAGGCTAAAGGAGAGTTACCAAGGTGCACCAGTGCTGTGCAAAAAACATTAAGATAAAGTGCTGTGCATATGGACCAATAGATCAGATATTTGTAAACAGAACACTCAATAACTTAATACTCAATTCAGGTTATAACTGAAGATATAAGTAGTGTGTCCTACCAAAGCACTACTTATTTCAACATACCCACAGCCAGTCCCAGGAGAGGGCGTTGTGTATATAGGAAAATTAGAAATGTAACTTATCTTAGCACAGATACAAACAGGATCACTGATATTTCAGGCCAGTCACATTGCTGGTAGCCGAGAAATCAACAGATCGGCACAGATACGTTTGTCCAATCAGTATCACTTATGCTCTACGCCAGTCAAATCACTGGTCATGGAGACCAGGCACAATGGTAACTTATCCAAGGAAAAAACGGGTCCAAAGGCCACTTGCCCGACGCGTTTCCCCCCGGTCCAGGGTGACACCGGGGTTCCTCAGAGGTTCCCAGAATCAGGTAGAAGGCTGGTTACAATCTGCCGTTCAACCACCGGTCCCAATCACCGCTACCGGGGTAGGTAGCAAAGTCTTTGCTGATCCCAGATCTGTTCATCTTGAATCATTTTTAGAAACACTGCAAGCAAGGGTTACTCAAAGCGGAGTCTCCCTTTTTTCTAAAAATTGGGCCACACAGACACCCCTTCAGTGGTTGCACTTCTGCCCCAGTTGTACACTTCACAGGTACATTTGCATCAAGCACATTCAAAAATACGCCATCCTTAACTGTCCCCAGGATGGCACCGGGGTGGGTAGCAAAGTCTTTTCTGATCCCAGATCTGTTCATCTTCGATCATTTTTAGAAACACTGCAAGCAAGGGTTACTCAAAGCGGAGTTTCCCTTTTTTCCAAAACTTTGGCCATACAGACACCCCTTCAGTGGCAGCACTTGTGCCCCAGTTGTACACTTCATAGGTACATTTGCATCAAGCACATTCAAAAATATGCCATCCTTAACTGTCCCAAGGATGGCACCGGGGTAGGTAGCATACTGTTTGCTGATCCCAGATCTGTTCATCTTGGATCATTTTTTGAAACATTGCCAGCAAGGCTTACTCCAAGCGGAGTCTCCCTTTTTTCCAAAAATTGGGTCACACAGACACCCCTTCAGTGGCAGCACTTGTGCCCCAGTTGTACATGTGGCGCCCCTGAGGCTTCCGTCGCCACAGGACATTGCACCCCACCTAGCGGTGTGATGCCCCATTCTGGAAGAGGAGGAGAGTGAACTCCGGTCCCCTGGTAAATCCACACTACACCCATTGTTAGGTACATACTGGGACCAGGGACAGTGGCAGTCACCCTCCCATGCTGCATGCTGGGAGGGGCCGTAAGACCCATCCCTGCTCCTATAGGGTACAGCTTAGCAACTGGGGGGGTGGGAGGAGCCACAAGAGTGCAGTCAGAGAAAGGAAGGTCAAGTTTAGTCAGAACAGAGAGGAGAGTGGAAGTTGGAGAGAGAGTGGGGAAGGAGGAGGAGGCCTGCTGGAGGCAGGCAAGGAGGAGGAAAGAAGGAAAGAAAGAAAGAAAGAAAGAAAGAACGCTCCAAGTCAGTCAGGAGCAGAGAAACAGAAGGAGACGCTTCCTGGTGAAGATCCTGGGACCCAGAGGTCCAGGTGACACCACGTAGGAGACAGAAGGAGTCGCAGGGCCACGGGTAGTCTGTATAGCTGTCGGGGCAGTTTAGAGCTATGGTGGCCTGTTCCACAATAACATCGGTGGAGGGATCAAGCTGCGACAGGGGACGGTCCCTAGAGACTGGAGGAGTGCAAAATCATCTCCAAACAGTAAAAACCGAGGCCCAGGGAACGTTGTAGACTCCCAGGGCCAGAACCCATAGCAGAACTTCCAGAAAAGGGGTAATCAGCCGACAGGTGACCCCCCAGCCTGGAGGCTGTAGTGGAGGCCAAGCCAGGTTCATCCTAACAAAGGCAAGGCTAAGGAAGACAGCAGAAGATAGAGACACTAAGAGAAGGGTACGGGTTTTTACACTCAGAATCACCCAGAAACGGCAGAGGTCCCTGACAGTGGTCCCAGCAGTCCAAGGGTCCCTACAGAGCTGTGACAAGAATTGTAAGTAAAGAACTTGAACTGCACCCTTGGAGTGGTCTCTGTTATTTCAGCTGCATAGACATTCACAAGCACCAACTGTGCCCCGGGCATTGCTCCACCTGTGGGGAGCAGTACCACCATTGCTGCCATAACATCATCCTGGTGGCCTCACACAGCAGCGGCGGCTTAATAGCCGCATACCACAGGTGGCGTCACGAACACAAACTTTAATTCATCAAGCCACAGATTAACTGACACCCACCAGGGCCATGGAGCCAGGCCCAGCCACCACTGACTACCCCCGGACTAGTTCGGCCCGGCATCGGGTGTCCCATGGCCCTGGGGTGGGTGAGTCAACTTTGGCGTCACGAACAGGACTTCGTGCCCGGTCTCACCGGGTACTGTGCGCCTGAAGAATCGCGAAGTAGCCTGTGTTTTACAGTGAGAAACCGCCACCATTAGCGCTGCTGAGAGCGGGAAGAAGGGGGGCGTGCAAGAAGAAAGGGCGCGAAGAGAAGCCCCGCCCCCTTGTCCAAGAAAAGAGCGCGAAGCGGTGCCCGCCATGGAAGGCGGAGGAAGAAGAAATGGCGCCTAGAAAAGCTGGCCGGCTGGCAGAACAAGTCAAAATGCCAGACCAGCAGAGAGAGAAAATGGCTCCTGCAAGCGGAGGCCAGGAAGAGCTTACCTGGATCAGGCCTGTGACCGCCGCTGAGCTGGAGGCTAAGGTCGGAAGGATGGCTGACGGGATGAAGAAGCAGAGCGGACGGGAGACAGCCGCGTGGGGGAAGGAGATGGTGCTGGCCATGAGGAGTCTGCAGAAGTCTGTGCAGCGAGGCCTGCGTGGGGGTGATGCCCACGTCCATCCAGAGTCCACACCGGCAACGCCGATCCTGCTGCAGAGCATCTCCGGCCTAGATCTGGGTGAGTCCCATGCTGCCCCTGCCGGCGCGAGTGCCCCAACCCCCGCTGCCATTCCCGCGGTCCCTGGAGTGACGCCCGGCACGGCGACACCGATCCGGGCCGCAGCCACGCCAGTTGCGGCCCGCCAAGATTTTGCCGCCGGAGCGACGCCCATCCACACCGCAGCAGCGACGCCAAGCCCGGCCTGTCCGGCTCAGGCCTCAGCAGCGATGCCCCGCTCGGACAAGCAAGATCCCGCCGCAGCGGCGCCGTTAATCCATGCCGCAGATGCGGCCCGCCAAGCCCAGGCCGCAGCCACGCCAGGTGCGGCCCGTCAAGAATCGGTCACAGCAGCGACTCCAATACAGGCCGCCGCCATGCCAGGCGTGGCCCGCCAAGACCAGCAGACGCAGACTGTGCTGACCGCTGTCTACCTGCTGACAGGTGGGGAGCCGGAGAAGAATCCCTACATGTAAAGAAGTAAGAAGATGCTGAACTGTAAATAGCCCATGTCTGCCCCTCATTCTTTGTGAAGATGTCCCTTGTGTTTTGCCCTAAAGTTCTTTTTGAAGACGACACCCTTTCCTGCTGTACTGCCCCTTGTGCTTTTCGAAGATGTCACCCCCCTGATTATGTGTACTGGTCCACGGAACTGGAATGTGGTCCCCGGTGAATGTTGTTGTGTCATGTGTTACCAAGCCACTGGACTTAGTGGCTGGTATGTTGTATATGTGCCTTACGTTTAAAATGAAGGAAACTAACTGACGGGCTACTGGACTTGTAGTAGCCAAAATTGTAATTAGTTGCACCCGTTGTGCCCCCTACCAGAATTATGGGGGAAGTGCCCAAACTGTGCAATAGACTGAAAGTGCCCACGTAGAAGTTTCTTTATAATAAGTTGCAACGTTAAAGTAATTGTGCCTCCCATAAAGGGAAGAAATGTTAATTGTTTTATTGCTTTGCATAACAAAAATTTTGCAGTTTCTCCACATTTTTGTTGTTTTTCAGCCCGAGGACGTGCTGGGATTTGCTGTGGGGGAGTGTGGCGCCCCTGAGGCTTCCGTCGCCACAGGACATTGCACCCCACCTAGAGGTGTGATGCCCCATTCTGAGAGAGGAGGAGAGTAAACTCCGGTCCCCTGGTAAATCCACACTACACCCATTGTTAGGTACATACTGGGACCAGGGACAGTGGCAGTCACCCTCCCATGCTGCATGCTGGGAGGGGCCGTAAGACCCATCCCTGCTCCTATAGGGTACAGCTTAGCAACTGGGGGGGTGGGAGGAGCCACAAGAGTGCAGTCAGAGAAAGGAAGGTCAAGTTTAGTCAGAACAGAGAGGAGAGTGGAAGTTGGAGAGAGAGTGGGGAAGGAGGAGGAGGCCTGCTGGAGGCAGGCAAGGAGGAGGAAAGAAGGAAAGAAAGAAAGAAAGAAAGAAAGAACGCTCCAAGTCAGTCAGGAGCAAAGAAACAGAAAAAGACGCTTCCTGGTGAAGATCCTGGGACCCAGAGGTCCAGGTGACACCACGTAGGAGACAGAAGGAGTCGCAGGGCCACGGGTAGTCTGTATAGCTGTCGGGGCAGTTTAGAGCTACGGTGGCCTGTTCCACAATAACATCGGTGGAGGGATCAAGCTGCGACAGGGGACGGTCCCTAGAGACTGGAGGAGTGCAAAATCATCTCCAAAAAGTAAAAACCGAGGCCCAGGGAACGTTGTAGACTCCCAGGGCCAGAACCCATAGCAGAACTTCCAGAAAAGGGGTAATCAGCCGACAGGTGACCCCCCAGCCTGGAGGCTGTATCATAGTATCATAGTATCATAGTTTTTAAGGTTGAAGGGAGACTCTAAGTCCATCTAGTTCAACCCATAGCCTAACATGTTGATGCAGAGGAAGGCAAAAAAAACCCCAATGTGGCAAACAAGTTCCAATGGGGAAAAAATTTCCTTCCTGACTCCACATCCGGCAATCAGACTAGTACCCTGGATCAATACCCTGTCATAAAATCTAATATACATAACTGGTAATATTAAATTTTTCAAGAAAGGCATCCAGGCTCTGCTTAAATGTTAGTAGTGAATCACTCATTACAACATCATGCGGCAGAGAGTTCCATAGTCTCACTGCTCGTACAGTAAAGAATCCTCGTCTGTGATTATGATTAAACCTTCTTTCCTCAAGACGTAGCGGATGACCCCGTGTTCCAGTCACAGGCCTAGGTGTAAAAAGATCTTTGGAAAGGTCTCTGTACTGTCCCCTCATATATTGTGATTAGATCCCCCCTAAGCCTTCGTTTTTCCAAACTAAATAACCCCAAGTTTAATAACCTGTCTTGGTATTGCAGCCCACCCATTCCTCTAATAATCTTGGTCGCTCTTCTCTGCACCCTCTCCAGTTCAGCTATGTCCTTCTTATATATCGGTGACCAGAATTGTACACAGTATTCTAAGTGCGGTCGCACTAGTGACTTGTACAGAGGTAGAACTATATTTTTTTCATGAACACTTATACCTCTTTTAATACATCCCATTATTTTATTAGCCCTGGCAGCAGCTGCCTGACACTGTCCACTAAAGTGAAGTTTACCATCCACCCATACACCCAAGTCTTTTTCTGTGTCTGTTTTACCCAGTGTTCTACAATTAAGTACATAATCATAAATGTTATTTCCTCTACCCAAGTGCATGACCTTACATTTATCTACATTAAACTTCAATTGCCACTTCTCAGCCCAATCCTCCAATTTACATAAATCTCCCTGTAATATAAAATTATCCTCCTCTGTATTGATTACCCTGCAGACCTTAGTATCATCTGCAAATATTGAAATTCTACTCCGTATGCCCCCAACAAGGTCATTTATAAATATGTTGAAAAGAAGCGGGCCCAATACTGACCCCTGTGGTACCCCACTATGAACTGAGACCCAGTCCGAGTACGTACCATTAATAACCACCCTTTGTTTCCTATCACTGAGCCAGTTTTTAACCCAGTTACACATATTTTCCCCTATCCCCATTATTCTCATTTTATGTACCAACCTTTTGTGTGGCACCGTATCAAAAGCTTTTGAAAAGTCCATATACACAACATCCACTGCATTTCCCTGGTCCAGGCTTGAACTTACCTCTTCATAGAAGCTGATCAAATTAGTTTGACAGGATCGATCCCTCATAAACCCATGTTGATACTCTGTCATAAGGTTATTTTTCTTGAGATACTCCAGTATAGCATCTCTCAAGAAACCCTCAAGGATTTTACCAACCGTAGAGGTTAAACTTACCGGCCTATAATTTCCCGGTTCAGTTTTTGTCCCCTTTTTGAATATTGGCACCACATTTGCTATGCGCCAGTCCTGCGGTACCGACCCTGTTATTAAGGAATCTGAGAAGATTAAAAATAATGGTCTATCTATCACAGAACTCAATTCCTGTAGTACTCTGGGGTGTATGCCATCCAGGCCCGGAGATTTGTCAACCTTAGTGATTTCGAGGCGGCGGCGTACTTCCTGCTGGGTTAAGCAGGTAATATTCAAGGGTGAATTTATGGTATCACTGGTCATGTCATCTGCCATGGCATTTTCTTGTATAAAAACCGTAGAAAAAAAGTCATTCAGCAGGTTGGCTTTACCCTCATCTCCTTCCACCATTTCACCAAGACTATTTTTAAGGGGGCCAACACTATCGCTTTTCAGTTTTTTACTGTTTATGTAGTTAAAGAAAATTTTAGGATTATTTTTACTTTCTCTCGCAATGAGTCTCTCTGTCTCAAACTTAGCTAACTTAATTTGCTTTTTACATATTTTATTTAATTTTCTATAATTATATAATGCCTCATCACTACCTACCCTCTTTAATTCTTTTAAGGCTTTCTGTTTTCCTTTTATTGCTTCCCTTACAGCTCTATTTAGCCATAGGGGTTTCCTCCTATTTCTAGGATGTTTGTTCCCATAGGGTATATTTTCTGCACAAGCCCTATTCAGGATGCTCATAAAAGTCTCCCATTTGCTTTGTGTACTTTTATTACTTAGTACATCATCCCAGTTTATTGCACTAAGATCATCTCTCAACCGTTTAAAATTTGCTTTCCTGAAGTTTAGTGTCCTTGTAGCCCCTCTACTAGA
Organism: Anomaloglossus baeobatrachus; assembly: GCF_048569485.1. Classification (NCBI taxonomy): domain Eukaryota; kingdom Metazoa; phylum Chordata; class Amphibia; order Anura; family Aromobatidae; genus Anomaloglossus; species Anomaloglossus baeobatrachus. The sequence goes on from NC_134356.1 coordinate 155,107,883, forward strand.
CATCTTACTAAAGAATACATGAAAACTTATTATTTTGTGATCACTATTCCCCAAGTAACCCCCAACTTGTATATTTGATATGCGGTCTGGCCTATTGGTTAGTACAAGGTCTAGTAGTGCTCCCCCTCTTGTGGGGTCCTGTACCATTTGTGAAAGGTAATTATCTTTCATTGTTATCAAAAATCTATTTCCTTTGCTGGAACTGCAAGTTTCTGTTCCCCAATTTATATCAGGATAGTTAAAGTCCCCCATAATAATTACCTCTCCGAGACTCGCTGCTTTATCAATTTGCTTTATGAGGAGATTCTCTACCTCTTCCATAATATTCGGCGTCTTATAACACACCCCTATCAGTATTTTATTATTCATTCTCCCCCCCCTTATCTCCACCCATAGGGACTCTACATTCTCAGTACCCTCACATATGTTGTCACGCAGGATGGGTTTTAAGGATGATTTTACATATAGACACACACCTCCCCCTCGCTTATTTGTACGGTCATTCCTGAATAGGCTATAACCCTGTAAATTAACAGCCCAGTCATAGCTCTCATCCAGCCATGTCTCTGATATCCCCACTATATCATAATTTTCTTCCAACAATATTAATTCTAATTCCTCCACCTTATTTGTGAGGCTTCGGGCATTAGTGTACATGCACGTTACGTATGACTCTGTACCTGTATTCCTGCTTACTGTATTAACTGTCCTAACCCTTCCCCCCGTACCACCCCCAATTTCATTACTTGTGCCCTGGTCACTATCTGCACTACATTCCCCTTCTATAAAGTGAATACCCTCGCCCCCCATTCCTAGTTTAAACACTCCTCCAACCTTCTAGCCATTTTCTGCCCCAGCAGAGCTGCACCTTCCCCATTAAGATGCAGCCCATCCCTAGCATAGAATCTGTAGCCAACTGAAAAGTCGGCCCAATTCTCCAGGAACCCAAAACCCTCTTTCCTACACCAATTCCTGAGCCACCTGTTAACCTCCCTGATCTCTCTTTGCCTCTCTGGTGTGGCTCGTGGCACAGGAAGTATTTCCGAAAATACCACCTTTGAGGTCCATGCTTTAAGCTTGCAACCTAATTCCCTGAAATCATCTTTAAGGACCTTCCACCTACCTCTAACTTTGTCATTTGTGCCAATGTGTACAATGACCGCTGGGTCCTCCCCAGCCCCTCCCAGTAATCTGTCAACCCGATCAGCGATGTGCCGAACTCGAGCGCCAGGAAGACAACACACTGTTCGGCGATCCCTGTCTTTGTGACAGATTGCCCTATCTGTCCCCCTAATAATTGAGTCCCCCACTACCAGTACCTGTCTTGCCTGCCCTGCACTCCTATTCCCCCCCTTACTGGAGCAGACACTCCTCTGGCGTTCAGAGGTCATGCCTTGCTGCAGCAATGCTACCCCTGTAATGACATCCCCCTCATCTGCCAAGTTTGCAAACCTATTGGGGTATGTCAGTTCAGGACTAGCCTTCCTAGCACTTTTCCCTTAACCCCCCTTTCTAACTGTCACCCAGCTACCTACCTCACCGTCCTGCCGCTCCCTACTACGATCCTCCCCCACATCTGACCCAGCAAGCTGCTGCTCAGTGAGCAGCACACTCCTTTCCATATTGCTAATGCATCTCAGAGTTGCCAGCTGCTCATTTAGATCCAGTATCTGGGCTTCCAAATGTGCAACTTGCTCACATCTCGAACAACAGTATCCACCCTCGAACGGCTTTTCAAGGACTGCATACATGAGACAAGATGTACACTGGATCGCATTAGCAATAGTGGAGCACATTTTCTAATGGGGATAGCACTAAACAAATGTTAAGTAATTAAACAACTAAATACAAACAATTCTACTCACACTTACTTTTGCTCACACTTTGCTTACTCACGCTCACAATGAAGAATACAGGCTAAAATTTGCGCGCCGCTAGGCGCGCGGTTTTCAGAAGTCTTCCTTCCGGCTGTAACGGCCAAAACCCGGTTCTCCTTGAGCTCGTGGTGACTCTTCACTTATCCCAGAAGGCACTGGGAATATGCAAATTATCCTCGCAAGACTCCTTCCCTGGCTTTCAGAAGTCTTCCTTCCGGCTGTAACGGCCAAAACCCGGTTCTCCTTGAGCTCGCGGTGACTCTTCACTTATCCCAGAAGGCACTGGGAATATGCAAATTATCCTCACAAGACTCCTTCCCTGGCTTTCAGAAGTCTTCCTTCCGACTGTAACGGCCAAAACCCGGTTCTCCTTGAGCTCGTGGTGACTCTTCACTTATCCCAGAAGGCACTGGGAATATGCAAATTATCCTCGCAAGACTCCTTCCCTGGCTTTGTAGTGGAGGCCAAGCCAGGTTCATCCTAACAAAGGCAAGGCTAAGGAAGACAGCAGAAGATAGAGACACTAAGAGAAGGGTACCAGCTTTTACACTCAGAATCACCCAGAAGCGGCAGAGGTCCCTGACAGTGGTCCCAGCAGTCCAAGGGTCCCTACAGCGCTGTGACAAGAAGTGTGAGTAAAGAACTTGAACTGCACCCTTGGAGTGGTCTCTGTTATTTCAGCTGCATAGACATTCACAAGCACCAACTGTGCCCCGGGCATTGCTCCACCTGTGGGGAGCAGTAACACCATTGCTGCCATAACATCATCCCGGTGGCCTCACACAGCAGCGGCGGCTTAATAGCCGCATACCACAGGTGGCGTCACGAACACAAACTTTAATTCATCAAGCCACATATTAACTGACACCCACCAGGGCCACGGAGCCGGGCCCAGCCACCACTGACTACTCCCGGACTAGTCCGGCCCGGCATCGGGTGTCCCATGGCCCTGGGGTGGGCGATTCATACACTTCACAGGTACATTTGCATCAAGCACATTCAAAAATATGCCATCTTTAACTGTCCCTAGGATGGCACTGGGGTAGGTAGCAAAGTCTTTGCTGATCCCAGATCTGTTCATCTTGAATCATTTTTAGAAACACTGCAAGCAAGGGTTACTCCAAGCGGAGTCTCCCTTTTTTCCAAAAATTGGGCCACACAGACACCCCTTCAGTGGCAGCACTTGTGCCCCAGTTGTACACTTCACAGGTACATTTGTATCGAGCACATTCAAAAATACGCCATCCTTAACTGTCCCCAGGATGGCACCGGGGTAGGTAGCAAAGTCTTTGCTGATCCCAAATCTGTTCATCTTGGATCATTTTTAGAAACACTGCCAGAAAGGCTTACTCCAAGCAGAGTCTCCCTTTTTTCCAAAAATTGGGCCACACAGACACCCCTTCAGTGGCAGCACAAGTGCCCCACTTGATCACGTCACAGGTACATTTGCATCGAGCACATTCAAAAATACGCCATCCTTAACTGTCCCCAGGATGGCACCGGGGTAGGTAGCAAAGTCTTTGCTGATCCCAGATCTGTTCATCTTGAATCATTTTTAGAAACACAGCAAGCAAGGGTTACTCCAAGCGGAGTCTCCCTTTTTTCCAAAAATTGGGCCACACAGACACCCCTTCAGTGGCAGCACTTGTGCCTCAGTTGTACACTTCACAGGTACATTTGCATCAAGCACATTCAAAAATACGCCATCCTTAACTGTCCCCCAGGATGGCACCGGGGTAGGTAGCAAAGTCTTTGCTGATCCCAGATCTGTTCATCTTGGATCATTTTTCGAAACACTGCCAGCAAGGCTTACTCCAAGCAGAGTCTCCCTTTTTTCCAAAAATTGGGTCACACAGACTCCCCTTCAGTGGCAGCACAAGTGCCCCACTTGATCACGTCACAGGTACATTTGCATCGAGCACATTCAAAAATACGCCATCCTTAACTGTCCCCAGGATGGCACACTGGCAGAACTATTGCCCCAGTTGTACACTTCACAGGTACATTTACATCAAGCACATTCAAAAATACGCCATTCATAACTGTCCCCAGGATGGCACCGGGGTAGGTAGCAAAGTCTTTGCTGTTCCCAGATCTGTTCATCTTGGATCATTTTTAGAAACACTGCCAGCGAGGCTTACTCCAAGTGGAGTCTCCCTTTTTTCTAAAAATTGGGTCACACGGACACCCCTTCAGTGGCAGCACTTGTGCCCCAGTTGTACACTTCACAGGTACATTTGCATCAAGCACATTCAAAAAAATGCCATCCTTAACTGTCCCCAGGATGGCATCGGGGTAGGTAGCAAAGTCTTTGCTGATCCCAGATCTGTTCATCTTGAATCATTTTTAGAAACACTGCAAGCAAGGGTTACTCAAAGCGGAGTCTCCCTTTTTTCCAAAAATTGGGCCACCAGACACCCCTTCAGTGGTAGCACTTGTGCCCCAGTTGTACACTTCACAGGTACATTTACATCAAGCACATTCAAAAATACGCCATCCTTAACTGTCCCCAGGATGGCACCGGGGTGGGTAGCAAAGTCTTTTCTGATCCCAGATCTGTTCAGCTTCGATCATTTTTAGAAACACTGCAAGCAAGGGTTACTTCAAGCGGAGTCTCCCTTTTTTCCAAAACTTTGGCCATACAGACACCCCTTCAGTGGCAGTACTTGTGCCCCAGTTGTACACTTCACAGGTACATTTATATCAAGCACATTCAAAAATACACCATCCTTAACTGTCCCCAGGATGGCACCGGGGTAGATAGCAAAGTCTTTGCTGATCCCAGATCTGTTCATCTTGGATCATTTTTAGAAGCACTGCAAGCAAGGGTTACTTCAAGCGGAGTCTCCCTTTTTTCTAAAATTTAAGTCACACAGACACCCCTTCAGTGGCAGCACTTTTGCCCCAGTTGTACACTTCATAGGTACATTTGCATCAAGCACATTCAAAAATATGCCATCCTTAACTGTCCCCAGGATGGCACTGGGGTAGGTAGCAAAGTCTTTGCTGATCCCAGATCTGTTCATCTTGAATCATTTTTAGAAACACTGCAAGCAAGGGTTACTCAAAGCAGAGTCTCCCTTTTTTCCAAAAATTTGGGTCACACAGACACCCCTTCAGTGGTAGCACTTGTGCCCCAGTTGTACATTTCACAGGTACATTTACATCAAGCACATTCAAAAATACACCATCCTTAACTGTCCCCAGGATGGCACCGGGGTAGGTAGCAAAGTCTTTGCTGATCCCAGATCTGTTCATCTTGGATCATTTTTCGAAAGACTGCCAGCAAAGCTTACTCCAAGCAGAGTCTCCCTTTTTTCCAAAAATTGGGTCACACAGACTCCCCTTCAGTGGCAGCACAAGTGCCCCACTTGATCACGTCACAGGTACATTTGCATCGAGCACATTCAAAAATACGCCATCCTTAACATCCTTAACTAACGATGGCACCGGGGTGGGTAGCAAAGTCTTTTCTGATCCCAGATCTGTTCATCTTCGATCATTTTTAGAAACACTGCCAGCGAGGCTTACTCCAAGCGGAGTCTCTCTTTTTTCTAAAAATTGGGTCACACGGACACCCCTTCAGTGGCAGCACTTGTGCCCCAGTTGTACACTTCACAGGTACATTTGCATCAAGCACATTCAAAAATATGCCATCCTTAACTGTCCCCAGGATGGCATCGGGGTAGGTAGCAAAGTCTTTGCTGATCCCAGATCTGTTCATCTTGAATCATTTTTAGAAACACTGCAAGCAAGGGTTACTCAAAGCGGAGTCTCCCTTTTTTCCAAAAATTGGGCCACCAGACACCCCTTCAGTGCTAGCACTTGTGCCCCAGTTGTACACTTCACAGGTACATTTACATCAAGCACATTCAAAAATACGCCATCCCTAACTGTCCCCAGGATGGCACCGGGGTGGGTAGCAAAGTCTTTTCTGATCCCAGATCTGTTCATCTTCGATCATTTTTAGAAACACTGCAAGCAAGGGTTACTCCAAGCGGAGTCTCCCTTTTTTCCAAAACTTTGGCCATACAGACACCCCTTCAGTGGCAGTACTTGTGCCCCAGTTGTACACTTCACAGGTACATTTATATCAAGCACATTCAAAAATACGCCATCCCTAACTGTCCCCAGGATGGCACCGGGGTAGGTAGCAAAGTCATTGCTGATCCCAGATCTGTTCATCTTGGATCATTTTTAGAAGCACTGCAAGCAAGGGTTACTTCAAGCGGAGTCTCCCTTTTTTCTAAAATTTGGGTCACACAGACACCCCTTCAGTGGCAGCACTTTTGCCCCAGTTGTACACTTCATAGGTACATTTGCATCAAGCACATTCAAAAATATGCCATCCTTAACTGTCCCCAGGATGGCACTGGGGTAGGTAGCAAAGTCTTTGCTGATCCCAGATCTGTTCATCTTGAATCATTTTTAGAAACACTGCCAGCAAGGCTTACTCCAAGCAGAGTCTCCCTTTTTTCCAAAAATTGGGTCACACAGACACCCCTTCACTGGCAGCACTATTGCCCCAGTTGTACACTTCACAGGTACATTTACATCAAGCACATTCAAAAATACGCCATCCATAACTGTCCCCAGGATGGCACCGGGGTGGGTAGCAAAGTCTTTTCTGATTCCAGATCTGTTCATTTTCGATCATTTTTAGAAACACTGCAAGCAAGGGTTACTCCAAGCGGAGTCTCCCTTTTTTTCAAAACTTTGGCCATACAGACACCCCTTCAGTGGCAGTACTTGTGCCCCAGTTGTACACTTGACAGGTACATTTATATCAAGCATATTCAAAAATACACCAACCTTAACTGTCCCCAGGATGGCACCGGGGTAGATAGCAAAGTCTTTGCTGATCCCAGATCTGTTCATCTTGGATCATTTTTAGAAGCACTGCAAGCAAGGGTTACTTCAAGCGGAGTCTCCCTTTTTTCTAAAATTTGGGTCACACAGACACCCCTTCAGTGGCAGCACTTTTGCCCCAGTTGTACACTTCATAGGTACATTTGCATCAAGCACATTCAAAAATATGCCATCCTTAACTGTCCCCAGGATGGCACTGGGGTAGGTAGCAAAGTCTTTGCTGATCCCAGATCTGTTCATCTTGAATCATTTTTAGAAACACTGCAAGCAAGGGTTACTCAAAGCGGAGTCTCCCTTTTTTCCAAAAATTGGGCCACCAGACACCCCTTCAGTGGTAGCACTTGTGCCCCAGTTGTACACTTCACAGGTACATTTACATCAAGCACATTCAAAAATACGCCATCCTTAACTGTCCCCAGGATGGCACCGGGGTGGGTAGCAAAGTCTTTTCTGATCCCAGATCTGTTCATCTTCGATCATTTTTAGAAACACTGCCAGCGAGGCATACTCCAAGCGGAGTCTCTCTTTTTTCTAAAAATTGGGTGACACGGACACCCCTTCAGTGGCAGTACTTGTGCCCCAGTTGTACACTTCACAGGTACATTTATATCAAGCACATTCAAAAATACACCATCCTTAACTGTCCCCAGGATAGCACCGGGGTAGGTAGCAAAGTCTTTGCTGATCCCAGATCTGTTCATCTTGGACCATTTTTAGAAGCACTGCAAGCAAGGGTTACTTCAAGCGGAGTCTCCCTTTTTTCTAAAATTTGGGTCACACAGACACCCCTTCACTGGCAGCACTATTGCCCCAGTTGTACACTTCACAGGTACATTTACATCAAGCACATTCAAAAATACGCCATTCATAACTGTCCCCAGGATGGAACCGGGGTAGGTAGCAAAGTCTTTGCTGTTCCCAGATCTGTTCATCTTGGATCATTTTTAGAAACACTGCCAGCGAGGCTTACTCCAAGCGGAGTCTCCCTTTTTTCTAAAAATTGGGTCACACGGACACCCATTCAGTGGCAGCACTTGTGCCCCAGTTGTACACTTCACAGGTACATTTGCATCGAGCACATTCAAAAATATGCCATCCTTAACTGTCCCCAGGATGGCACTGGGGTAGGTAGCAAAGTCTTTGCTGATCCCAGATCTGTTCATCTTGAATCATTTTTAGAAACACTGCAAGCAAGGGTTACTCCAAGCGGAGTCTCCCTTTTTTCCAAAAATTGGGCCACACAGACACCCCTTCAGTGGCAGCACTTGTGCCTCAGTTGTACACTACACAGGTACATTTGCATCAAGCACATTCAAAAATACGCCATCCTTAACTGTCCCCAGGATGGCATCGGGGTAGGTAGCAAAGTCTTTGCTGATCCCAGATCTGTTCATCTTGAATCATTTTTAGAAACACTGCAAGCAAGGGTTACTCAAAGCGGAGTCTCCCTTTTTTCCAAAAATTGGGCCACACAGACACCTCTTCAGTGGCAGCACTTGTGCCCCAGTTGTACACTACACAGGTACATTTGCATCAAGCACATTCAAAAATACGCCATCCTTAACTGTCCCCAGGATGGCATCGGGGTAGGTAGAAAAGTCTTTGCTGATCCCAGATCTGTTCATCTTGAATCATTTTTAGAAACACTGCCAGCAAGGCTTACTCCAAGCAGAGTCTCCCTTTTTTCCAAAAATTGGGTCACACAGACACCCCTTCAGTGGCAGCACAAGTGCCCCACTTGATCACGTCACAGGTACATTTGCATCGAGCACATTTAAAAATACGCCATCCTTAACTGTCCCAAGGATGGCACCGGGGTAGGTAGCAAAGTCTTTGCTGATCCCAGATCTGTTCATCTTGGATCATTTTTAGAAACACTGCAAGCAAGGGTTACTCCAAGCGGAGTCTCCCTTTTTTCCAAAAATTGGGCCACACAGACACCTGTTCAGTGGCAGCTCTTGTTCCCCAGTTGTACACATCACAGGTACATTTGCATCATGCACATTAAAAAATACGCCATTCATAACTGTCCCCAGGATGGCACCGGGGTAGGTAGCAAAGTCTTTGCTGATCCCAGATCTGTTCATCTTGGATCATTTTTAGAAACACTGCCAGCAAGGCTTACTCCAAGCGGAGTCTCCCTTTTTTCTAAAAATTAGGTCACACAGACACCCCTTCAGTGGCAGCAATTGTGCCCCAGTTGTACACTTCACAGGTACATTTGTATCAAGCACATTCAAAAATATGCCATCCGTAACTGTCACCAGGATGGCACTGGGGTAGGTAGCAAAGTATTTGCTGATCCCAGATCTGTTCATCTTGGATCATTTTTAGAAACATTGCCAGCAAGGCTTACCCCAAGCGGAGTCTCCCTTTTTTCCAAAAATTGGGTCACACAGACACCCCTTCAGTGGCAGCACAAGTGCCCCAGTTGTACACTTCACAGGTACATTTGCATCAAGCACATTCAAAAATACGCCATCCTTAACTGTCCCCTGGTTGGCATCGGGGTAGGTAGCAAAGTCTTTGCTGATCCCAGATCTGTTCATCTTGAACCATTTTTAGAAACAATGCAAGCAAGGGTTACTCAAAGCAGAGTCTCCATTTTTTTTCAAAAATTGGGCCACACAGACACCCCTTCAGTGGCAGCACTTGTGCCCCACTTGTACACTTCACAGGTACATTTACATCAAGCACATTCAAAAATACGCCATCCTTAACTGTCCCCAGGATGGCATCGAGGTAGGTAGCAAAGTCTTTGCTGATCCCAGATCTGTTCATCTTGAACCATTTTTAGAAACACTGCAAGCAAGGGTTACTCCAAGCGGAGTCTCCCTTTTTTCCAAAAATTGGGCCACACAGACACCCCTTCAGTGGCAGCACTTGTGCCCCAGTTGTACACTACACAGGTACATTTGCATCAAGCACGATCAAAAATACGCCATCCTTAACTGTCCCCAGGATGGCATCGGGGTAGGTAGCCAAGTCTTTGCTGATCCCAGATCTGTTCCTCTTGGATCATTTTTAGAAACACTGCAAGCAAGGGTTACGCCAAGCGGAGTCTCCCTTTTTTCCAAAAATTGGGTCACACAGACACCCCTTCAGTGGCAGCACAAGTGCCCCACTTGATCACTTCACAGGTACATTTGCATCGAGCACATTCAAAAATACACCATACTTAACTGTCCCCAGGATGGCATCGGGGTAGGTAGCAAAGTCTTTGCTGATCCCAGATCTGTTCATCTTGAACCATTTTTAGAAACACTGCAAGCAAGGGTTACTCAAAGCGGAGTTTCCCTTTTTTCTAAAAATTGGGCCACACAGACACCCCTTCAGTGGCAGCTCTTGTGCCCCAGTTGTACACATCACAGGTACATTTGCATCAAGCACATTAAAAAATACGCCATTCATAACTGTCCCCAGGATGGCACCGGGGTAGGTAGCAAAGTCTTTGCTGTTCCCAGATCTGTTCATCTTGGTTCATTTTTAGAAACACTGCCAGCAAGGCTTACTCCAAGCGGAGTCTCCCTTTTTTCCAAAAATTGGGTCACACAGACACCCCTTCAGTAGCAGCACAAGTGCCCCACTTGATCACATCACAGGTACATTTGCATCGAGCACATTCAAATACGCCATCCTTAACTGTCCCCAGGATGGCACCGGGGTAGGTAGCAAAGTATTTGCTGATCCCAGATCTGTTCATCTTGGATCATTTTTAGAAACATTGCCAGCAAGGCTTACTCCAAGCGTAGTCACCCTTTTTTCCAAAAATTGGGTCACACAGACACCCCTTCAGAGGCAGCACTATTGCCCCAGTTGTACACTTCACAGGTACATTTACATCAAGCACATTCAAAAATACGCCATTCATATTGTCCCCAGGATGGCACCGGGGTAGGTAGCAAAGTCCTTGCTGTTCCCAGATCTGTTCATCTTGGATCATTTTTAGAAACACTGCCAGCAAGGCTTACTCCAAGCAGAGTCTCCATTTTTTCTAAAAATTGGGTCACGCAGACACCCCTTCAGTGGCAGCACTATTGCCCCAGTTGTACACTTCACAGGTACATTTACATCAAGCACATTCAAAAATACACCATTCATAACTGTCCCCAGGATGGCACCGGGGTAGGTAGCAAAGTCTTTGCTGTTCACAGATCTGTTCATCTTGGATCATTTTTAGAAACACTGCCAGCAAGGCATACTCCAAGCGGAGTCTCCCTTTTTTCCAAAAATTGGGCCACACAGACACCCCTTCAGTGGTAGCACTTGTGCCCCAGTTGTACACTTCACAGGTACATTTACATCAAGCACATTCAAAAATACGCCATCCTTAACTGTCCCAAGGATGGCACCGGGGTAGGTAGCAAACTCTTTGCTGATCCCAGATCTGTTCATCTTGGATCATTTTTGGAAACACTGCAAGCAAGGGTTACGCCAAGCGGAGTCTCCCTTTTTTCCAAAAATTGGGCCACACAGACACCGCTTCAGTGGCAGCACTTGTGCCCCAGTTGTACACTTCACAAGTACATTTGCATCGAGCACATTCAAAAATACGCCATCCTTAACTGTCCCCAGGATGGCACCGGGGTAGGTAGCAAAGTCTTTGCTGATCCCAGATCTGTTCATCTTGGATCATTTTTAGAAACACTGCCAGCAAGGCTTACTCCAAGCAGAGTCTCCCTTTTTTCCAAAAATTGGGTCACACAGACACCCCTTCAGTGGCAGCACAAGTACCCCACTTGATCACGTCACAGGTACATTTGCATCGAGCACATTCAAAAATACGCCATCCTTAACTGTCCCCAGGATGGCACCGGGGTAGGTAGCAAACTCTTTGCTGATCCCAGATCTGTTCATCTTGGATCATTTTTAGAAACACTGCAAGCAAGGGTTACGCCAAGCGGAGTCTCCCTTTTTTCCAAAAATTGGACCACACAGACACCCCTTCAGTGGCAGCACATGTGCCCCAGTTGTACACTTCACAGGTACATTTGCATCGAGCACATTCAAAAATACGCCATCCTTAACTCTCCCCAGGATGGCACCGGGGTCGGTAGCAAAGTCTTTGCTGATTCCAGATCTGTTCATCTTGGATCATTTTTAGAAACACTGCCAGCAAGGCTTACTCCAAGCGGAGTCTCTCTTTTTTCCAAAAATTGGGTCACACAGACACCCCTTCAGTGGCAGCACTTTTGCCCCAGTTGTACACTTCACAGGTACATTTGCATCAAGCACATTAAAAAATACGCCATCCTTAACTGTCCCCAGGATGGCATCGGGGTAGGTAGCAAAGTCTTTGCTGATCCCAGATCTGTTCATCTTGAACCATTTTTAGAAACACTGCAAGCAAGGGTTACTCAAAGCGGAGTCTCCCTTTTTTCCAAAAATTGGGCCACACAGACACCCCTTTAGTGGTAGCACTTGTGCCCCAGTTGTACACTTCTCAGGTACATTTACATCAAGCACATTCAAAAATACGCCATCCTTAACTGTCCCAAGGATGGCACCGGGGTAGGTAGCAAACTCTTAGCTGATCCCAGATCTGTTCATCTTGGATCATTTTTAGAAACACTGCAAGCAAGGGTTACGCCAAGCGGAGTCTCCCTTTTTTCCAAAAATTGGGCCACACAGACACCCCTTCAGTGGCAGCACTTGTGCCCCAGTTGTACACTTCACAGGTACATTTGCATCGAGCACATTCAAAAATACGCCATCCTTAACTGTCCCCAGGATGGCACCGGGGTAGGTAGCAAAGTATTTGCTGATCCTAGATCTGTTCATCTTGGATCATTTTTAGAAACATTGCCAGCAAGGCTTACTCCAAGCGGAGTCTCCCTTTTTTCCAAAAATTGGGCCACACAGATACCCCTTCAGTGGAAGCACTTTTGCCCCAGTTGTACACTTCACAGGTACATTTGCATCAAGCACATTAAAAAATACGCCATCGTTAACTGTCCCCAGGATGGCATCGGGGTAGGTAGCAAAGTCTTTGCTGATCCCAGATCTGTTCATCTTGAACCATTTTTAGAAACACTGCAAGCAAGGGTTACTCAAAGCGGAGTCTCCCTTTTTTCCAAAAATTGGGCCACACAGACACCCCTTCAGTGGCAGCACTTGTGCCCCAGTTGTACACTTCACAGGTACATTTACATCAAGCACATTCAAAAATACGCCATCCTTAACTGTCCCAAGGATGGCACCGGGGTAGGTAGCAAACTCTTTGCTGATCCCAGATCTGTTCATCTTGGATCATTTTTAGAAACACTGCAAGCAAGGGTTACGCCAAGCGGAGTCTCCCTTTTTTCCAAAAATTGGGCCACACAGACACCCCTTCAGTGGCAGCACTTGTGCCCCAGTTGTACACTTCACAGGTACATTTGCATCGAGCACATTCAAAATTACGCCATCCTTAACTCTCCCCAGGATGGCACCGGGGTCGGTAGCAAAGTCTTTGCTGATCCCAGATCTGTTCATCTTGGATCATTTTTAGAAACACTGCCAGCAAGGCTTACTCCAAGCAGAGTCTCCCTTTTTTACAAAAATTGGGTCACACAGACACCCCTTCAGTGGCAGCACAAGTGCCCCAATTGATCACGTCACAGGTACATTTGCATCGAGCACATTCAAAAATACGCCATCCTTAACTGTCCCCAGGATGGCACCGGGGTAGGTAGCAAAGTATTTGCTGATCCTAGATCTGTTCAGTTTGGATCATTTTTAGAAACATTGCCAGCAAGGCTTACTCCAAGCGGAGTCTCCCTTTTTTCCAAAAATTGGGCCACACAGACACCCCTTCAGTGGCAGCACTTGTGCCCCAGTTGTACACTTCACAGGTACATTTGCATCGAGCACATTCAAAAATACGCCATCCTTAACTGTCCCCAGGATGGCACCGGGGTAGGTAGCAAAGTATTTGCTGATCCTAGATCTGTTCATCTTGGATCATTTTTAGAAACATTGCCAGCAAGGCTTACTCCAAGCGGAGTCTCCCTTTTTTCAACAACAGTTGAACAGTACAGTACAGTACAGTACTACAACAGCCACTTTTAGGATGCCACTAAGTTTACTCAGTGTTTGCTAGTATAATGGCTTAGTAACAATGAGCTTGAGTGTGCAATGCAGTGGTGCTGCAAATATCTTTGCATCAATGGGACAATAAAGGAAGTCCAACAGCCACTTTTAGGATGCCACTAAGTTTACTCAGTGTTTGCTAGTATAATGGCTTAGTAACAATGAGTTTGAGTGTGCAATGCAGAGGTGCTGCAAATAGATTTGAACTAGTGGTACACTAATGGAAGTCCAACAGCAACTTTTAGGATGCCACTAAGTTTACTTAGTGTTTGCTAGTATAATGGCTTAGTAACAATGAGTTTGAGTGTGCAATGCAGTGGTGCTGCAAATAGCTTTGCACCAGTGGGACAATAATGGAAGTCCAACAGCCACTTTTAGGATGCAACTAAGTTTACTCAGTGTTTGCTAGTATAATGGCTTAGTAACAATGAGTTTGAGTGTGCAATGCAGTGGTGCTGCAAATAGCTTTGCACCAGTGGGACAATAATGGAAGTCCAACAGCCACTTTTAGGATGTCACTAAGTTTACTCAGTGTTTGCTAGTTAAATGGCTTAGTAACAATGAGCTTGAGTGTGCAATGCAGTGGTGCTGCAAATAGCTTTGCACCAATGGGACAATAAAGGAAGTCCAACAGCCACTTTTAGGATGCCACTAAGTTTACTCAGTGTTTGCTAGTATAATGGCTTAGTAACAATGAGTTTGAGTGTGCAATGCAGTGGTGCTGCAAATATCTTTGCACTAGTGGGATAATAATGGAAGTACAACAGCCACTTTTAGGATGCCACTAAGTTTACTCAGTGTTTGCTAGTATAATGGCTTAGTAACAGTGAGTTTGAGTGTGCAATGCAGAGGTGCTGTAAATAGATTTGAACTAGTGGTACACTAATGGAAGTCCAACAGCAACTTTTAGGATGCCACTAAGTTTACTTAGTGTTTGCTAGTATAATGGCTTAGTAACAATGAGTTTGAGTGTGCAATGCAGTGGTTCTGCAAATAGCTTTTCACCAGTGGGACAATAATGGAAGTCAATCAGCCACTTTTAGTATGCCACTAAGTTTACTCAGTGTTTGCTAATATAATGGCTTAGTAACAATGAGTTTGAGTGTGCAATGCAGTGGTGCTGCAAATATCTTTGCACTAGTGGGATAATAATGGAAGTACAACAGCCACTTTTAGGATGCCACTAAGTTTACTCAGTGTTTGCTAGTATAATGGCTTAGTAACAATGAGCTTGAGTGTGCAATGCAGTGGTGCTGCAAATAGCTTTGCACCAATGGAACAATAATGGAAGTCCAACAGCCACTTTTAGGATGCCACTAAGATTACTTAGTGTTTGCTAGTATAATGGCTTAGTAACAATGAGTTTGAGTGTGCAATGCAGTGGTGCTGCAAATAGCTTTGCACCAGTGGGACAATAATGGAAGTCCAACAGCCACTTTTAGGATGCCACTAAGTTTACTGAGTGTTTGCTAGTATAATAGCTTAGTAACAATGAGTTTGAGTGTGCAATGCAGTGGTGCTGCAAATAGCTTTGCACCAGTGGGACAATAATGGAAGTCCAACAGCCACTTTTAGGATGTCACTAAGTTTACTCAGTGTTTGCTAGTATAATGGCTTAGTAACAATGAGCTTGAGTGTGCAATGCAGTGGTGCTGCAAATAGTTTTGCACCAATGGGACAATAAAGGCAGTCCAACAGCCACTTTTAGGATGCCACTAAGTTTACTTAGTGTTTGCTAGTATAATGGCTTAGTAACAATGAGTTTGAGTGTGCAATGCAGTGGTGCTGCAAATATCTTTGCACTAGTGGGATAATAATGGAAGTACAACAGCCACTTTTAGGATGCCACTAAGTTTACTCAGTGTTTGCTAGTATAATGGCTTAGTAACAGTGAGTTTGAGTGTGCAATGCAGAGGTGCTGTAAATAGATTTGAACTAGTGGTACACTAATGGAAGTCCAACAGCAACTTTTAGGATGCCACTAAGTTTACTTAGTGTTTGCTAGTATAATGGCTTAGTAACAATGAGTTTAAGTGTGCAATGCAGTGGTGCTGCAAATAGCTTTGCACCAGTGGGACAATAATGGAAGTCCAACAGCCACTTTTAGGATGTCACTAAGTTTACTCAGTGTTTGCTAGTTTAATGGCTTAGTAACAATGAGCTTGAGTGTGCAATGCAGTGGTGCTGCAAATAGCATTGCACCAATGGGACAATAAAGGAAGTCCAACAGCCACTTTTAGGATGCCACTAAGTTTACTCAGTGTTTGCTAGTATAATGGCTTAGTAACAATGAGTTTGAGTGTGCAATGCAGTGGTGCTGCAAATATCTTTGCACTAGTGGGATAATAATGGAAGTACAACAGCCACTTTTAGGATGCCACTAAGTTTACTCAGTAGTTGCTAGTATAATGGCTTAGTAACAGTGAGTTTGAGTCTGCAATGCAGAGGTGCTGTAAATAGATTTGAACTAGTGGTACACTAATGGAAGTCCAACAGCAACTTTTAGGATGCCACTAAGTTTACTTAGTGTTTGCTAGTATAATGGCTTAGTAACAATGAGTTTGAGTGTGCAATGCAGTGGTTCTGCAAATAGCTTTGCACCAGTGGGACAATAATGGAAGTCAATCAGCCACTTTTAGTATGCCACTAAGTTTACTCAGTGTTTGCTAATATAATGGCTTAGTAACAATGAGTTTGAGTGTGCAATGCAGTGGTGCTGCATATTGATTTGCACTAGTGGGACACTAATGGAAGTCCAACAGTCACTTTTAGGATGCCACTAAGTTTACTCAGTGTTTGCTAGTATAATGGCTTAGTAACAATGAGCTTGAGTGTGCAATGCAGTGGTGCTGCAAATGGCTTTGCACCAGTGGGACAATAATGGAAGTCTAACAGCCACTTTTAGGATGCCACTAAGTTTACTCAGTGTTTGCTAGTATAATGGCTTAGTAACAACGAGTTTGAGTGTGCAATGCAGTGGTGCTGCAAATAGCTTTGCACCAGTGAGATATTAATTGAAGTACAACAGCCACTTTTAGGATGTCACTAAGTTTACTCAGTGTTTGCTAGTATAATGGCTTAGTAACAATGAGTTTGAGTGTGCAATGCAGAGGTGCTGCAAATAGATTTGAACTTGTGGTACACTAATGGAAGTCCAACAGCAACTTTTAGGATGCCACTAAGTTTACTTAGTGTTTGCTAGTATAATGGCTTAGTAACAGTGAGTTTGAGTGTGCAATGCAGTGGTGCTGCAAATAGCTTTGCACCAGTGGGACAATAATGGAAGTCCAACAGCCACTTTTAGGATGCCACTAAGTATACTCAGTGTTTGCTAGTATAATGGCTTAGTAACAATGAGTTTGAGTGGGCAATGCAGAGGTGCTGCATATTGATTTGCACTAGTGGGACACTATTGGAAGTCCAACAGCCACTTTTAGGATGCCACTAAGTTTACTCAGTGTTTGCTAGTATAATGGCTTAGTAACAATGAGCTTGAGTGTGCAATGCAGTGGTGCTGCAAATGGCTTTGCACCAGTGGGACAATAATGGAAGTCCAACAGCCACTTTTAGTATGCCACTAAGTTTACTCAGTGTTTGCTAGTATAATGGCTTAGTAACAATGAGTTTGAGTGTGCAATGCAGTGGTGCTGCAAATATCTTTGCATCAGTGGGACAATATTGGAAGTCCAACAGCCAATTTTTTGATGCCACTAAGTTTACTCAGTGTTTGCTAGTATAATGGCTTAGTAACAATGAGTTTGAGTGTGCAATGCAGAGGTGCTGCATATTGATTTGCACTAGTGGGACACTAATGGAAGTACAACAGCCACTTTTAGGATGCCACTAAGTTTACTCAGTGTTTGCTAGTATAATGGCTTAGTAACAATGAGTTTGAGTGTGCAATGCAGTGGTGCTGCAAATAGCTTTGCACCAGTGGGACAATAATGGAAGTCCAACAGCCACTTTTAAGATGCCACTAAGTTTACTCAGTGTTTGCTAGTATAATGGCTTAGTAACAATGAGTTGGAGTGTGCAATGCAGTGGTGCTGCAAATAGCTTTGCACCAGTGGGACAATAATGGAAGTCCAACAGACAATTTTAGGATGCCACTAAGTTTACTTAGTGTGTGCTAGTATAATGGCTTAGTAACAATGAGTTTGAGTGTGCAATGCAGAGGTGCTGCAAATAGATTTGCTCTAGTGGGACACTAATGGAAGTCCAAAACCCACTTTTAGGATGCCACTAAGTTTACTCAGTGTTTGCTAGTATAATGGCTTAGTAACAATGAGTTTGAGTGTGCAATGCAGTGGTGCTGCAAATAGCTGTGCACCAGTGGGACAATAATGGAAGACCAACAGCCACTTTTAGGATGCCACTAAGTTTACTCAGTGTTTGCTAGTATAATGGCTTAGTAACAATGAGTTTGAGTGTGCAATGCAGAGGTGCTGCATATTGATTTGCACTAGTGGGACACTAATGGAAGTACAACAGCCACTTTTAGGATGCCACTAAGTTTTCTCAGTGTTTGCTCGTATAATGGCTTAGTAACAATGAGCTTGAGTGTGCAATGCATTGGTGCTGCAAATAGCTTTGCACGAGTGGGACAATAATGGAAGTCCAACAGCCACTTTTAGGATGCCACTAAGTTTACTTAGTGTTTGCTAGTATAATGGCTTAGTAACAATGAGTTTGAGTGTGCAATGCAGTGGTGCTGCAAATAGCTTTGCACCAATGGAACAATAATGGAAGTCCAACAGCCACTTTTAGGATGCCACTAAGATTACTTAGTGTTTGCTAGTATAATGGCTTAGTAACAATGAGTTTGAGTGTGCAATGCAGTGGTGCTGCAAATAGCTTTGCACCAGTGGGACAATAATGGAAGTCCAACAGCCACTTTTAGGATGCCACTAAGTTTACTCAGTGTTTGCTAGTATAATGGCTTAGTAACAATGAGTTTGAGTGTGCAATGCAGTGGTGCTGCAAATAGCTTTGCACCAGTGGGATAATAATTGAAGTACAACAGCCACTTTTAGGATGTCACTAAGTTTACTCAGTGTTTGCTAGTATAATGGCTTAGTAACAATGAGTTTGAGTGTGCAATGCAGTGGTGCTGCAAATATCTTTGCATCAGTGGGACAATATTGGAAGTCCAACAGCCAATTTTTCGATGCCACTAAGTTTACTCGGTGTTTGCTAGTATAATGGCTTAGGAACAATGAGTTTGAGTGTGCAATGCAGAGGTTCTGCATATTGATTTGCACTAGTGGGACACTAATGGAAGTCCAACAGCCACTTTTAGGATGCCACTATGTTTTCTCAGTGTTTGCTCATATAATGGCTTAGTAACAATGAGCTTGAGTGTGCAATGCAGTTGTGCTACAAATAGCTTTGCACGAGTGGGACAATAATGGAAGTCCAACAGCCACTTTTAGGATGCCACTAAGTTTACTCAGTGTTTGCTAGTATAATGGCTTAGTAACAATGAGTTTGAGTGTGCAATGCAGAGGTGCTGCAAATAGATTTGAACTAGTGGTACACTAATGGAAGTCCAAAAGCAACTTTTAGGATGCCACTAAGTTTACTTAGTGTTTGCTAGTATAATGGCTTAGTAACAATGAGTTTGAGTGTGCAATGCAGTGGTGCTGCAAATAGCTTTGCACCAGTGGGACAATAATGGAAGTCCAACAGCCACTTTTAAGATGCCACTAAGTTTACTCAGTGTTTGCTAGTATAATGGCTTAGTAACAATGAGTTGGAGTGTGCAATGCAGTGGTGCTGCAAATAGCTTTGCACCAGTGGGACAATAATGGAAGTCCAACAGACAATTTTAGGATGCCACTAAGTTTACTTAGTGTGTGCTAGTATAATGGCTTAGTAACAATGAGTTTGAGTGTGCAATGCAGAGGTGCTGCAAATAGATTTGCTCTAGTGGGACACTAATGGAAGTCCAAAAGCCACTTTTAGGATGCCACTAAGTTTACTCAGTGTTTGCTAGTATAATGGCTTAGTAACAATGAGTTTGAGTGTGCAATGCAGTGGTGCTGCAAATAGCTGTGCACCAGTGGGACAATAATGGAAGACCAACAGCCACTTTTAGGATGCCACTAAGTTTACTCAGTGTTTGCTAGTATAATAGCTTAGTAACAATGAGTTTGAGTGTGCAATGCAGTGGTGCTGCAAATAGCTTTGCACCAGTGGGACAATAATGGAAGTCCAACAGCCACTTTTAGGATGCCACTAAGTTTACTCAGTGTTTGCTAGTATAATGGCTTAGTAACAATGAGTTTGAGTGTGCAATGCAGTGGTGCTGCAAATAGCTTTGCACCAGTGGGATAATAATTGAAGTACAACAGCCACTTTTAGGATGTCACTAAGTTTACTCAGTGTTTGCTAGTATAATGGCTTAGTAACAATGAGTTTGAGTGTGCAATGCAGTGGTGCTGCAAATATCTTTGCATCAGTGGGACAATATTGGAAGTCCAACAGCCAATTTTTCGATGCCACTAAGTTTACTCAGTGTTTGCTAGTATAATGGCTTAGGAACAATGAGTTTGAGTGTGCAATGCAGAGGTTCTGCATATTGATTTGCACTAGTGGGACACTAATGGAAGTCCAACAGCCACTTTTAGGATGCCACTAAGTTTTCTCAGTGTTTGCTCATATAATGGCTTAGTAACAATGAGCTTGAGTGTGCAATGCAGTTGTGCTACAAATAGCTTTGCACGAGTGGGACAATAATGGAAGTCCAACAGCCACTTTTAGGATGCCACTAAGTTTACTCAGTGTTTGCTAGTATAATGGCTTAGTAACAATGAGTTTGAGTGTGCAATGCAGAGGTGCTGCAAATAGATTTGAACTAGTGGTACACTAATGGAAGTCCAAAAGCAACTTTTAGGATGCCACTAAGTTTACTTAGTGTTTGCTAGTATAATGGCTTAGTAACAATGAGTTTGAGTGTGCAATGCAGTGGTGCTGCAAATAGCTTTGCACCAGTGGGACAATAATGGAAGTCCAACAGCCACTTTTAAGATGCCACTAAGTTTACTCAGTGTTTGCTAGTATAATGGCTTAGTAACAATGAGTTGGAGTGTGCAATGCAGTGGTGCTGCAAATAGCTTTGCACCAGTGGGACAATAATGGAAGTCCAACAGACAATTTTAGGATGCCACTAAGTTTACTTAGTGTGTGCTAGTATAATGGCTTAGTAACAATGAGTTTGAGTGTGCAATGCAGAGGTGCTGCAAATAGATTTGCTCTAGTGGGACACTAATGGAAGTCCAAAAGCCACTTTTAGGATGCCACTAAGTTTACTCAGTGTTTGCTAGTATAATGGCTTAGTAACAATGAGTTTGAGTGTGCAATGCAGTGGTGCTGCAAATAGCTGTGCACCAGTGGGACAATAATGGAAGACCAACAGCCACTTTTAGGATGCCACTAAGTTTACTCAGTGTTTGCTAGTAAAATGGCTTAGTATTAATGAGCTTGAGTGTGCAATGCAGTGGTGCTGCAAAAAGAATTGCACTAGTGGGACACTAATGGAAGTCCAACAGCCTCTTTTAGGATGCCATTAAGTTTACTCAGTGTTTGCTAGTATAATGGCTTAGTAACAATGAGTTTGAGTGTGCAATGCAGAGGTGCTGCAAAAAGATTTGCACTAGTGGGACACTAATGGAAGTCCAACAGCCTCTTTTAGGATGCCATTAAGTTTACTCAGTGTTTGCTAGTATAATGGCTTAGTAACAATGAGTTTGAGTGTGCAATGCAGTGGTGCTGCAAATAGCTTTGCACTAGTTGGACAATAATGGAAGTCCAACAGCCACTTTTAGGATGCCACTAAGTTTACTCAGTGTTTGCTAGTATAATGGCTTAGTAACAATGAGTTTCAGTGTGCAATGCAGTGGTGCTGCAAAAAGAATTGCACTAGTGGGACACTAATGGAAGTCCAACAGCCTCTTTTAGGATGCCATTAAGTTTACTCAGTGTTTGCTAGTATAATGGCTTAGTAACAATGAGTTTGAGTGTGCAATGCAGAGGTGCTGCAAAAAGATTTGCACTAGTGGGACACTAATGGAAGTCCAACAGCCTCTTTTAGGATGCCATTAAGTTTACTCAGTGTTTGCTAGTATAATGGCTTAGTAACAATGAGTTTGAGTGTGCAATGCAGTGGTGCTGCAAAAAGCTTTGCACTAGTGGGACAATAATGGAAGTCCAACAGCCACTTTTAAGATGCCACTAAGTTTACTCAGTGTTTGCTAGTATAATGGCTTAGTAACAATGAGTTTGAGTGTGCAATGCAGTGGTGCTGCAAATACCTTTGCACCAGTGGGACAATAATGGAAGTCAAGCTGCCACTTTTAGGATGCCACTAAGTTTACTCAGTGTTTGCTAGTATAATGGCTTAGTAAGAATGAGTTTGAGTGTGCAATGCAGTGGTGCTGCAAATAGCTTTGCACTAGTTGAACAATAATGGTTGTCCAACAGCCACTTTTAGGATGCCACTAAGTTTACTCAGTGTTTGCTAGTATAATGGCTTAGTAACAATGAGTTTGAGTGTGCAATGCAGAGGTGCTGCAAAAAGATTTGCACTAGTGGGACACTAATGGAAGTACAACAGCCTCTTTTAGGATGCCATTAAGTTTACTCAGTGTTTGCTAGTATAATGGCTTAGTAACAATGAGTTTGAGTGTGCAATGCAGTGGTGCTGCAAATAGCTTTGCACCAGTGGGACAATAATGGAAGTCAAACTGCCACTTTTAGGATGCCACTAAGTTTACTCAGTGTTTGCTAGTATAATGGCTTAGTAACAATGAGTTTGAGTGTGCAATGCAGTGGTGCTGCAAATAGCTTTGCACCAGTGGGACAATAATGGAAGTCAAACTGCCACTTTTAGGATGCCACTAAGTTTACTCAGTGTTTGCTAGTATAATGGCTTAGTAACAATGAGTTTCAGTGTGCAATGCAGAGGTGCTGCAAATAGATTTGCACTAGTGGGACAATAATGGAAGACCAACAGCCACTTTTAGGATGCCACTAAGTTTACTCAATGTTTGGTAGTATAATGGCTTAGTAACAATGAGTTTGAGTGTGCAATGCAGTGGTGCTTCAAATACTTTGCACCGGTGGGACAATAATGGAAGACCAACAGCCACTTTTAGGATAACACTAAGTTTACTCAGTGTTTGCTAGTATAATGGCCTAGTAACAATGAGTTTGAGAGTGCAATGCAGTGGTGCTGCAAATAGATTTGCACTAGTGGGACACTAATTAAAGTCCAACAGCCACTTTTAGGATGCCACTAAGATTACTCAGTGTTTGCTAGTATAATGGCTTAGTAACAAAGAGTTTGAGTGTGCAATGCAGAGGTGCTGCAAATAGATTTGTACTAGTGGGACACTAATGGAAGTCCAACAGCCACTTTTAGGATGACATTAAGTTTACTCAGTGTTTGCTAGCATAATGGCTTAGTAACAATGAGTTGGAGTGTGCAATGCAGTTGTGCTGCAAATAGCTTTGCACCAGTGGGACATGACTGATGGACTAGTGAATTGCGCTCCTGGTAACCTAATAAATAAGACACCACACACTGCGTGACATGGATTAAAATTTTGGCCACAGCAGCCCTTTATTTTATAAGAAAAACATCAACAAGAAAAAACGAGATTATCGGCCCAGAGATGTGGTTGTTATAAATCCCAGCCCCATATCCCCCTCCGCCGTGTACCCCTAGCTCAAGGGGGAATCTGGGTATACCCCTTGATCATTTTCCTTGTGTCCGCTGAGCTCCTCCCCAGGGACCCATCTATTCCACTGTCCACTGAGCTCCTCCCCAGGGACCCATATTCCACTGTCCGCTGAGCTCTGGCCCAGGGACCCCATTAAAAACATAATTCTCCAACCAACAAAGAGGGGGTTTAAACAACCACATCCCGCCGCCAAATGCTGCTGTAACATACAATATTAAAATGTTAATACAATATTAATATGTTGATATGACATTGACAATTTGGATACCTTACTGATAACAATTGATACAATACTAATAATGTTGATAAAATACCGATGATGTTGAATACCAATAACATTGTTAGAATATTGACAGTGTTGACAAGTCCTGATATTGATACATTTTCCTTTATTATAGGGAGGGTGGGTGGGACAACTGCTGGTTCAGTCTTTGAGTCCAGGACAAAGGAATGACACCTTAACATGGGACCTATTTCTTATATGGCCCCTGCCCCCCATCTCTCCTCCTGCTTGCTGACCACCACCACATTCCTTAGGTAAAAACCCCATCCCTTACTCCTTAACCCTTTCCTGGATCTATCACTGCCTCAGTCATGTACGTTACGGCTATCTGCCTTCACTCTGCTTGACTGATGGACTAGTGAATTGCGCTCCTGGTAACCTAATAAATAAGACACCACACACTGCGTGACATGGATTAAAATTTTGGCCACAGCAGCCCTTTATTTTATAAGAAAAACATCAACAAGAAAAAACGAGATTATCGGCCCAGAGATGTGGTTGTTATAAATCCCAGCCCCATATCCCCCTCCGCCGTGTACACCTAGCTCAAGGGGTAATCTGGGTATACCCCTTGATCATTTTCCTTGTGTCCGCTGAGCTCCTCCCCAGGGACCCATCTATTCCACTGTCCACTGAGCTCCTCCCCAGGGACCCATATTCCACTGTCCGCTGAGCTCTGGCCCAGGGACCCCATTAAAAACATAATTCTCCAACCAACAAAGAGGGGGTTTAAACAACCACATCCCGCCAAGACTCGCTCTTGTGACACCTTACAAGAGTGAGTTCCTCCACAACTTAATGGCTCGTTCTACTCCTTCTTGTATTCCCAACATCCATATATCAAGGCCAATGTCATTAAGATGTACCTTATCATCTCTCCAAAAATGTTCCTTTGTATTTTCCAGCATCTGGTGACGTATGGCCACCCCTCCGTTTTCCAACACAAATTTTGTTATTTTTTTATTAACCTTTATCCTTGTATTATTGATGCGAGCCACTGATCGCGCTGTTCTCCACATTTGTCTAGCTACTATATCCGACCAGACCACCACTGTTTCTGGGTAAGACCTCCATAAATTCAACATATCGAGCTTTATGTTCCTAACTAAATGTCTTGATGTTCTTATTGCTAAATCATTACCACCTAAATGGATAAGTAAGACGTCCGGGGGGCGGTAGAACTCCACATGATACTGGATTTCTTTTAACAGCTGATGCCACTGCATTCCCCTCTTTCCTATCCATGTCACCCGTGCCAAGGAACTGGGCAACCCCAACTGTTTGCCATTAGGCCTGACTGCTGCACGTAAGGCCCCCCAAAAAACAAATGAATGTCCCATGATCCAAACCAGGCATTGCTGTTCAGCTAAAACAAAAAACAAAAAACACAATTATCACACAATTGTCTAAATGAAGACACAACTACTATAAGATTACCAAAATGTACACATATATATACATGTACGCCATTTATAATAAATGCAATCTAATGTAGCTCTTAAATCTGCTCGATTCCCATCTCCCGATTTTTTTAACTATGTCCGGCCCTAAGCCCCATCTAGCAGCTTCTGTGGCTGCTCCTATCCTAAATGAGTGTGAAGTGAATGCATTTGGAGACTCTCCCAATATTGTCAGGCATTTTTTAAGAACTGCTGTGAATTGAAATTGTGACAATGACTTACAATCCTCATGAATTAGTAATGAACCTTGGATATTTGGCCTTCTTGAGACATAGTTTCTAAAACAGATGACCGGGCAGGCCCTGGAACCGCTTAAAGGAAACAATGTGATCCATTTTCCTCTACCCTGTTGATCAGTTTTTGACTTTGCCAGAAAACATTCCAATCTGTCTGTGTACTGATGCACGTCCTCGTCTTGTAGACCCCCACTTCTGGTGGAACTACTTGACACTAACTCGCTGATTCTAAAAGCTCCAAAAAAGGCCAGTGTGAATGCACAACTAAAGAGAAACACTTCAAACGGACTGCTACAGACTCGGCCTAGTACACTCAGTATCTGCTGCAATAACTGGAAAGAAATCGGACGCCGTTTATCTCTGGTCTTCTTACAACTTTTCCTGTAACCCTTTAGGGCCTGCTTAACTAAAAAATGCTTTGTGTAATCAGTGAAGTCGTGCAACTTAAACCAAAAAGCTAATCCTGACATTTTACTATTAATACTGGACAATGAAGTACCATCTACAAAGGCCCTGCTAATGTAAAATAACAACAAGGAAACATTGTCATGTAACGTGGCATCATGTCCCACTAGAGCACACAAGTCTTCCCATTCCCTCCATGCTGACTGGTACCTCTGCCATGTGCTTACACCTACAGACCGTTCTATCAGAGCGTATGCGGTGTCACTGGCAGTGACCACAGAAAATCCGGACACTTCTTGCCTTGTACCTCTGCCATCGGGGCTAACGAACGGAATCTGTCCCACTGAAAACGAGACAGAGCATCAGCCACAGAATTGCACACACCGGG
Organism: Anomaloglossus baeobatrachus; assembly: GCF_048569485.1. NCBI lineage: Eukaryota > Metazoa > Chordata > Amphibia > Anura > Aromobatidae > Anomaloglossus > Anomaloglossus baeobatrachus. Next base: position 155,134,215 of record NC_134356.1, read on the forward strand.
GACATGCACAGCTGTAATCTGACAATTTGACTTTAAACAGCGCAGCACTAGATGACGCAGCAAAGTAACAACAGGCCGGGAAGACGCTGATTGTTTGTTGATGACTTCTACAACTCCCAAGTTATCACAATGAAATCTCACTTTTCGGTTTTGGAAAATATTGCACCAAATTTCACAAGCAACCACTATGGGGAACAATTCAAGGAGTACTAAGTTTCGTGTTAACCCCTTGTTTCTCCAACTCTCTGGCCACCTATCTGCACACCACTGTCCAGAACAATATGCACCAAAACCAGTTGACCCTGCTGCATCAGTGTGGATGTCTAGATCAAAATTTGAAACCGGTGGTCTAATCCACAATGACCTCCCATTAAACTCCATTAAGAACTGTTCCCATACCGCCAGATCGTCCTTTAATGTTCTAGCCAGCCGCACAAAGTGATGTGGAAAGGTTATGCCTGAGGTAGCTGCAGCTAGGCGCCTACAAAAAACTCTACCCATTGGAATAATGCGACAAGCAAAGTTCATTTTTCCTAACAGTGATTGTAGATCCTTTAATCTGATCTTACGGTGGGATCTAGCTTCTCTGACTGCCTCCAGAAGATCACTGACCTTGTCATCTGGTAATCTGCACTCCATGGCCTCACTGTCAATCAAAATTCCTAAAAACTTGATAAGTGTAGACGGGCCTTCTGTTTTATCTGATGCTAACGGTACTCCGAAACGCTTAAAAACCGACTGAATCGTTGACAATAATGCAGCACAAACAAATGACTTTGGTGGACCAATACATAGGAAATCATCTAGATAATGCAGGACAGAACGCACGCCGGCTTCCTTCTTTACTACCCACTCCAAAAATGTGCTAAATGATTCAAACAAGGAGCATGAGATGGAGCAGCCCATCGGTAAACACAAGTCTACATAAAACATTCCCTGCCACTGACAACCCAAGAGATGGAAGCTTTCTGGATGTACTGGTAGGAGTCTAAAGGCAGCTTCAATGTCTGTTTTTGCCATTAAAGCTCCTCTGCCGTACTTCTGAACCCATGCAATCGCTGTATCAAATGAAGTATACGAGACTGTGCAAAGTTCCTGATCAATTCCATCATTAACTGAGCTTCCATGAGGGAAGGACAGATGATGGATCAGCCTAAACTTATTGGGTTCCTTCTTTGGGACCACCCCCAATGGAGAGACCCTTAAGTTTTCTATTGGCATTTTGGGGAATGGGCCTGCCATGCGGCCCATATCAATTTCTTTGTTTAGTTTTGTGGTGACAATGTGAGAATATGTGTAAGCTGAAGCAAGGTTACGAGAACAGGTTAATGGGCCTGAAGTAGATGGGATCTTAAAACCTTCTGAGAAACCCTCCCCCAGCAATTGTGCTGCTTTTCTATCAGGGTACCTGCTTAGATAGCCCACCATCTCCCCGAGTCTAATTGGGGTTTCCCCCTTTTTGGTTAATCTCTGCTGTTGGGGTTTTATTTCGTTTAAAGCATTTGGATAGGCTATGGTTTCCACTACAGAAGGTGCATTCATGTTTGTACCTGCATGTGTTTCCGAATCTGCACTGGCTATCATTGAACTGCCAGCAGCAACCTTTTCTGTTTGCTGCCGACAATCCGATTGCTGGTGATCTGCCGACATAGCCCTGAAAGGGCTGATTAACCCCACGTGGCGCTGTCATGAGACGCATCCATAAACCAATATCTTTGTGATCCCAACGAATCCCTTGGCGACCAGCCTTTCGTTGGCGAAACTGCTCATCATAGCGCAGCCATGCTAAACCTCCATACACACGGTGCGCCTCCCCGATAGAATTCATGTAACAAAATAAAGCAGAGCAATGTTCAGGAGTTTTTTGGCCTATTACACTTGCTAATATGGCAAAGGCCTGGAACCAATTGGCAAATGTTTGGGGGATGAGACGATACCGTCCTTCTTGTTCCTCTCTTTTTCTCTCATCAAACCTTACTCTATCCAAGTTATATTTTTCTAAGGGCAATAATGAAAATATTTCCACATATTCGTCGGCCCAAATCTTCTCCCTAACCTCCTGTTTCAAATGAATTCCTAGAGGACCCTCAAAACATACATATAATTCTCCTTTTGCTGCATCAGATAATGTAACCCCTTGTGAAATTACTGCGTCCTCCTGTGTCTCTGGATCAGCACACGACTGACTTACCACCTCCGATGTCCGGCGACCATTCCCACACCATGCAGCAATAGGAGAAGAAGTTATGGGTAAGCTAGACTGACTCAAAGCCTCCTTAACCCCTGACACTAATTGCTGTACTACTGAATTAAGATCCCATCCTACATTGCCGGGAACTGTACCCCCAACTGCGCCCACTGGACTCATTACAGGTGTTGTTACACTAGATATAGGACAAGAAAAAGTGTTCTCACCAATACCTGGCTGCGTCCTAGGTTGACCAGCCGTCCGTGACGTATTAGTTATAGTCTCTACAGCCCCTTCATTATTGAAGTGCTGCGTGCTGCTGCCCTCTAGTGGGGAGTCGTTATCTGTGTCATAGTCATTGTCTGGAATCTCTGCTGAGTCTTGTAGCTGTAGATTTATTGCCTGACTCCAATCCTGAGCCGGCCGATGAAGTCTTTGTCTGGTTAAAGTACTTTTGCGCAGTTGTCTTTTTGGATTCCTACCACTCCTCGTGTAATGTAAACCCGGATCCGGAAATGTTGTGTGTCCTAAGCCCATCCCCCCGTGTTGGTTTAGTTCCTGGGGTGAGGCCGTATGATGTCCTCTAGAATGATGCAAAGATTGTTGAGGAAGTTCTATGGATTCATCGTGGGCTGTCGTCACGTCAGTTGTAGCTTGTGTGGCTGCTTCTCTGGATGGCACATCAGTAGAGCTGGACTTTCTCCTTGCACTTCTTGGTGTCTCTCTGGTTAGATGGTCGGGCTCTTTTCTCTGTCCCTTGTTCTTCTGATACTGGAGTTTCCTTCCTGGTTTGTAAGAAGGATCAGAGGCCGTGCTGCGCTTTGCTCTTTTCCTAGAAGTAACAGAAGGACTTATGATCCTATTGTGAGTCCTATTGGCCATTTCAGAAGTTAGTCTCTCAGGAGGTCTGGATCTTCTTAAAGTTTGATGTTCAGAAAGTTCAGAAGGGACAGATGCTGTATCCCGGGCATTCTTCAGCAATTCGTCTAGCTGGGCCTGAATCCATTCGGGCCTACACGTCAAAGCCGCAGCCTAAACAGTCTTCAGCAAGGCATCCATACTGCTGGTTCAGTCTTTGAGTCCAGGACAAAGGAATGACACCTTAACATGGGACCTATTTCTTATATGGCCCCTGCCCCCCATCTCTCCTCCTGCTTGCTGACCACCACCACATTCCTTAGGTAAAAACCCCATCCCTTACTCCTTAACCCTTTCCTGGATCTATCACTGCCTCAGTCATGTACGTTACGGCTATCTGCCTTCACTCTGCTATAATGGAAGTCCAACAGACACTTTTATTATGCCACTAAGTTTACTTAGTGTTTGCTAGTATAATGGCTTAGTAACAATGAGTTTGAGTGTGCAATGCAGTGGTGCTGCAAATAGCTTTGCACCAGTGGGACAATAATGGAAGTCCAACAGCCATTTTTAGGATGCCACTAAGTTTACTTAGTGTGTGCTAGTATAATGGCTTAGTAACAATGAGTTTGAGTGTGCAATGCAGTGGTGCTGCAAATAGCTTTGCACCAGTGGGACAAAAATGGAAGTCCAACAGCCACTTTTAGGATGCCACTAAGTTTACTCAGTGTTTGCTAGTATAATGGCTTAGTAACAATGAGTTTGAGTGTGCAATGCAGAGGTGCTGCAAATAGATTTGCTCTAGTGGGACACTAATGGAAGTCCAACAGCCACTTTTAGGATGCCACTAAGTTTACTCAGTGTTTGCTAGTATAATGGCTTAGTAACAATGAGTTTGAGTGTGCAATGCAGTGGTGCTGCAAATAGCTTTGCACTAGTTGGACAATAATGGAAGTACAACAGCCACTTTTAGGATGCCACTAAGTTTACTCAGTGTTTGCTAGTATAATGGCTTTGTAACAATGAGTTTGAGTGTGCAATGCAGTGGTGCTGCAAATAGCTTTGCACCAGTGGGACAATAATGGAAGTCAAACTGCCAGTTTTAGGATGCCACTAAGTTTACTCAGTGTTTGCTAGTATAATGGCTTAGTAACAATGAGTTTGAGTGTGCAATGCAGAGGTGCTGCAAATAGATTTGCGCTAGTGGGACACTAATGGGAGTCCAACAGCCACTTTTAGGATGCCACTAAGTTTACTCAGTGTTTGCTAGTATAATGGCTTAGTAATAATGAGTTTGAGTGTGCAATGCAGTGGGGCTGCAAATAGCTTTGCACCAGTTGGACAAAAATGGAAGTCCAACAGCCACTTTTAGGATGCCACTAAGTTTACTCAGTGTTTGCTAGTATAATGGCTTAGTAACAATGAGTTGGAGTGTGCAATGCAGTGGTGTTGCAAATAGCTTTGCACCAGTGGGACAATAATGGAAGTCCAACAGACACTTTTAGGATGCCACTAAGTTTACTCAGTGTTTGCTAGTATAATGGCTTAGTAACAATGAGTTTGAGTGTGCAATGCAGAGGTGCTGCAAATAGATTTGCTCTAGTGGGACACTAATGGAAGTCCAAAAGCCACTTTTAGGATGCCACTAAGTTTACTCAGTGTTTGCTAGTATAATGGCTTTGTAACAATGAGTTTCAGTGTGCAATGCAGTGGTGCTGCAAATAGCTTTGCACTAGTGGGACAATAATGGAAGTTCAACAGCCACTTTTAGGATGCCACTAAGTTTGCTCAATGTTTGCTAGTATAATGGCTTAGTAACAATGAGTTTGAGTGTGCAATGCAGTGGTGCTACAAATAGCTTTGCACTAGTTGGACAATAATGGAAGTCCAACAGCCACTTTTAGGATGCCACTAAGTTTACTCAGTGTTTGCTAGTATAATGGCTTAGTAACAATGAGTTTCAGTGTGCAATGCAGTGGTGCTGCAAAAAGAATTGCACTAGTGGGACACTAATGGAAGTCCAACAGCCTCTTTTAGGATGCCATTAAGTTTACTCAGTGTTTGCTAGTATAATGGCTTAGTAACAATGAGTTTGAGTGTGCAATGCAGTGGTGCTGCAAATAGCTTTGCACTAGTTGGACAATAATGGAAGTCCAACAGCCACTTTTAGGATGCCACTAAGTTTACTGAGTGTTTGCTAGTATAATGGCTTAGTAACAATGAGTTTCAGTGTGCAATGCAGTGGTGCTGCAAAAAGAATTGCACTAGTGGGACACTAATGGAAGTCCAACAGCCTCTTTTAGGATGCCATTAAGTTTACTCAGTGTTTGCTAGTATAATGGCTTAGTAACAATGAGTTTGAGTGTGCAATGCAGTGGTGCTGCAAAAAGCTTTGCACTAGTGGGACAATAATGGAAGTCCAACAGCCACTTTTAGGATGCCACTAAGTTTACTCAGTGTTTGCTAGTATAATGGCTTAGTAAGAATGAGTTTGAGTGTGCAATGCAGTGGTGCTGCAAATAGCTTTGCACTAGTTGAACAATAATGGTTGTCCAACAGCCACTTTTAGGATGCCACTAAGTTTACTGAGTGTTTGCTAGTATAATGGCTTAGTAACAATGAGTTTGAGTGTGCAATGCAGTGGTGCTGCAAAAAGATTTGCACTAGTGGGACACTAATGGAATTCCAACAGCCACTTTTAGGATGCCACTACGTTTACTCAGTGTTTGCTAGTATAATGGCTTAGTAATAATGAGTTTGAGTGTGCAATGCAGTTGTGCTGCAAATAGCTTTGCACCAGTGGGACAATAATGGAAGTCAAACTGCCACTTTTAGGAGGCCACTAAGTTTACTCAGTGTTTGCTAGTATAATGGCTTAGTAACAATGAGTTTCAGTGTGCAATGCAGAGTTTCTGCAAATATATTTGCACTAGTGGGACAATAATGGAAGACCAACAGCCACTTTTAGGATGCCACTAAGTTTACTCAATGTTTGGTAGTATAATGGCTTAGTAACAATGAGTTTGAGTGTGCAATGCAGTGGTGCTTCAAATACTTTGCACCGGTGGGACAATAATGGAAGACCAACAGCCACTTTTAGGATAACACTAAGTTTACTCAGTGTGTGCTAGTATAATGGCTTAGTAACAATGAGTTTGACTGTGCAATGCAGTGGTGCTGCAAATAGCTTTGCACCAGTGGGACAAAAATGGAAGTCCAACAGCCACTTTTAGGATGCCACTAAGTTTACTCAGTGTTTGCTAGTATAATGGCTTAGTAACAATGAGTTGGAGTGTGCAATGCAGTGGTGCTGCAAATAGATTTGCGCTAGTGGGACACTAATGGAAGTCCAACAGCCACTTTTAGGATGCCACTAAGTTTACTCAGTGTTTGCTAGTATAATGGCTTAGTAATAATGAGTTTCAGTGTGCAATGCAGAGGTGCTGCAAATAGATTTGCACTAGTTGGACACTAATTGAAGTCCAACAGCCACTTTTAGGATGCCACTAAGATTACTCAGTGTTTGCTAGTATAATGGCTTAGTAACAAAGAGTTTGAGTGTGCAATGCAGAGGTGCTGCAAATAGATTTGTACTAGTGGGACACTAATGGAAGTCCAACAGCCACTTTTAGGATGCCATTAAGTTTACTCAGTGTTTGCTAGTATAATGGCTTAGTAACAATGAGTTGGAGTGTGCAATGCAGTTGTGCTGCAAATAGCTTTGAACCAGTGGGACAATAATGGAAGTCCAACAGACACTTTTAGGATGCCACTAAGTTTACTTAGTGTTTGCTAGTTTAATGGCTTATGTTTAACCAGTGTGCAATACAATTCCCTTTAAAAAATCAATTTTATTAGTTCATATAGAAACGCCCAGGTGAAAAAATCCCAAAAACTCAAACAATAAAAAGGGAGCTACTATGGATCAGGTACAGCCATATACCCTCAGGTTTCGTAGGCAATAAAATGTCAGACCAGAATTTATTTATGCTATTGTGACCCTAATATGTCACTATGTCTGGCCTAACAACGGAGGGTGTGACGCCCTAACTTAGCTGGACGCCCCCGTTCCTCGACGGCTGCCCCTCACTCTCCCTACTAAGACCCTACCAATATGATGATAGTTTCTGTACCCAAAACTTTCAATAACATATGGTGTAATACTCCATATTAAACTCAGTAAGAGTAAAAATACCTCAAATCACAACTTTGCAGGCACAGAGCAGGGAACTAGGGGAGCTACTGTAAAAACGGGTACAGCAATAATAACATAACAGAGGCAGATATAAAGAACAAGGCAGTCCCAAGCTCATTTGAGCCAAAGTGCCCCTAATATATCACTATATCTGGCTCTGCCTAACAACGGAGGGTGTGACGCCCTAACGTTACTGGGCGCCCCCGTTCCTCGACGGCTGACCCTCACTCTCCCTAGTCAACCCTGCCAATACAAGGATAGTGCCTGTGCCCGATAATCTCAGTTATCAACATGTAGTATAATACTCCATTTAGAGTCCAATTAAGGGATTAATACCCCAATAGACAAACTTCCATGTACAGAACACAAACAAAGGACATCTGCTGCCTCAATCAGCTTACAGCATGCTACCACACATGATGCTGGGATTTATATTTTCTTATCATTACCCTTGGGCTTCCTGATGATCCGATGACGGGCGGGGAAACACGTTGAGGCCATGTAAACAGCATCAAACTGAGGGAAGTACATTTTTTGTCCCCATTGTATATTGATAGACATGCTGTAAGCTGATTGAGGCAGCAGATGTCCTTTGTTTGTGTTCTGTACCTGGAAGTTTGTCTATTGGGGTATTAATCCCTTAATTGGACTCTAAATGGAGTATTATACTACATGTTGATAACTGAGATTATCGGGCACAGGCACTATCCTTGTATTGGCAGGGTTGACTAGGGAGAGTGAGGGTCAGCCGTCGAGGAACGGGGGCGCCCAGTAACGTTAGGGCGTCACACCCTCCGTTGTTAGGCAGAGCCAGATATAGTGATATATTAGGGGCACTTTGGCTCAAATGAGCTTGGGACTGCCTTGTTCTTTATATCTGCCTCTGTTATGTTATTATTGCTGTACCCGTTTTTACAGTAGCTTCCCTAGTTCCCTGCTCTGTGCCTGCAAAGTTGTGATTTGAGGTATTTTTCCTCTTACTGAGTTTAATATGGAATATTACACCATATGTTATTGAAAGTTTTGGGTACAGAAACTATCATCATATTGGTAGGGTCTTAGTAGGGAGAGTGAGGGTCAGCCGTCGAGGAACGGGGGCGTCCAGCTAAGTTAGGGCGTCACACCCTCCGTTGTTAGGCAAGGCCAGACATAGTGACATATTAGGGTCACAATAGCATAAATAAATTCTGGTCTGACATTTTATTGCCTACGAAACCTGAGGGTATATGGCTGTACCTGATCCATAGTAGCTCCCTTTTTATTGTTTGAGTTTTTGGGATTTTTTCACCTGGGCGTTTCTATATGAACTAATAAAATTGATTTTTTAAAGGGAATTGTATTGCACACTGGTTAAACATAGTATAATGGCTTAGTAACAATGAGTTTGAGTGTGCAATGCAGTGGTGCTGCAAATAGCTTTACACCAGTGGGACAATAATGGAAGTCCAACAGCCACTTTTAGGATGCCACTAAGTTTACTTAGTGTTTGCTAGAGCTGTGCGGCTAAGCCAATCACAGTAAGACCACAACAAAGATGGCTGCGGCGTTACTGTGAGGGCAAGTGTCACGGGCGGAGGAGGGGACGCTGCGCTCTCCCACTGCTCGGGTCCGGCTGCCGCTGCGGCTGCTGCTCGGTGGCTCGAGCGATGGGCCGGATCCCGGGGACTCGAGCGGTGCTCCTCGCCCGTGAGTGAAAAGGGGTGGTTTGGTTTTGGGGATATTGTCCGTGACGCCACCCACGGTTGTGGTGATTGTGTGGACACCACCGCTGCTCTGGACGGGGATCCCGGGAGCGGTGACAGGGAGCAGCTTTGGTTGTTAATCCTCCCCTCCGTGGGTAGGGGATTGGTTGTCCCAGGGCCCGTTGATGGGGTAGGAATGGATGACAGGCGGGTTGCGGGGCCTGATGAGGTGCAGGGTCGCAGGGGCAGCGCTGTGCCGCATGGCACGAAGGTACTCACTCAGCCCAATGATGATGACACAGTTCACGGTAAAACAAGCGGCTGGATGGACGGGTCCCTTGGACGGCTGCGGTGTTGTTGTTCCCTGCAGGTTAGCGGTGACTGTCTTTTCCCTGCACCTACTCTGTCTGTACGGTTTCGATGGGTTCCCACCGGTAACCCACTCCCCGACTTGGATATGGGCCGGAGGAGCCCCTTTTGCACGCAGGTGCTGGCCCTGAGAAACGGTTGCCTTGGCGGTGGCGGTGTCTCTCTCACTGGGTTGGACTGTTGCCTTCTGTCGGGACTTGACTGTTTGGGAACCCGGAGGTCCCCTTCACTAACGGATTCGGCAACTTCACGGCGACTCCTAGCCTTGCCGGGGTCCGAAAGGCCCCTGCCACTGGTGCTGGCTTCTCTTTGTGTACCGGTCCGGTACCGCCGGGCCACCACCCGTCCACGGTCCTTACGGTAGACTCCAATCGGCCACTCCTGTAGATGGTCAACACCGTCTGCCAACCTTGCTGTCTCGCCCGGGCCACACACCCGGACGCTGTCAGTCAGTTGTTCTGCTACTCCTTCACTTCTGATCACTTTCACTGTCAAACTGATCTCTCCACTTCACCTCCTTCCACTTCCTCCTCCAAACTAGACTGTCTGTTTTCCCTCCTCCAGGACTGTGAACTCCTTGGTGGGTGGAGACCAACCACTTGGCTCCACCCCCTGCTGTGGACATCAGCCCCTGGAGGAAGGCAACAAGGGTTTTATGTCTGACCTTGATATGCCTGCTGGGAGTGTGGGGTGTTGTGGTGTTGTTCTCTGTGGCCCCTGGCTTGTCCAGGGCGACACACAAGCAACATCAAATGTGTTCATTGGCTTGAAAAAGGTGCCAGGAAGTCAGAAATGAAAATGAAAGTATCGGTTCGAATACCATATTAGCCATCGGATAGCGAATACCTCGAATAACCCCATTAGCCGTCGGATACCGAATAGTGTCGAATACATTCGCTCATCACTAATCATTATGTTTTTACAAAGATCATACACAGACACTGGCAAACCGATGTGAGGATAAAGTAGTTGGCTCACTGCTTCCCTCCAGACCCAAGTTTGTGTTTAGAAGAGCTAAATGTGGGGAGCCTTATAGCCCCTTCCATTTCAAATAGAAACAATGACCCCGGACAATCTAAACAACAAACCATCTTCACCAACGGTCAGAAAGGAATGGTCTGTGGTCCTCCATTAGTGAAAACAGGCTTTATACCCTGTGGTCACTGCCATTATTGTCTAAGTCTCTCCTACAAAAGAACACCTTGATTAAACTTATAAGAATGGACAAAAAATATTTTTTTTTCATTAGGCATCATATGTCGTGCTCTACTGAAGTGTAGAGATGAGCCACCCCCTAGAGTTCGAGTTCGGTTCGGTTTTTCGAACGGTGCCTCGTTCGACAAGCCGTTTGACTAGCCGTTTGATGAACCTCTCGAACCCCATTGAAAACAATGGGAGGCAATCACAAACACCTAAAAACACCTGGAAAACACCCTCAAACTTGTCCAAAAGGTGCCAAACAACTCCCAAGACAACACAAACACATCGGAAAGTTACAAGGACAAATACTCATGCGAAATCTAAACAGCTGGACGAGGAAAAAGAGAAGGAGACACAGATATAGGCATGGCATGCCCTTCTAAAATCATGTAAAACACAGCAGGGGGACTCCAAGCAGACTCTCCCTTTTTTCCAAAATTTGGGCCCCACAGACACCACTTAAGTGGCAGCACTTGTGCCCTAGTTGCAAAAAGGTTGTTTTGATTTGCATCAAGCACATTCCAAAATACGCCAGCCTTAGCTGTCAACCGGATGACACCGGGGAAGGTCTAGCAAAGTCTTTGCCAGATCTGTTCATCTTGGCTCATTTCTTAAAACACAGCAAGGGTTACTCCAAGCGGAGTCTCCCTTTTTTTCCAAAAATTGGGCCACACAGACACCACTTCAGTGGCAGCACTTGTGCCCCAGTTGCAAACTGGACAGGTTGATTTGCATCAAACATATTAAAAAATACGCCAGCCTTAACTGTCCCCAGGATGACACCGGGGTAGGTAGCAAAGTCTTTGCTTAACCATGACTTGTTCATCTTGGCTCATTTTTAAAAACACAGCAAGGGTTACTCCAAGCAGAGTCTCCCTTTTTTCCAAAAATTGGGCCACACAGACACCCCTTTAGTGGCAGCACTTGTGCCCCAGTAGCAAACTGTATGTGTTGATTAGCACCAAACACATTCCAAAATATGCCAGCCTTAACTGTCTCCAGGATGACACCGGAATAGGTAGCAAAGTCTTTGCTGAACCATGACTTGTTCATCTTGGCTCATTTTTAAAAACACAGCAAGGGTTACTCCAAGCAGAGTCTCCCTTTTTTCCAAAAACTGGGCCACACAGACACCCCTTTAGTCGCAGCACTTGTGCCCCAGTTGCAAACTGTATGTGTTGATAAGCATCAAGCACATTCCATAATACGCCAGCCCTAACTGTCCCCAGGATGACACCAGGATAAGTAGCAAAGTCTTTGCTGAACCATGACTTGTTCATCTTGGCTCATTTTTAAAAACACAGCAAGGGTTACTCCAAGCAGAGTCTCCCTTTTTTCCAAAAATTGGGCCCCACAGACACCCCTTCAGTGGCAGCACTTGTGCCCCAGTTGCAAACTTGACAGGTACATTTGCATCAAGCACATTCCAAATCCACAAGCATTTACTCTCCCCAGGATGACACAGGGGTAGTAAAGTCCTTGCGGATCCATGACTTTGACATCCACATTGTCACTGGACAGACGCATGCGCTTATCTGTCAGCACACACCCAGCAGCACTGAAGACACGTTCTGACACAACGCTGGCAGCTGAACACGACAAGATCTCCATGGCGTAAGTGGCAAGCTCAGGCCATTTTTCAAGATTTGGAGCCCAAAATGAGCAAGGCTGCAGTTGCAAAGTCATGGCATCGATGTTCATTTGGAGATACTCCTATATCATCCTCTGCAGCCGTTGACTATGTGTCAGACTTCTTGTCTCTATTGGCCTTGCAAAGGACGGTCTAAAAAAATTATGAAACGATTCAATAAAATTGCTGTTACCAGCACCAGATACGGTGCTGCTGGTACGGATAGACTGTTGATGATGAGACCGTCCCATGTTTGTCAAGTTACAACTGGGAGATTCACTCCGTGCACCACTGGGGTAGAAAAGCTGAGCTAAGATTGAGTAACAGCTTCTGCTGATACTCCTACATACGTGCGTCCCTTTCTATGGCTGGAATTATTTCACAAAATTTGGACTTGTATCGGGGATCTAATAGTGTGGCAACCCAGTAGTCATCATCACTTCTAATTTTGACAATCCGAGGGTCATGTTGTAGGTAGTGCAGCAAGAAGGCGCTCATGTGTCTTGCGCATCCATGTGGACCAAGTCCTTGCTGTGTTTGTGGCATAGAGGTGCTACCCGTTCTTTCTTCCTCTGACATCTCCCCCCAACCTCTTTCAACTGAAATTTGACCAAGGTCTCCCTCATCTGCTGAGTCTTCCATGTCCATGGACAGTTCGTCCTCCATTTCTTCATGTTCTCCTGCACCTTCCTCAACATTTTGCCTGCTACCATGCGCCCTTGTTAATCCCTCTCCCCTACCGTCCCATGCCTGCCGCCTTGGTGATGATAAACGTCTGGACCTTGGTGATGTTGTTATCCCTTTCGCATATGAATTCTCATGTACTTCCTCCCCTTCCTCTTAAATTACCCCCTGACTCCAAATAGTGTTTAGCGTGTGCTCCAGCATGAAAATGACTGGAATTGTCATGCTGATAATGGCATTGTCAGCGCTAAACATATTCGTCGCCATGTCGAAACTGTGCAGAAGGGTGCATAGGTCCTTGATCTGAGACCACTCTATCAGGGTGATCTGCCCCACCTATGTATCTCGTTGGCCCATGCTATACATCATGACGTATTATACCAGTGCTTAACTTAACTTAATACTCAATTCAGGTTATAACTGAAGATATAAGTAGTGTGTCCTACCAAAGCACTACTTATTTCAACATACCCACAGCCAGTCCCAGGAGAGGGCGTTGTGTATATAGGAAAATTAGAAATGTAACTTATCTTAGCGCAGATACAAACAGGACCACTGATATTTCAGGCAAGTCACATTGCTGGTAGCCGAGAAATCAACAGATCGGCACAGATACGTTTGTCCAATCAGTATCACTTATGCTCTACGCCAGTCAAATCACTGGTCATGGAGACCAGGCACAATGGTAACTTATCCAAGGAAAAAACGGGCCCAAAGGCCACTTGCCCGACGCGTTTCCCCCCGGTCCAGGGTGACACCGGGGTTCCTCAGAGGTTCCCAGAATCAGGTAGAAGGCTGGTTACAATCTGCCGTTCAACCACCGGTCCCAATCACCGCTACCGGGGTAGGTAGCAAAGTCTTTGCTGATCCCAGATCTGTTCATCTTGAATCATTTTTAGAAACACTGCAAGCAAGGGTTACTTCAAGCGGAGTCTCCCTTTTTTCCAAAAATTGGGCCACACAGACACCCCTTCAGTGGCAGCACTTGTGCCCCAGTTGTACACTTCACATGTACATTTGCATAAAGCACATTCAAAAATATGCCATCATTAACTGTCATGGAAACCGTAGAAAAAACTCTTAAAACATTCTTTTTATTAATAATAGTTTAAAATAGGAATCCCCACACAATACAAAATAGGATGAAAAGACATAAAGTGCTATAGTGCAGATCGGGGTTTGGTCAAACACCTTCAAAAGTCCCTGCCTTGCCGTGGAGGTCGGCACCCTAAAATAGACGAAAATGGCTCCCCCACTCACCGACGGCTTACCCTCCTGTCCCTATACTAGTCTAAGGTGCAGCTTGACTGGGAATATAGGAGTGTAGGGTTAACCAGTAATTATTGCACTATTCTCAATCCTAATATATCTAAATTGCCAAAAGGTGTAAAGATATCAAATGTCAACACAAAAATAATCACAAAAACACAATTTAAACACCAAGTCTCCTGGATGGCAATATGGAATATCTAGGTATGCTGCAAAGCAGGCTAAAGGAGAGTTACCAAGGTGCACCAGTGCTGTGCAAAAAACATTAAGATAAAGTGCTGTGCATATGGACCAATAGATCAGATATTTGTAAACAGAACACTCAATAACTTAATACTCAATTCAGGTTATAACTGAAGATATAAGTAGTGTGTCCTACCAAAGCACTACTTATTTCAACATACCCACAGCCAGTCCCAGGAGAGGGCGTTGTGTATATAGGAAAATTAGAAATGTAACTTATCTTAGCACAGATACAAACAGGATCACTGATATTTCAGGCCAGTCACATTGCTGGTAGCCGAGAAATCAACAGATCGGCACAGATACGTTTGTCCAATCAGTATCACTTATGCTCTACGCCAGTCAAATCACTGGTCATGGAGACCAGGCACAATGGTAACTTATCCAAGGAAAAAACGGGTCCAAAGGCCACTTGCCCGACGCGTTTCCCCCCGGTCCAGGGTGACACCGGGGTTCCTCAGAGGTTCCCAGAATCAGGTAGAAGGCTGGTTACAATCTGCCGTTCAACCACCGGTCCCAATCACCGCTACCGGGGTAGGTAGCAAAGTCTTTGCTGATCCCAGATCTGTTCATCTTGAATCATTTTTAGAAACACTGCAAGCAAGGGTTACTCAAAGCGGAGTCTCCCTTTTTTCTAAAAATTGGGCCACACAGACACCCCTTCAGTGGTTGCACTTCTGCCCCAGTTGTACACTTCACAGGTACATTTGCATCAAGCACATTCAAAAATACGCCATCCTTAACTGTCCCCAGGATGGCACCGGGGTGGGTAGCAAAGTCTTTTCTGATCCCAGATCTGTTCATCTTCGATCATTTTTAGAAACACTGCAAGCAAGGGTTACTCAAAGCGGAGTTTCCCTTTTTTCCAAAACTTTGGCCATACAGACACCCCTTCAGTGGCAGCACTTGTGCCCCAGTTGTACACTTCATAGGTACATTTGCATCAAGCACATTCAAAAATATGCCATCCTTAACTGTCCCAAGGATGGCACCGGGGTAGGTAGCATACTGTTTGCTGATCCCAGATCTGTTCATCTTGGATCATTTTTTGAAACATTGCCAGCAAGGCTTACTCCAAGCGGAGTCTCCCTTTTTTCCAAAAATTGGGTCACACAGACACCCCTTCAGTGGCAGCACTTGTGCCCCAGTTGTACATGTGGCGCCCCTGAGGCTTCCGTCGCCACAGGACATTGCACCCCACCTAGCGGTGTGATGCCCCATTCTGGAAGAGGAGGAGAGTGAACTCCGGTCCCCTGGTAAATCCACACTACACCCATTGTTAGGT
This sequence comes from Anomaloglossus baeobatrachus, assembly GCF_048569485.1. Taxonomy (NCBI): domain Eukaryota; kingdom Metazoa; phylum Chordata; class Amphibia; order Anura; family Aromobatidae; genus Anomaloglossus; species Anomaloglossus baeobatrachus. Next base: position 155,149,818 of record NC_134356.1, read on the forward strand.
ACATACTGGGACCAGGGACAGTGGCAGTCACCCTCCCATGCTGCATGCTGGGAGGGGCCGTAAGACCCATCCCTGCTCCTATAGGGTACAGCTTAGCAACTGGGGGGGTGGGAGGAGCCACAAGAGTGCAGTCAGAGAAAGGAAGGTCAAGTTTAGTCAGAACAGAGAGGAGAGGGGAAGTTGGAGAGAGAGTGGGGAAGGAGGAGGAGGCCTGCTGGAGGCAGGCAAGGAGGAGGAAAGAAGGAAAGAAAGAAAGAAAGAAAGAAAGAACGCTCCAAGTCAGTCAGGAGCAGAGAAACAGAAGGAGACGCTTCCTGGTGAAGATCCTGGGACCCAGAGGTCCAGGTGACACCACGTAGGAGACAGAAGGAGTCGCAGGGCCACGGGTAGTCTGTATAGCTGTCGGGGCAGTTTAGAGCTATGGTGGCCTGTTCCAGAATAACATCGGTGGAGGGATCAAGCTGCGACAGGGGACGGTCCCTAGAGACTGGAGGAGTGCAAAATCATCTCCAAACAGTAAAAACCGAGGCCCAGGGAACGTTGTAGACTCCCAGGGCCAGAACCCATAGCAGAACTTCCAGAAAAGGGGTAATCAGCCGACAGGTGACCCCCCAGCCTGGAGGCTGTAGTGGAGGCCAAGCCAGGTTCATCCTAACAAAGGCAAGGCTAAGGAAGACAGCAGAAGATAGAGACACTAAGAGAAGGGTACGGGTTTTTACACTCAGAATCACCCAGAAACGGCAGAGGTCCCTGACAGTGGTCCCAGCAGTCCAAGGGTCCCTACAGCGCTGTGACAAGAAGTGTAAGTAAAGAACTTGAACTGCACCCTTGGAGTGGTCTCTGTTATTTCAGCTGCATAGACATTCACAAGCACCAACTGTGCCCCGGGCATTGCTCCACCTGTGGGGAGCAGTACCACCATTGCTGCCATAACATCATCCTGGTGGCCTCACACAGCAGCGGCGGCTTAATAGCCGCATACCACAGGTGGCGTCACGAACACAAACTTTAATTCATCAAGCCACAGATTAACTGACACCCACCAGGGCCATGGAGCCAGGCCCAGCCACCACTGACTACCCCCGGACTAGTCCGGCCCGGCATCGGGTGTCCCATGGCCCTGGGGTGGGCGAGTCAACTTTGGCGTCACGAACAGGACTTCGTGCCCGGTCTCACCGGGTACTGTGCGCCTGAAGAATCGCGAAGTAGCCTGTGTTTTACAGTGAGAAACCGCCACCATTAGCGCTGCTGAGAGCGGGAAGAAGGGGGGCGTGCAAGAAGAAAGGGCGCGAAGAGAAGCCCCGCCCCCTTGTCCAAGAAAAGAGCGCAAAGCGGTGCCCGCCATGGAAGGCGGAGGAAGAAGAAATGGCGCCTAGAAAAGCTGGCCGGCTGGCAGAACAAGTCAAAATGCCAGACCAGCAGAGAGAGAAAATGGCTCCTGCAAGCGGAGGCCAGGAAGAGCTTACCTGGATCAGGCCTGTGACCGCCGCTGAGCTGGAGGCTAAGGTCGGAAGGATGGCTGACGGGATGAAGAAGCAGAGCGGACGGGAGACAGCCGCGTGGGGGAAGGAGATGGTGCTGGCCATGAGGAGTCTGCAGAAGTCTGTGCAGCGAGGCCTGCGTGGGGGTGATGCCCACGTCCATCCAGAGTCCACACCGGCAACGCCGATCCTGCTGCAGAGCATCTCCGGCCTAGATCTGGGTGAGTCCCATGCTGCCCCTGCCGGCGCGAGTGCCCCAACCCCCGCTGCCATTCCCGCGGTCCCTGGAGTGACGCCCGGCACGGCGACACCGATCCGGGCCGCAGCCACGCCAGTTGCGGCCCGCCAAGATTTTGCCGCCGGAGCGACGCCCATCCACACCGCAGCAGCGACGCCAAGCCCGGCCTGTCCGGCTCAGGCCTCAGCAGCGATGCCCCGCTCGGACAAGCAAGATCCCGCCGCAGCGGTGCCGTTAATCCATGCCGCAGATGCGGCCCGCCAAGCCCAGGCCGCAGCCACGCCAGGTGCGGCCCGTCAAGAATCGGTCACAGCAGCGACTCCAATACAGGCCGCCGCCATGCCAGGCGTGGCCCGCCAAGACCAGCAGACGCAGACTGTGCTGACCGCTGTCTACCTGCTGACAGGTGGGGAGCCGGAGAAGAATCCCTACATGTAAAGAAGTAAGAAGATGCTGAACTGTAAATAGCCCATGTCTGCCCCTCATTCTTTGTGAAGATGTCCCTTGTGTTTTGCCCTAAAGTTCTTTTTGAAGACGACACCCTTTCCTGCTGTACTGCCCCTTGTGCTTTTCGAAGATGTCACCCCCCTGATTATGTGTACTGGTCCACGGAACTGGAATGTGGTCCCCGGTGAATGTTGTTGTGTCATGTGTTACCAAGCCACTGGACTTAGTGGCTGGTATGTTGTATATGTGCCTTACGTTTAAAATGAAGGAAACTAACTGACGGGCTACTGGACTTGTAGTAGCCAAAATTGTAATTAGTTGCACCCGTTGTGCCCCCTACCAGAATTATGGGGGAAGTGCCCAAACTGTGCAATAGACTGAAAGTGCCCACGTAGAAGTTTCTTTATAATAAGTTGCAACGTTAAAGTAATTGTGCCTCCCATAAAGGGAAGAAATGTTAATTGTTTTATTGCTTTGCATAACAAAAATTTTGCAGTTTCTCCACATTTTTGTTGTTTTTCAGCCCGAGGACGTGCTGGGATTTGCTGTGGGGGAGTGTGGCGCCCCTGAGGCTTCCGTCGCCACAGGACATTGCACCCCACCTAGAGGTGTGATGCCCCATTCTGAGAGAGGAGGAGAGTAAACTCCGGTCCCCTGGTAAATCCACACTACACCCATTGTTAGGTACATACTGGGACCAGGGACAGTGGCAGTCACCCTCCCATGCTGCATGCTGGGAGGGGCCGTAAGACCCATCCCTGCTCCTATAGGGTACAGCTTAGCAACTGGGGGGGTGGGAGGAGCCACAAGAGTGCAGTCAGAGAAAGGAAGGTCAAGTTTAGTCAGAACAGAGAGGAGAGTGGAAGTTGGAGAGAGAGTGGGGAAGGAGGAGGAGGCCTGCTGGAGGCAGGCAAGGAGGAGGAAAGAAGGAAAGAAAGAAAGAAAGAAAGAAAGAACGCTCCAAGTCAGTCAGGAGCAAAGAAACAGAAAAAGACGCTTCCTGGTGAAGATCCTGGGACCCAGAGGTCCAGGTGACACCACGTAGGAGACAGAAGGAGTCGCAGGGCCACGGGTAGTCTGTATAGCTGTCGGGGCAGTTTAGAGCTACGGTGGCCTGTTCCACAATAACATCGGTGGAGGGATCAAGCTGCGACAGGGGACGGTCCCTAGAGACTGGAGGAGTGCAAAATCATCTCCAAAAAGTAAAAACCGAGGCCCAGGGAACGTTGTAGACTCCCAGGGCCAGAACCCATAGCAGAACTTCCAGAAAAGGGGTAATCAGCCGACAGGTGACCCCCCAGCCTGGAGGCTGTATCATAATATCATAGTATCATAGTTTTTAAGGTTGAAGGGAGACTCTAAGTCCATCTAGTTCAACCCATAGCCTAACATGTTGATGCAGAGGAAGGCAAAAAAAACCCCAATGTGGCAAACAAGTTCCAATGGGGAAAAAATTTCCTTCCTGACTCCACATCCGGCAATCAGACTAGTACCCTGGATCAATACCCTGTCATAAAATCTAATATACATAACTGGTAATATTAAATTTTTCAAGAAAGGCATCCAGGCTCTGCTTAAATGTTAGTAGTGAATCACTCATTACAACATCATGCGGCAGAGAGTTCCATAGTCTCACTGCTCGTACAGTAAAGAATCCTCGTCTGTGATTATGATTAAACCTTCTTTCCTCAAGACGTAGCGGATGACCCCGTGTTCCAGTCACAGGCCTAGGTGTAAAAAGATCTTTGGAAAGGTCTCTGTACTGTCCCCTCATATATTGTGATTAGATCCCCCCTAAGCCTTCGTTTTTCCAAACTAAATAACCCCAAGTTTAATAACCTGTCTTGGTATTGCAGCCCACCCATTCCTCTAATAATCTTGGTCGCTCTTCTCTGCACCCTCTCCAGTTCAGCTATGTCCTTCTTATATATCGGTGACCAGAATTGTACACAGTATTCTAAGTGCGGTCGCACTAGTGACTTGTACAGAGGTAGAACTATATTTTTTTCATGAACACTTATACCTCTTTTAATACATCCCATTATTTTATTAGCCCTGGCAGCAGCTGCCTGACACTGTCCACTAAAGTGAAGTTTACCATCCACCCATACACCCAAGTCTTTTTCTGTGTCTGTTTTACCCAGTGTTCTACAATTAAGTACATAATCATAAATGTTATTTCCTCTACCCAAGTGCATGACCTTACATTTATCTACATTAAACTTCAATTGCCACTTCTCAGCCCAATCCTCCAATTTACATAAATCTCCCTGTAATATAAAATTATCCTCCTCTGTATTGATTACCCTGCAGACCTTAGTATCATCTGCAAATATTGAAATTCTACTCCGTATGCCCCCAACAAGGTCATTTATAAATATGTTGAAAAGAAGCGGGCCCAATACTGACCCCTGTGGTACCCCACTATGAACTGAGACCCAGTCCGAGTACGTACCATTAATAACCACCCTTTGTTTCCTATCACTGAGCCAGTTTTTAACCCAGTTACACATATTTTCCCCTATCCCCATTATTCTCATTTTATGTACCAACCTTTTGTGTGGCACCGTATCAAAAGCTTTTGAAAAGTCCATATACACAACATCCACTGCATTTCCCTGGTCCAGGCTTGAACTTACCTCTTCATAGAAGCTGATCAAATTAGTTTGACAGGATCGATCCCTCATAAACCCATGTTGATACTCTGTCATAAGGTTATTTTTCTTGAGATACTCCAGTATAGCATCTCTCAAGAAACCCTCAAGGATTTTACCAACCGTAGAGGTTAAACTTACCGGCCTATAATTTCCCGGTTCAGTTTTTGTCCCCTTTTTGAATATTGGCACCACATTTGCTATGCGCCAGTCCTGCGGTACCGACCCTGTTATTAAGGAATCTGAGAAGATTAAAAATAATGGTCTATCTATCACAGAACTCAATTCCTGTAGTACTCTGGGGTGTATGCCATCCGGGCCCGGAGATTTGTCAACCTTAGTGATTTCGAGGCGGCGGCGTACTTCCTGCTGGGTTAAGCAGGTAATATTCAAGGGTGAATTTATGGTATCACTGGTCATGTCATCTGCCATGGCATTTTCTTGTATAAAAACCGTAGAAAAAAAGTCATTCAGCAGGTTGGCTTTACCCTCATCTCCTTCCACCATTTCACCAAGACTATTTTTAAGGGGGCCAACACTATCGCTTTTCAGTTTTTTACTGTTTATGTAGTTAAAGAATATTTTAGGATTATTTTTACTTTCTCTCGCAATGAGTCTCTCTGTCTCAAACTTAGCTAACTTAATTTGCTTTTTACATATTTTATTTAATTTTCTATAATTATATAATGCCTCATCACTACCTACCCTCTTTAATTCTTTTAAGGCTTTCTGTTTTCCTTTTATTGCTTCCCTTACAGCTCTATTTAGCCATAGGGGTTTCCTCCTATTTCTAGGATGTTTGTTCCCATAGGGTATATTTTCTGCACAAGCCCTATTCAGGATGCTCATAAAAGTCTCCCATTTGCTTTGTGTACTTTTATTACTTAGTACATCATCCCAGTTTATTGCACTAAGATCATCTCTCAACCGTTTAAAATTTGCTTTCCTGAAGTTTAGTGTCCTTGTAGCCCCTCTACTAGACATCTTACTAAAGAATACATGAAAACTTATTATTTTGTGATCACTATTCCCCAAGTAACCCCCAACTTGTATATTTGATATGCGGTCTGGCCTATTGGTTAGTACAAGGTCTAGTAGTGCTCCCCCTCTTGTGGGGTCCTGTACCATTTGTGAAAGGTAATTATCTTTCATTGTTATCAAAAATCTATTTCCTTTGCTGGAACTGCAAGTTTCTGTTCCCCAATTTATATCAGGATAGTTAAAGTCCCCCATAATAATTACCTCTCCGAGACTCGCTGCTTTATCAATTTGCTTTATGAGGAGATTCTCTACCTCTTCCATAATATTCGGCGTCTTATAACACACCCCTATCAGTATTTTATTATTCATTCTCCCCCCCCTTATCTCCACCCATAGGGACTCTACATTCTCAGTACCCTCACATATGTTGTCACGCAGGATGGGTTTTAAGGATGATTTTACATATAGACACACACCTCCCCCTCGCTTATTTGTACGGTCATTCCTGAATAGGCTATAACCCTGTAAATTAACAGCCCAGTCATAGCTCTCATCCAGCCATGTCTCTGATATCCCCACTATATCATAATTTTCTTCCAACAATATTAATTCTAATTCCTCCACCTTATTTGTGAGGCTTCGGGCATTAGTGTACATGCACGTTACGTATGACTCTGTACCTGTATTCCTGCTTACTGTATTAACTGTCCTAACCCTTCCCCCCGTACCACCCCCAATTTCATTACTTGTGCCCTGGTCACTATCTGCACTACATTCCCCTTCTATAAAGTGAATACCCTCGCCCCCCATTCCTAGTTTAAACACTCCTCCAACCTTCTAGCCATTTTCTGCCCCAGCAGAGCTGCACCTTCCCCATTAAGATGCAGCCCATCCCTAGCATAGAATCTGTAGCCAACTGAAAAGTCGGCCCAATTCTCCAGGAACCCAAAACCCTCTTTCCTACACCAATTCCTGAGCCACCTGTTAACCTCCCTGATCTCTCTTTGCCTCTCTGGTGTGGCTCGTGGCACAGGAAGTATTTCCGAAAATACCACCTTTGAGGTCCATGCTTTAAGCTTGCAACCTAATTCCCTGAAATCATCTTTAAGGACCTTCCACCTACCTCTAACTTTGTCATTTGTGCCAATGTGTACAATGACCGCTGGGTCCTCCCCAGCCCCTCCCAGTAATCTGTCAACCCGATCAGCGATGTGCCGAACTCGAGCGCCAGGAAGACAACACACTGTTCGGCGATCCCTGTCTTTGTGACAGATTGCCCTATCTGTCCCCCTAATAATTGAGTCCCCCACTACCAGTACCTGTCTTGCCTGCCCTGCACTCCTATTCCCCCCCTTACTGGAGCAGACACTCCTCTGGCGTTCAGAGGTCATGCCTTGCTGCAGCAATGCTACCCCTGTAATGACATCCCCCTCATCTGCCAAGTTTGCAAACCTATTGGGGTATGTCAGTTCAGGACTAGCCTTCCTAGCACTTTTCCCTTAACCCCCCTTTCTAACTGTCACCCAGCTACCTACCTCACCGTCCTGCCGCTCCCTACTACGATCCTCCCCCACATCTGACCCAGCAAGCTGCTGCTCAGTGAGCAGCACACTCCTTTCCATATTGCTAATGCATCTCAGAGTTGCCAGCTGCTCATTTAGATCCAGTATCTGGGCTTCCAAATGTGCAACTTGCTCACATCTCGAACAACAGTATCCACCCTCGAACGGCTTTTCAAGGACTGCATACATGAGACAAGATGTACACTGGATCGCATTAGCAATAGTGGAGCACATTTTCTAATGGGGATAGCACTAAACAAATGTTAAGTAATTAAACAACTAAATACAAACAATTCTACTCACACTTACTTTTGCTCACACTTTGCTTACTCACGCTCACAATGAAGAATACAGGCTAAAATTTGCGCGCCGCTAGGCGCGCGGTTTTCAGAAGTCTTCCTTCCGGCTGTAACGGCCAAAACCCGGTTCTCCTTGAGCTCGTGGTGACTCTTCACTTATCCCAGAAGGCACTGGGAATATGCAAATTATCCTCGCAAGACTCCTTCCCTGGCTTTCAGAAGTCTTCCTTCCGGCTGTAACGGCCAAAACCCGGTTCTCCTTGAGCTCGCGGTGACTCTTCACTTATCCGAGAAGGCACTGGGAATATGCAAATTATCCTCACAAGACTCCTTCCCTGGCTTTCAGAAGTCTTCCTTCCGACTGTAACGGCCAAAACCCGGTTCTCCTTGAGCTCGTGGTGACTCTTCACTTATCCCAGAAGGCACTGGGAATATGCAAATTATCCTCGCAAGACTCCTTCCCTGGCTTTGTAGTGGAGGCCAAGCCAGGTTCATCCTAACAAAGGCAAGGCTAAGGAAGACAGCAGAAGATAGAGACACTAAGAGAAGGGTACCGGCTTTTACACTCAGAATCACCCAGAAACGGCAGAGGTCCCTGACAGTGGTCCCAGCAGTCCAAGGGTCCCTACAGCGCTGTGACAAGAAGTGTGAGTAAAGAACTTGAACTGCACCCTTGGAGTGGTCTCTGTTATTTCAGCTGCATAGACATTCACAAGCACCAACTGTGCCCCGGGCATTGCTCCACCTGTGGGGAGCAGTAACACCATTGCTGCCATAACATCATCCCGGTGGCCTCACACAGCAGCGGCGGCTTAATAGCCGCATACCACAGGTGGCGTCACGAACACAAACTTTAATTCATCAAGCCACATATTAACTGACACCCACCAGGGCCACGGAGCCGGGCCCAGCCACCACTGACTACTCCCGGACTAGTCCGGCCCGGCATCGGGTGTCCCATGGCCCTGGGGTGGGCGATTCATACACTTCACAGGTACATTTGCATCAAGCACATTCAAAAATATGCCATCTTTAACTGTCCCTAGGATGGCACTGGGGTAGGTAGCAAAGTCTTTGCTGATCCCAGATCTGTTCATCTTGAATCATTTTTAGAAACACTGCAAGCAAGGGTTACTCCAAGCGGAGTCTCCCTTTTTTCCAAAAATTGGGCCACACAGACACCCCTTCAGTGGCAGCACTTGTGCCCCAGTTGTACACTTCACAGGTACATTTGTATCGAGCACATTCAAAAATACGCCATCCTTAACTGTCCCCAGGATGGCACCGGGGTAGGTAGCAAAGTCTTTGCTGATCCCAAATCTGTTCATCTTGGATCATTTTTAGAAACACTGCCAGCAAGGCTTACTCCAAGCAGAGTCTCCCTTTTTTCCAAAAATTGGGCCACACAGACACCCCTTCAGTGGCAGCACAAGTGCCCCACTTGATCACGTCACAGGTACATTTGCATCGAGCACATTCAAAAATACGCCATCCTTAACTGTCCCCAGGATGGCACCGGGGTAGGTAGCAAAGTCTTTGCTGATCCCAGATCTGTTCATCTTGAATCATTTTTAGAAACACTGCAAGCAAGGGTTACTCCAAGCGGAGTCTCCCTTTTTTCCAAAAATTGGGCCACACAGACACCCCTTCAGTGGCAGCACTTGTGCCTCAGTTGTACACTTCACAGGTACATTTGCATCAAGCACATTCAAAAATATGCCATCCTTAACTGTCCCCCAGGATGGCACCGGGGTAGGTAGCAAAGTCTTTGCTGATCCCAGATCTGTTCATCTTGGATCATTTTTCGAAACACTGCCAGCAAGGCTTACTCCAAGCAGAGTCTCCCTTTTTTCCAAAAATTGGGTCACACAGACTCCCCTTCAGTGGCAGCACAAGTGCCCCACTTGATCACGTCACAGGTACATTTGCATCGAGCACATTCAAAAATACGCCATCCTTAACTGTCCCCAGGATGGCACCGGGGTAGGTAGCAAAGTATTTGCTGATCCCAGATCTGTTCATCTTGGATCATTTTTTGAAACATTGCCAGCAAGGCTTACTCCAAGCGGAGTCTCCCTTTTTTCCAAAAATTGGGTCACACAGACACCCCTTCACTGGCAGAACTATTGCCCCAGTTGTACACTTCACAGGTACATTTACATCAAGCACATTCAAAAATACGCCATTCATAACTGTCCCCAGGATGGCACCGGGGTAGGTAGCAAAGTCTTTGCTGTTCCCAGATCTGTTCATCTTGGATCATTTTTAGAAACACTGCCAGCGAGACTTACTCCAAGTGGAGTCTCCCTTTTTTCTAAAAATTGGGTCACACGGACACCCCTTCAGTGGCAGCACTTGTGCCCCAGTTGTACACTTCACAGGTACATTTGCATCAAGCACATTCAAAAAAATGCCATCCTTAACTGTCCCCAGGATGGCATCGGGGTAGGTAGCAAAGTCTTTGCTGATCCCAGATCTGTTCATCTTGAATCATTTTTAGAAACACTGCAAGCAAGGGTTACTCAATGCGGAGTCTCCCTTTTTTCCAAAAATTGGGCCACCAGACACCCCTTCAGTGGTAGCACTTGTGCCCCAGTTGTACACTTCACAGGTACATTTATATCAAGCACATTCAAAAATACACCATCCTTAACTGTCCCCAGGATGGCACCGGGGTAGATAGCAAAGTCTTTGCTGATCCCAGATCTGTTCATCTTGGATCATTTTTAGAAGCACTGCAAGCAAGGGTTACTTCAAGCGGAGTCTCCCTTTTTTCTAAAATTTAAGTCACACAGACACCCCTTCAGTGGCAGCACTTTTTGCCCCAGTTGTACACTTCATAGGTACATTTGCATCAAGCACATTCAAAAATATGCCATCCTTAACTGTCCCCAGGATGGCACTGGGGTAGGTAGCAAAGTCTTTGCTGATCCCAGATCTGTTCATCTTGAATCATTTTTAGAAACACTGCAAGCAAGGGTTACTCCAAGCGGAGTCTCCCTTTTTTCCAAAACTTTGGCCATACAGACACCCCTTCAGTGGCAGTACTTGTGCCCCAGTTGTACACTTCACAGGTACATTTATATCAAGCACATTCAAAAATACACCATCCTTAACTGTCCCCAGGATGGCACCGGGGTAGATAGCAAAGTCTTCGCTGATCCCAGATCTGTTCATCTTGGATCATTTTTAGAAGCACTGCAAGCAAGGGTTACTTCAAGCGGAGTCTCCCTTTTTTCTAAAATTTAAGTCACACAGACACCCCTTCAGTGGCAGCACTTTTGCCCCAGTTGTACACTTCATAGGTACATTTGCATCAAGCACATTCAAAAATATGCCATCGTTAACTGTCCCCAGGATGGCACTGGGGTAGGTAGCAAAGTCTTTGCTGATCCCAGATCTGTTCATCTTGAATCATTTTTAGAAACACTGCAAGCAAGGGTTACTCAAAGCAGAGTCTCCCTTTTTTCCAAAAATTTGGGTCACACAGACACCCCTTCAGTGGTAGCACTTGTGCCCCAGTTGTACACTTCACAGGTACATTTACATCAAGCACATTCAAAAATACACCATCCTTAACTGTCCCCAGGATGGCACCGGGGTAGGTAGCAAAGTCTTTGCTGATCCCAGATCTGTTCATCTTGGATCATTTTTCGAAACACTGCCAGCAAGGCTTACTCCAAGCAGAGTCTCCCTTTTTTCCAAAAATTGGGTCACACAGACTCCCCTTCAGTGGCAGCACAAGTGCCCCACTTGATCACGTCACAGGTACATTTGCATCGAGCACATTCAAAAATACGCCATCCTTAACATCCTTAACTAACGATGGCACCGGGGTGGGTAGCAAAGTCTTTTCTGATCCCAGATCTGTTCATCTTCGATCATTTTTAGAAACACTGCCAGCGAGGCTTACTCCAAGCGGAGTCTCTCTTTTTTCTAAAAATTGGGTCACACGGACACCCCTTCAGTGGCAGCACTTGTGCCCCAGTTGTACACTTCACAGGTACATTTGCATCAAGCACATTCAAAAATATGCCATCCTTAACTGTCCCCAGGATGGCATCGGGGTAGGTAGCAAAGTCTTTGCTGATCCCAGATCTGTTCATCTTGAATCATTTTTAAGAAACACTGCAAGCAAGGGTTACGCAAAGCGGAGTCTCCCTTTTTTCCAAAAATTGGGCCACCAGACACCCCTTCAGTGCTAGCACTTGTGCCCCAGTTGTACACTTCACAGGTACATTTACATCAAGCACATTCAAAAATACGCCATCCCTAACTGTCCCCAGGATGGCACCGGGGTGGGTAGCAAAGCCTTTTCTGATCCCAGATCTGTTCATCTTCGATCATTTTTAGAAACACTGCAAGCAAGGGTTACTCCAAGCGGAGTCTCCCTTTTTTCCAAAACTTTGGCCATACAGACACCGCTTCAGTGGCAGTACTTGTGCCCCAGTTGTACACTTCACAGGTACATTTATATCAAGCACATTCAAAAATACGCCATCCCTAACTGTCCCCAGGATGGCACCGGGGTAGGTAGCAAAGTCATTGCTGATCCCAGATCTGTTCATCTTGGATCATTTTTAGAAGCACTGCAAGCAAGGGTTACTTCAAGCGGAGTCTCCCTTTTTTCTAAAATTTGGGTCACACAGACACCCCTTCAGTGGCAGCACTTTTGCCCCAGTTGTACACTTCATAGGTACATTTGCATCAAGCACATTCAAAAATATGCCATCCTTAACTGTCCCCAGGATGGCACTGGGGTAGGTAGCAAAGTCTTTGCTGATCCCAGATCTGTTCATCTTGAATCATTTTTAGAAACACTGCAAGCAAGGGTTACTCAAAGCAGAGTCTCCCTTTTTTCCAAAAATTGGGCCACACAGACACCCCTTCAGTGGTAGCACTTGTGCCCCAGTTGTACACTTCACAGGTACATTTGTATCGAGCACATTCAAAAATACGCCATCCTTAACTGTCCCCAGGATGGCACCGGGGTAGGTAGCAAAGTCTTTGCTAATCCCAGATCTGTTCATCTTGGATCATTTTTAGAAACACTGCCAGCAAGGCTTACTCCAAGCAGAGTCTCCCTTTTTTCCAAAAATTGGGTGACACGGACACCCCTTCACTGGCAGCACTATTGCCCCAGTTGTACACTTCACAGGTACATTTATATCAAGCACATTCAAAAATACACCATCCTTAACTGTCCCCAGGATAGCACCGGGGTAGGTAGCAAAGTCTTTGCTGATCCCAGATCTGTTCATCTTGGATCATTTTTAGAAGCACTGCAAGCAAGGGTTACTTCAAGCGGAGTCTCCCTTTTTTCTAAAATTTGGGTCACACAGACACCCCTTCACTGGCAGCACTATTGCCCCAGTTGTACACTTCACAGGTACATTTACATCAAGCACATTCAAAAATACGCCATTCATAACTGTCCCCAGGATGGAACCGGGGTAGGTAGCAAAGTCTTTGCTGATCCCAGATCTGTTCGTCTTGAATCATTTTTAGAAACACTGCAAGCAAGGGTTACTCCAAGCGGAGTCTCCCTTTTTTCCAAAAATTGGGCCACACAGACACCCCTTCAGTGGCAGCACTTGTGCCTCAGTTGTACACTACACAGGTACATTTGCATCAAGCACATTCAAAAATACGCCATCCTTAACTGTCCCCAAGATGGCATCGGGGTAGGTAGCAAAGTCTTTGCTGATCCCAGATCTGTTCATCTTGAATCATTTTTAGAAACACTGCAAGCAAGGGTTACTCCAAGCGGAGTCTCCCTTTTTTCCAAAAATTGGGCCACACAGACACCCCTTCAGTGGCAGCACTTGTGCCTCAGTTGTACACTACACAGGTACATTTGCATCAAGCACATTCAAAAATACGCCATCCTTAACTGTCCCCAAGATGGCATCGGGGTAGGTAGCAAAGTCTTTGCTGATCCCAGATCTGTTCATCTTGAATCATTTTTAGAAACACTGCAAGCAAGGGTTACTCAAAGCGGAGTCTCCCTTTTTTCCAAAAATTGGGCCACACAGACACCTCTTCAGTGGCAGCACTTGTGCCCCAGTTGTACACTTCACAGGTACATTTGCATCAAGCACATTCAAAAATATGCCATCCTTAACTGTCCCCAGGATGGCACCGGGGTAGGTAGCAAAGTCTTTGCTGATCCCAGATCTGTTCATCTTGATCATTTTTAGAAACACTGCCAGCAAGGCTTACTCCAAGCAGAGTCTCCCTTTTTTCCAAAAATTGGGTCACACAGACACCCCTTCAGTGGCAGCAAGCACAAGTGCCCCACTTGATCACGTCACAGGTACATTTGCATCGAGCACATTTAAAAATACGCCATCCTTAACTGTCCCAAGGATGGCACCGGGGTAGGTAGCAAAGTCTTTGCTGATCCCAGATCTGTTCATCTTGAACCATTTTTAGAAACAATGCAAGCAAGGGTTACTCAAAGCAGAGTCTCCATTTTTTTTCAAAAATTGGGCCACACAGACACCCCTTCAGTGGCAGCACTTGTGCCCCACTTGTACACTTCACAGGTACATTTACATCAAGCACATTCAAAAATACGCCATCCTTAACTGTCCCCAGGATGGCATCGAGGTAGGTAGCAAAGTCTTTGCTGATCCCAGATCTGTTCATCTTGAACCATTTTTAGAAACACTGCAAGCAAGGGTTACTCCAAGCGGAGTCTCCCTTTTTTCCAAAAATTGGGCCACACAGACACCCCTTCAGTGGCAGCACTTGTGCCCCAGTTGTACACTACACAGGTACATTTGCATCAAGCACGATCAAAAATACGCCATCCTTAACTGTCCCCAGGATGGCATCGGGGTAGGTAGCCAAGTCTTTGCTGATCCCAGATCTGTTCCTCTTGGATCATTTTTAGAAACACTGCAAGCAAGGGTTACGCCAAGCGGAGTCTCCCTTTTTTCCAAAAATTGGGCCACACAGACACCCCTTCAGTGGCAGCACAAGTGCCCCACTTGATCACTTCACAGGTACATTTGCATCGAGCACATTCAAAAATACACCATACTTAACTGTCCCCAGGATGGCATCGGGGTAGGTAGCAAAGTCTTTGCTGATCCCAGATCTGTTCATCTTGAACCATTTTTAGAAACACTGCAAGCAAGGGTTACTCAAAGCGGAGTTTCCCTTTTTTCTAAAAATTGGGCCACACAGACACCCCTTCAGTGGCAGCTCTTGTGCCCCAGTTGTACACATCACAGGTACATTTGCATCAAGCACATTAAAAAATACGCCATTCATAACTGTCCCCAGGATGGCACCGGGGTAGGTAGCAAAGTCTTTGTTGTTCCCAGATCTGTTCATCTTGGTTCATTTTTAGAAACACTGCCAGCAAGGCTTACTCCAAGCGGAGTCTCCCTTTTTTCCAAAAATTGGGTCACACAGACACCCCTTCAGTAGCAGCACAAGTGCCCCACTTGATCACATCACAGGTACATTTGCATCGAGCACATTCAAATACGCCATCCTTAACTGTCCCCAGGATGGCACCGGGGTAGGTAGCAAAGTATTTGCTGATCCCAGATCTGTTCATCTTGGATCATTTTTAGAAACATTGCCAGCAAGGCTTACTCCAAGCGTAGTCACCCTTTTTTCCAAAAATTGGGTCACACAGACACCCCTTCAGAGGCAGCACTATTGCCCCAGTTGTACACTTCACAGGTACATTTACATCAAGCACATTCAAAAATACGCCATTCATATTGTCCCCAGGATGGCACCGGGGTAGGTAGCAAAGTCCTTGCTGTTCCCAGATCTGTTCATCTTAGATCATTTTTAGAAACACTGCCAGCAAGGCTTACTCCAAGCAGAGTCTCCATTTTTTCTAAAAATTGGGTCACGCAGACACCCCTTCAGTGGCAGCACTATTGCCCCAGTTGTACACTTCACAGGTACATTTACATCAAGCACATTCAAAAATACACCATTCATAACTGTCCCCAGGATGGCACCGGGGTAGGTAGCAAAGTTTTTGCTGTTCACAGATCTGTTCATCTTGGATCATTTTTAGAAACACTGCCAGCAAGGCATACTCCAAGCGGAGTCTCCCTTTTTTCCAAAAATTGGGCCACACAGACACCCCTTCAGTGGTAGCACTTGTGCCCCAGTTGTACACTTCACAGGTACATTTACATCAAGCACATTCAAAAATACGCCATCCTTAACTGTCCCAAGGATGGCACCGGGGTAGGTAGCAAACTCTTTGCTGATCCCAGATCTGTTCATCTTGGATCATTTTTGGAAACACTGCAAGCAAGGGTTACGCCAAGCGGAGTCTCCCTTTTTTCCAAAAATTGGGCCACACAGACACCGCTTCAGTGGCAGCACTTGTGCCCCAGTTGTACACTTCACAAGTACATTTGCATCGAGCACATTCAAAAATACGCCATCCTTAACTGTCCCCAGGATGGCACCGGGGTAGGTAGCAAAGTCTTTGCTGATCCCAGATCTGTTCATCTTGGATCATTTTTAGAAACACTGCCAGCAAGGCTTACTCCAAGCAGAGTCTCCCTTTTTTCCAAAAATTGGGTCACACAGACACCCCTTCAGTGGCAGCACAAGTGCCCCACTTGATCACGTCACAGGTACATTTGCATCGAGCACATTCAAAAATACGCCATCCTTAACTGTCCCCAGGATGGCACCGGGGTAGGTAGCAAACTCTTTGCTGATCCCAGATCTGTTCATCTTGGATCATTTTTAGAAACACTGCAAGCAAGGGTTACGCCAAGCGGAGTCTCCCTTTTTTCCAAAAATTGGACCACACAGACACCCCTTCAGTGGCAGCACATGTGCCCCAGTTGTACACTTCACAGGTACATTTGCATCGAGCACATTCAAAAATACGCCATCCTTAACTCTCCCCAGGATGGCACCGGGGTCGGTAGCAAAGTCTTTGCTGATTCCAGATCTGTTCATCTTGGATCATTTTTAGAAACACTGCCAGCAAGGCTTACTCCAAGCGGAGTCTCTCTTTTTTCCAAAAATTGGGTCACACAGACACCCCTTCAGTGGCAGCACTTTTGCCCCAGTTGTACACTTCACAGGTACATTTGCATCAAGCACATTAAAAAATACGCCATCCTTAACTGTCCCCAGGATGGCATCGGGGTAGGTAGCAAAGTCTTTGCTGATCCCAGATCTGTTCATCTTGAACCATTTTTAGAAACACTGCAAGCAAGGGTTACTCAAAGCGGAGTCTCCCTTTTTTCCAAAAATTGGGCCACACAGACACCCCTTTAGTGGTAGCACTTGTGCCCCAGTTGTACACTTCTCAGGTACATTTACATCAAGCACATTCAAAAATACGCCATCCTTAACTGTCCCAAGGATGGCACCGGGGTAGGTAGCAAACTCTTAGCTGATCCCAGATCTGTTCATCTTGGATCATTTTTAGAAACACTGCAAGCAAGGGTTACGCCAAGCGGAGTCTCCCTTTTTTCCAAAAATTGGGCCACACAGACACCCCTTCAGTGGCAGCACTTGTGCCCCAGTTGTACACTTCACAGGTACATTTGCATCGAGCACATTCAAAAATACGCCATCCTTAACTGTCCCCAGGATGGCACCGGGGTAGGTAGCAAAGTATTTGCTGATCCTAGATCTGTTCATCTTGGATCATTTTTAGAAACATTGCCAGCAAGGCTTACTCCAAGCGGAGTCTCCCTTTTTTCCAAAAATTGGGCCACACAGATACCCCTTCAGTGGAAGCACTTTTGCCCCAGTTGTACACTTCACAGGTACATTTGCATCAAGCACATTAAAAAATACGCCATCGTTAACTGTCCCCAGGATGGCATCGGGGTAGGTAGCAAAGTCTTTGCTGATCCCAGATCTGTTCATCTTGAACCATTTTTAGAAACACTGCAAGCAAGGGTTACTCAAAGCGGAGTCTCCCTTTTTTCCAAAAATTGGGCCACACAGACACCCCTTCAGTGGCAGCACTTGTGCCCCAGTTGTACACTTCACAGGTACATTTACATCAAGCACATTCAAAAATACGCCATCCTTAACTGTCCCAAGGATGGCACCGGGGTAGGTAGCAAACTCTTTGCTGATCCCAGATCTGTTCATCTTGGATCATTTTTAGAAACACTGCAAGCAAGGGTTACGCCAAGCGGAGTCTCCCTTTTTTCCAAAAATTGGGCCACACAGACACCCCTTCAGTGGCAGCACTTGTGCCCCAGTTGTACACTTCACAGGTACATTTGCATCGAGCACATTCAAAATTACGCCATCCTTAACTCTCCCCAGGATGGCACCGGGGTCGGTAGCAAAGTCTTTGCTGATCCCAGATCTGTTCATCTTGGATCATTTTTAGAAACACTGCCAGCAAGGCTTACTCCAAGCAGAGTCTCCCTTTTTTACAAAAATTGGGTCACACAGACACCCCTTCAGTGGCAGCACAAGTGCCCCAATTGATCACGTCACAGGTACATTTGCATCGAGCACATTCAAAAATACGCCATCCTTAACTGTCCCCAGGATGGCACCGGGGTAGGTAGCAAAGTATTTGCTGATCCTAGATCTGTTCAGTTTGGATCATTTTTCGAAACATTGCCAGCAAGGCTTACTCCAAGCGGAGTCTCCCTTTTTTCCAAAAATTGGGCCACACAGACACCCCTTCAGTGGCAGCACTTGTGCCCCAGTTGTACACTTCACAGGTACATTTGCATCGAGCACATTCAAAAATACGCCATCCTTAACTGTCCCCAGGATGGCACCGGGGTAGGTAGCAAAGTATTTGCTGATCCTAGATCTGTTCATCTTGGATCATTTTTAGAAACATTGCCAGCAAGGCTTACTCCAAGCGGAGTCTCCCTTTTTTCCAAAAATTGGGCCACACAGATACCCCTTCAGTGGAAGCACTTTTGCCCCAGTTGTACACTTCACAGGTACATTTGCATCAAGCACATTAAAAAATACGCCATCGTTAACTGTCCCCAGGATGGCATCGGGGTAGGTAGCAAAGTCTTTGCTGATCCCAGATCTGTTCATCTTGATCCATTTTTAGAAACACTGCAAGCAAGGGTTACTCAAAGCGGAGTCTCCATTTTTTCCAAAAATTGGGCCACACAGACACCCCTTCAGTGGCAGCACTTGTGCCCCAGTTGTACACTTCACAGGTACATTTACATCAAGCACATTCAAAAATACGCCATCCTTAACTGTCCCAAGGATGGCACCGGGGTAGGTAGCAAACTCTTTGCTGATCCCAGATCTGTTCATCTTGGATCATTTTTAGAAACACTGCAAGCAAGGGTTACGCCAAGCGGAGTCTCCCTTTTTTCCAAAAATTGGGCCACACAGACACCCCTTCAGTGGCAGCACTTGTGCCCCAGTTGTACACTTCACAGGTACATTTGCATCGAGCACATTCAAAATTACGCCATCCTTAACTCTCCCCAGGATGGCACCGGGGTCGGTAGCAAAGTCTTTGCTGATCCCAGATCTGTTCATCTTGGATCATTTTTAGAAACACTGCCAGCAAGGCTTACTCCAAGCAGAGTCTCCCTTTTTTACAAAAATTGGGTCACACAGACACCCCTTCAGTGGCAGCACAAGTGCCCCAATTGATCACGTCACAGGTACATTTGCATCGAGCACATTCAAAAATACGCCATCCTTAACTGTCCCCAGGATGGCACCGGGGTAGGTAGCAAAGTATTTGCTGATCCTAGATCTGTTCAGTTTGGATCATTTTTAGAAACATTGCCAGCAAGGCTTACTCCAAGCGGAGTCTCCCTTTTTTCCAAAAATTGGGCCACACAGACACCCCTTCAGTGGCTGCACTTATGCCCCAGTTGTACACTGCACAGGTACATTTGCATCAAGCACATTCAAAAATACGCCATCCTTAACTGTCCCCAGGATGGCATTGGGGTAGGTAGCAAAGTCTTTGCTGATCCCAGATCTGTTCATCTTGAATCATTTTTAGAAACACTGCAAGCAAGGGTTACTCAAAGCGGCGTCTCCCTTTTTTTCCCAAAAATTGGGCCACACAGATACCCCTTCAGTGGCGGCAAAAGTGCCCCACTTGAACACTTCACAGGTACATTTGCATCGAGCACATTCAAAAATACGCCATCCTTAACTGTCCCCAGGATGGCACCGGGGTAGGTAGCAAAGTCTTTGCTGATCCCAGATCTGTTCATCTTGGATCATTTTTAGAAACACTGCCAGCAAGGCTTACTCCAAGCGGAGTCTCCCTTTTTTCCAAAAATTGGGTCACACAGACACCCCTTCAGTGGCAGCACTTTTGCCCCAGTTGTACACTTCACAGGTACATTTGCATCAAGCACATTAAAAAATACGCCATCCTTAACTGTCCCCAGGATGGCATCGGGGTAGGTAGCAAAGTCTTTGCTGATCCCAGATCTGTTCATCTTGAACCATTTTTAGAAACACTGCAAGCAATGGTTACTCAAAGCGGAGTCTCCCTTTTTTCCAAAAATTGGGCCACACAGACACCCCTTCAGTGGTAGCACTTGTGCCCCAGTTGTACACTTCACAGGTACATTTACATCAAGCACATTCAAAAATACGCCATCCTTAACTGTCCCAAGGATGGCACCGGGGTAGGTAGCAAACTCTTTGCTGATCCCAGATCTGTTCATCTTGGATCATTTTTGGAAACACTGCAAGCAAGGGTTACGCCAAGCGGAGTCTCCCTTTTTTCCAAAAATTGGGCCACACAGACACCGCTTCAGTGGCAGCACTTGTGCCCCAGTTGTACACTTCACAAGTACATTTGCATCGAGCACATTCAAAAATACGCCATCCTTAACTGTCCCCAGGATGGCACCGGGGTAGGTAGCAAAGTCTTTGCTGATCCCAGATCTGTTCATCTTGGATCATTTTTAGAAACACTGCCAGCAAGGCTTACTCCAAGCGGAGTCTCCCTTTTTTCCAAAAATTGGGCCACACAGACACCTATTCAGTGGCAGCTCTTGTGCCCCAGTTGTACACATCACAGGTACATTTGCATCAAGCACATTCAAAAATACGCCATCCTTAACTGTCCCCAGGATGGCACCGGGGTAGGTAGCAAAGTCTTTGCTGATCCCAGATCTGTTCATCTTGGATCATTTTTAGAAACACTGCCAGCAAGGCTTACTCCAAGCAGAGTCTCCCTTTTTTCCAAAAATTGGGTCACACAGACACCCCTTCAGTGGCAGCACAAGTGTCCCACTTGATCACGTCACAGGTACATTTGCATCGAGCACATTCAAAAATACGCCATCCTTAACTGTCCCCAGGATGGCACCGGGGTAGGTAGCAAACTCTTTGCTGATCCCAGATCTGTTCATCTTGGATCATTTTTAGAAACACTGCAAGCAAGGGTTACGCCAAGCGGAGTCTCCCTTTTTTCCAAAAATTGGACCACACAGACACCCCTTCAGTGGCAGCACATGTGCCCCAGTTGTACACTTCACAGGTACATTTGCATCGAGCACATTCAAAAATACGCCATCCTTAACTCTCCCCAGGATGGCACCGGGGTCGGTAGCAAAGTCTTTGCTGATCCCAGATCTGTTCATCTTGAATCATTTTTAGAAACACTGCAAGCAAGGGTTACTCCAAGCGGAGTCTCCCTTTTTTTTCAAAAATTGGGTCACACAGACACCCCTTCAGTGGCAGCACAAGTGCCCCACTTGATCACGTCACAGGTACATTTGCATCGAGCACATTCAAAAATACGCCATCCTTAACTGTCCCCAGGATGGCACCGGGGTAGGTAGCAAAGTATTTGCTGATCCCAGATCTGTTCATCTTGGATCATTTTTAGAAACATTGCCAGCTAGGCTTACTCCAAGCGGAGTCTCCCTTTTTTCCAAAAATTGGGCCACACAGGCACCCCTTCAGTGGCTGCACTTGTGCCCCAGTTGTACACTACACAGGTACATTTGAATCGAGCACATTCAAAAATACGCCATCCTTAACTGTCCCCAGGATGGCACCGGGGTAGGTAGCAAAGTATTTGCTGATCCCAGATCTGTTCATCTTGGATCATTTTTAGAAACACTGCAAGCAAGGGTTACGCCAAGCGGAGTCTCCCTTTTTTCCAAAAATTGGGCCACACAGACACCCCTTCAGTGGCAGCACTTGTGCCCCAGTTGTACACTTCACAGGTACACTTGCATCGAGCCCATTCAAAATTACGCCATCCTTAACTGTCCCCAGGATGGCACCGGGGTAGGTAGCAAAGTCTTTGCTGATCCCAGATCTGTTCATCTTGGATCATTTTTAGAAACACTGCCAGCAAGGCTTACTCCAAGCAGAGTCTCCCTTTTTTCCAAAAATTGGGTCACAAAGACACCCCTTCAGTGGCAGCACAAGTGCCCCACTTGATCACGTCACAGGTACATTTGCATCGAGCACATTCAAAAATACCCCATCCTTAACTGTCCCCAGGATGGCATCGGGGTAGGTAGCAAAGTCTTTGCTGATCCCAGATCTGTTCATCTTGAACCATTTTTAGAAACACTGTAAGCAAGGGTTACTCAAAGCGGAGTCTCCCTTTTTTCCAAAAATTGGGCCACACAGACACCCCTTCAGTGGCAGCACTTGTGCCCCAGTTGTACACTTCACAGGTACATTTACATCAAGCACATTCAAAATTACGCCATCCTTAACTATCCCAAGGATGTCACCGGGGTAGGTAGCAAAGTCTTTGCTGATCCCAGATCTGTTCATCTTGGATCATTTTTAGAAACACTGCAAGCAAGGGTTACGCCAAGCGGAGTCTCCCTTTTTTCCAAAAATTGGGCCACACAGACACCCCTTCAGTGGCAGCACTTGTGCCCCAGTTGTACACTTCACAGGTACATTTGCATCGAGCACATTCAAAAATACGCCATCCTTAACTCTCCCCAGGATGGCACCGGGGTCGGTAGCAAAGTCTTTGCTGATCCCAGATCTGTTCATCTTGAATCATTTTTAGAAACACTGCAAGCAAGGGTTACTCCAAGCGGAGTCTCCCTTTTTTTTCAAAAATTGGGTCACACAGACACCCCTTCAGTGGCAGCACAAGTGCCCCACTTGATCACGTCACAGGTACATTTGCATCGAGCACATTCAAAAATACGCCATCCTTAACTGTCCCCAGGATGGCACCGGGGTAGGTAGCAAAGTATTTGCTGATCCCAGATCTGTTCATCTTGGATCATTTTTAGAAACATTGCCAGCTAGGCTTACTCCAAGCGGAGTCTCCCTTTTTTCCAAAAATTGGGCCACACAGGCACCCCTTCAGTGGCTGCACTTGTGCCCCAGTTGTACACTACACAGGTACATTTGAATCGAGCACATTCAAAAATACGCCATCCTTAACTGTCCCCAGGATGGCACTGGGGTAGGTAGCAAAGTATTTGCTGATCCCAGATCTGTTCATCTTGGATCATTTTTAGAAACACTGCAAGCAAGGGTTACGCCAAGCGGAGTCTCCCTTTTTTCCAAAAATTGGGCCACACAGACACCCCTTCAGTGGCAGCACTTGTGCCCCAGTTGTACACTTCACAGGTACACTTGCATCGAGCCCATTCAAAATTACGCCATCCTTAACTGTCCCCAGGATGGCACCGGGGTAGGTAGCAAAGTCTTTGCTGATCCCAGATCTGTTCATCTTGGATCATTTTTAGAAACACTGCCAGCAAGGCTTACTCCAAGCAGAGTCTCCCTTTTTTCCAAAAATTGGGTCACAAAGACACCCCTTCAGTGGCAGCACAAGTGCCCCACTTGATCACGTCACAGGTACATTTGCATCGAGCACATTCAAAAATACCCCATCCTTAACTGTCCCCAGGATGGCATCGGGGTAGGTAGCAAAGTCTTTGCTGATCCCAGATCTGTTCATCTTGAACCATTTTTAGAAACACTGTAAGCAAGGGTTACTCAAAGCGGAGTCTCCCTTTTTTCCAAAAATTGGGCCACACAGACACCCCTTCAGTGGCAGCACTTGTGCCCCAGTTGTACACTTCACAGGTACATTTACATCAAGCACATTCAAAATTACGCCATCCTTAACTATCCCAAGGATGTCACCGGGGTAGGTAGCAAAGTCTTTGCTGATCCCAGATCTGTTCATCTTGGATCATTTTTAGAAACACTGCAAGCAAGGGTTACGCCAAGCGGAGTCTCCCTTTTTTCCAAAAATTGGGCCACACAGACACCCCTTCAGTGGCAGCACTTGTGCCCCAGTTGTACACTTCACAGGTACATTTGCATCGAGCACATTCAAAAATACGCCATCCTTAACTGTCCCCAGGATGGCACCGGGGTAGGTAGCAAAGTATTTGCTGATCCCAGATCTGTTCATCTTGGATCATTTTTAGAAACATTGCCAGCAAGGCTTACTCCAAGCGGAGTCTCTCTTTTTTCCAAAAATTGGGTCACACAGACACACCTTCAGTGGCAGCACTTTTGCCCCAGTTGTACACTTCACAGGTACATTTGCATGAAGCACATTCAAAAATACGCCATCCTTAACTGTCCCCAGGATGGCATCGGGGTAGGTAGCAAAGTCTTTGCTGATCCCAGATCTGTTCATCTTGAACCATTTTTAGAAACACTGTAAGCAAGGGTTACTCAAAGCGGAGTCTCCCTTTTTTCCAAAAATTGGGCCACACAGACACCCCTTCAGTGGCAGCACTTGTGCCCCAGTTGTACACTTCACAGGTACATTTACATCAAGCACATTCAAAATTACGCCATCCTTAACTGTCCCAAGGATGTCACCGGGGTAGGTAGCAAAGTCTTTGCTGATCCCAGATCTGTTCATCTTGGATCATTTTTAGAAACACTGCAAGCAAGGGTTACGCCAAGCGGAGTCTCCCTTTTTTCCAAAAATTGGGCCACACAGACACCCCTTCAGTGGCAGCACTTGTGCCCCAGTTGTACACTTCACAGGTACATTTGCATCGAGCACATTCAAAAATACGCCATCCTTAACTGTCCCCAGGATGGCACCGGGGTAGGTAGCAAAGTATTTGCTGATCCCAGATCTGTTCATCTTGGATCATTTTTAGAAACATTGCCAGCAAGGCTTAAGGTACCGTCACACTAAGCAACTTACCAGCGATCCCAACAACGATAGGGATCGCTGGTAAGTTGCTAGGAGGTTGCTGGTGAGATGTCACACTGCGACGCTCCAGCGATCCCACCAGCAACCTGACCTGGCAGGGATCGCTGGAGCGTGGCTACACGAGTTGCTGGTGAGCTCACCAGCAACCAGTGACAAGCCCCCAGCGCCGCGTGGAAGATGCTGCGCTTGGTAACTAAGGTAAATATCGGTAAACAACCCGATATTTACCTTGGTTACCACCGCACGGAGCTACACGTGCAGAGATCAGGGAGCAGCGCACACTGAGCGCTGGCTCCTTGCTCTCCTAGTTACAGCACACATCGGGTTAATTACCCGATGTGTACTGCAGCTAAATGTGCACAGAGCAGGGAGCAGCGCACACTGCTTAGCGCTGGCTCCCTGCTCTCCTAGCTACAGCACACATCGGGTTAATTAACCCGATGTGTCCTGCAGCTACATGTGCACAGAGCAGGAGCCGGCACTGACAGTGAGAGCGGTAGTGGCTGGTATCGAAGGTAAATATCGGGTAACCAAGGACAGTGCTTCTTGGTTACCCGATGTTTACTGTGGATACCAGCCTCCGCAGAAGCCGGCTCCTGCTGCCTGCACATTTAGTTGTTGCTGTCTCGCTGTCACACACAGCGATCTATGCTTCACAGCGGGACAGCAACAACTAAAAAATGGCCCATGACATTCAGCAACAACCAACGACCTCACAGCAGGGGCCAGGTTGTTGCTGGATGTCACACACAGCAACATCGCTAGCAACGTCACAAAAGTTGTTCGTTAGCAGCGATGTTGCTAGCGATGTTGCTTAAAGTGACGGGGCCTTTACTCCAAGCGGAGTCTTCCTTTTTTCCAAAAATTGGGTCACACAGACACCCCTTCAGTGGCAGCACTTTTGCCCCAGTTGTACACTTCACAGGTACATTTGCATCAAGCACATTCAAAAATACGCCATCCTTAACTGTCCCCAGGATGGCATCGGGGTAGGTAGCAAAGTCTTTGCTGATCTCAGATCTGTTCATCTTGAACCATTTTTAGAAACACTGCAAGCAAGGGTTACTCAAAGCGGAGTCTCCCTTTTTTCCAAATATTGGGCCACACAGACACCCCTTCAGTGGCAGCACTTGTGCCCCAGTTGTACACTTCACAGGTACATTTGCATCGAGCACATTCAAAAATACGCCATCCTTAACTGTCCCCAGGATGGCACCGGGGTAGGTAGCAAAGTCTTTGCTGATCCCAGATCTGTTCATCTTGGATCATTTTTAGAAACACTGCCAGCAAGGCTTTATCCAAGCGGAGTCTCCCTTTTTTCCAAAAATTGGGTCACACAGACACCCCCTCAGTGGCAGCACTTTTGCCCCAGTTGTACACTTCACAGGTACATTTACATCAAGCACATTCAAAAATACGCCATCCTTAACTGTCCCAAGGATGGCACCGGGGTAGGTAGCAAAGTCTTTGCTGATCCCAGATCTGTTCATCTTGGATCATTTTTAGAAACACTGCAAGCAAGGGTTACTTCAAGCGGAGTCTCCCTTTTTTCCAAAAATTGGGCCACACAGACACCCCTTCAGTGGCAGCTCATGTGCCCCAGTTGTACACATCACAGGTACATTTGCATTAGGCACATTCAAAAATATGCCATCCTTAACTGTCCCTAGGATGGCACCGGGGTAGGTAGCAAAGTCTTTGCTGATCCCAGATCTGTTCATCTTGGATCATTTTTAGAAACTCTGCAAGCAAGGGTTACTCCAAGCGGAGTCTCCCTTTTTTCCAAAAATTGGGCCACACAGACACCCCTTCAGTGGCAGCACTTGTACCCAGCTGTACACTACGCAGGTACATTTGCATCAAGCACATTAAAAAATAAGCCATTCATAACTGTCCCAAGGATGGCACCGGGGTAGGTAGCAAAGTCTTTGCTGATCCCAGATCTGTTCATCTTAGATCATTTTTACAAACACTGCCAGCAAGGCTTACTCCAAGCGGAGTCTCCCTTTTTTCTAAAAATTGTGTCACACAGGCACCGCTTCAGTGGCAGCACTTGTGCCCCAGTTGTACACTTCACAGGTACATTTGCATCAAGCACATTCAAAAATACGCCATCCTTAACTGTCCCCAGGATGGCACCGGGGTAGGTAGCAAAGTATTTGCTGATCCCAGATCTGTTCATTTGGATCATTTTTAGAAACATTGCCAGCAAGGCTTACTCCAAGCGGAGTCTCCCTTTTTTCCAAAAATTGGGTCACATAGACAACCCTTCAGTGGCAGCACTTTTGCCCCAGTTGTACACTTCACAGGTACATTTGCATCGAGCACATTCAAAAATACGCCATCCTTAACTGTCCCCAGGATGGCATCGGGGTAGGTAGCAAAGTCTTTGCTGATCCCAGATCTGTTCATCTTGAACCATTTTTAGAAACACTGCAAGCAAGGGTTACTCAAAGCGGAGTCTCCCTTTTTTCCAAAAATTGGGCCACACAGACACCCCTTCAGTGGCAGCACTTGTGCCCCAGTTGTACACTTCACAGGTACATTTACATCAAGCACATTCAAAAATACGCCATCCTTAACTGTCCCAAGGATGGCACCGGGGTAGGTAGCAAAGTCTTTGCTGATCCCAGATCTGTTCATCTTGGATCATTTTTAGAAACACTGCAAGCAAGGGTTACGCCAAGCGGAGTCTCCCTTTTTTTACAAAAATTGGGCCACACAGACACCCCTTCAGTGGCAGCACTAGTGCCCCAGTTGTACACTTCACAGGTACATTTGCATCGAGCACATTCAAAAATACGCCATCCTTAACTGTCCCCAGGATGGCACCGGGGTAGGTAGCAAAGTCTTTGCTGATCCCAGATCTGTTCATCTTGGATCATTTTTAGAAACACTGCCAGCAAGGGTTACGCCAAGCGGAGTCTCCCTTTTTTCCAATAATTGGGCCACACAGACACCCCTTCAGTGGCAGCACTTGTGCCCCAGTTGTACACTTCACAGGTACATTTGCATCGAGCACATTCAAAAATACGCCATCCTTAACTGTCCCCAGGATGGCACCGGGGTAGGTAGCAAAGTCTTTGCTGATCCCAGATTTGTTCATCTTGGATCATTTTTAGAAACACTGCCAGCAAGGCTTTATCCAAGCGGAGTCTCTCTTTTTTCCAAAAATTGGGTCACACAGACACCCCCTCAGTGGCAGCACTTTTGCCCCAGTTGTACACTTCACAGGTACATTTGCATCAAGCACATTCAAAAATACGCCATCCTTAACTGTCCCAAGGATGGCATCGGGGTAGGTAGCAAAGTCTTTCCTGATCCCAGCTCTGTTCATCTTGAACCATTTTTAGAAACACTGGAAGCAAGGGTTACTCAAAGCGGAGTCTCCCTTTTTTCCAAAAATTGGGCCACACAGACACCCCTTCAGTGGCAGCACTTGTGCCCCAGTTGTACACTTCACAGGTACATTTACATCAAGCACATTCAAAAATACGCCATCCTTAACTGTCCCAAGGATGGCACCGGGGTAGGTAGCAAAGTCTTTGCTGATCCCAGATCTGTTCATCTTGGATCATTTTTAGAAACACTGCAAGCAAGGGTTACTTCAAGCGGAGTCTCCCTTTTTTCCAAAAATTGGGCCACACAGACACCCCTTCAGTGGCAGCTCTTGTGCCCCAGTTGTACACATCACAGGTACATTTGCATTAAGCACATTCAAAAATATGCCATCCTTAACTGTCCCTAGGATGGCACCGGGGTAGGTAGCAAAGTCTTTGCTGATCCCAGATCTGTTCATCTTGGATCATTTTTAGAAACTCTGCAAGCAAGGGTTACTCCAAGCGGAGTCTCCCTTTTTTCCAAAAATTGGGCCACACAGACACCCCTTCAGTGGCAGCACTTGTACCCAGCTGTACACTACACAGGTACATTTGCATCAAGCACATTAAAAAATAAGCCATTCATAACTGTCCCAAGGATGGCACCGGGGTAGGTAGCAAAGTCTTTGCTGATCCCAGATCTGTTCATCTTAGATCATTTTTACAAACACTGCCAGCAAGGCTTACTCCAAGCGGAGTCTCCCTTTTTTCTAAAAATTGTGTCAAACAGACACCCCTTAAGTGGCAGCACTTGTGCCCCAGTTGTACACTTTACAGGTACATTTAGATCGAGCACATTAAAAAATACGCCATCCTTAACTGTCCCCAGGATGGCACCGGGGTAGGTAGCAAAGTCTTTGCTGATGCCAGATCTGTTCATCTTGGATCATTTTTAGAAACACTGCCAGCAAGGCTTACTCCAAGCAGAGTCTCCCTTTTTTCCAAAAATTTTGTCACACAGATACCCTTTCAGTGGCAGCACAAGTGCCCCACTTGATCACGTCACAGGTACATTTGCATCAAGCACATTCAAAAATACGCCATCCTTAACTGTCCCCAGGATGGCAGCGGGGTAGGTAGCAAAGTATTTGCTGATCCCAGATCTGTTCATCTTGGATCAATTTTAGAAACATTGCCAGCAAGGCTTACTCCAAGCGGAGTCTCCCTTTTTTCCAAAAATTGGGTCACATAGACAACCCTTCAGTGGCAGCACTTTTGCCCCAGTTGTACACTTCACAGGTACATTTGCATCAAGCACATTCAAAAATACGCCATCCTTAACTGTCCCCAGGATGGCATCGGGGTAGGTAGCAAAGTCCTTGCTGATCCCAGATCTGTTCATCTTGAACCATTTTTAGAAACACTGCAAGCAAGGGTTACTCAAAGCGGAGTCTCCCTTTTTTCCAAAAATTGGGCCACACAGACACCCCTTCAGTGGCAGCACTTGTGCCCCAGTTGTACACTTCACAGGTACATTTACATCAAGCACATTCAAAAATACGCCATCCTTAACTGTCCCAAGGATGGCACCGGGGTAGGTAGCAAAGTCTTTGCTGATCCCAGATCTGTTCATCTTGGATCATTTTTAGAAACACTGCAAGCAAGGGTTACGCCAAGCGGAGTCTCCCTTTTTTCCAAAAATTGGGCCACACAGACACCCCTTCAGTGGCAGCACTTGTGCACCAGTTGTACACTTCACAGGTACATTTGCATCGAGCACATTCAAAAATACGCCATCCTTAACTGTCCCCAGGATGGCACCGGGGTAGGTAGCAAATTCTTTGCTGATCCCAGATCTGTTCATCTTGGATCATTTTTAGAAACACTGCAAGTAAGGTTACTTCAAGCGGAGTCTCCTTTTTTTCCAAAAATTGGGCCACACAGGCTCCCCTTCAGTGGCAGCACTTGTGCCCCAGTTATACACTACACAGGTACATTTGCATCAAGCACATTCAAAAATACGCCATCCCTAACTGTCCCCAGGATAGCATCGGGGTAGGTAGCAAAGTCTTTGCTGATCCCAGATCTGTTCATCTTGAATCATTTTTAGAAACACTGCAAGCAAGGGTTACTCAAACGGAGTCTCCTTTTTTTCCAAAAATTGGTCCACACAGACACCCTTTCAGTGGCAGCACTAGTGCCCCAGTTGAACACTTCACAGGTACATTTGCATCGAGCACATTCAAAAATACGCCATCCTTAACTGTCCCCAGGATGGCACCGGGGTAGGTAGCAAAGTCTTTGCTGATCCCAGATCTGTTCATCTCGGATCATTTTTAGAAACATTGCCAGCAAGGCTTACTCCAAGCGGAGTCTCCCTTTTTTCCAAAAATTGGGTCACACAGACACCCCTTCAGTGGCAGCACTTGTGCCCCAGTTGTACACTTCACAGGTACATTTGCATCAAGCACATTCAAAAATATGCCATCCTTAACGGTCCCCAGGATGGCACTGTGGTACGTAGCAAAGTCTTTGCTGATCCCAGATTTGTTCACCTTTGATCATTTTTAGAAACACTGCAAGCAAGGGTTATTCCAAGCGGAGTCTCCCTTTTTTCAAAAATTGGGCCCCACAGACACCCTTTCAGTGGCAGCACTTGTGCCCCAGTTGTACACTTCACAGGTACATTTGCATCAAACACGTTCAAAAATACGCCATCCTTAACTGTCCCCAAGATGGCAACGGGGTAGGTAGCAAAGTCTTTGCTGATCCCAGGTCTGGTCATCTTGGATCATTTTTAGAAACACTGCAAGCAAGGGTTACTTCCAGTGGAGTCTCCTTTTTTCCAAAAATTGGGCCACACAGGCTCCCCTTCAATGGCAGCACTTGTGCCCCAGTTGTACACTTCACAGGTACATTTGCATCAAGCACGTTCAAAAATACGCCGTCCTTAAATGTCCCCAGGATGGCACCGGGGTAGGTAGCAAAGTCTTTGCTGATCCCAGATCTGGTCATCTTGGATCATTTTTAGAAACACTGCAAGCAAGGGTTACTTCAAGCGGAGTCTCCTTTTTTCCAAAAATTGGGCCACACAGGCTTCCCTTCAGTGGCAGCACTTGTGCCCCAGTTGTACACTTCACAGGTACATTTGCATCAAGCACATTCAAAAATACTATAGCCTACATTTGATCATTGGTTACCAATTAAACCACAAATGACTATCCAAATAGACACAAGTCTTTTTTTGTTTGAAAAGGTTGTATACAAAGCTTTATTGATAATATTAATATTTGTGAAGGCACACATTTAGACATACAGTGTTAATAAAACAACATGTGCAGTCACCATATTTAAAATCCAACAGGGCAGTGTGGTCTCACAATATTGTCAACATAGGATGTTTTACAGCGGGTATGGTCACATATCATGAGCTCAACTGTGCATAGTAATAATGGCATGTGTGAATACAATTACAATACAACTATTAAATTTTAAGTGCATTGTTAGTGTAGCAGCTTAATCAATGTCGTCATAATTAAAAATGCATGGTAGCCTAGGAAGAAATCATGCTGTTGTATGCTACACACTGCTGTAATTACACATATAAAGGGCAGTATTTTACCTCGCAGGTACAATCAGTTGGGCAAAAAAGCAACAATTTCCATGAACTGCCACATACAGTATATAATCACATATACAGCCAAAATTGCAGACAGTCAAGATTACATGATCATGCATATTAAATGAAAGAGGCAACACCAGCTGTTAGTTTATGCCATGGACGCCAGGTTGTAGAGACTGACCATTTAAAGTGCATTGTTAGTGTAGCAGCTTAATCAATGTCATCATAACTAAAAATGCATGGTAGCCTAAGAAGAAATCATGCAGTTTGTATGGCACACACTACTGCAATTACACATATAGAGGGCAGTATTTTACCTCGAAAATACAGTCAGTTAGGCCAAAAGCAATAATTTGCATGAACTGCCACATATATATATATATATATATATATATAGCCAAGCTTGCAGACAGTCAAGATTACATGATCATGTATATTAGATGGAAGAAACAGCACCAGCTTTTGGTTAAGCCATGAACACCAGGTTGTATAGACTAACCAAGGTCAATGCCCTGGGCTATGCAGTAGATTGTTATCTATTAGTACAGACCCGCTGTCGCCATTATGGTCCCGACCACACTGCCCTGCACCTCGACGCGTTTCGCTAGAGAGCTTTGTCCAAGAGTTGCAGGGACAGTGAGGAAGGCACTTTTTAAAGACACCAAAATAGTGCACCTATGTGTATCGGCGCACGTCTTCCGGTCACTCTATCTCTCCCCGCGGCGCCCGGCGTCCCGGAAACCACTCTGCGTATGCGCGCTGGCCGTGGATCCGATTGAACGTCGGGAGGCAGGGGAGGGAGGGAGAGATCCGGCCAGTGCGCGCACCCACAGTGCTGCTGTTGCAGACATATTACAAGTGGGCAATGTGAGGGCAAAACCGTTTCTATAGGTAAATATTTATTGCAAGGCAACAGTCCTCACAGAAATGAAAGAAATGGACCACTTTATTTATAATTGCTTCATAAGCACTGATATACATGGATGTACCCGATATCAGAAATAACAATTATTTTATATCAGCTGCATTCATATATCACATTCATGTATATTTATTTTGTGAAGTCATCACATTAAAGTCACCACCGCACGGACTGTTGCAGTGCTCAGTGCTGCAACCAAGGGTTACTCCAAGCGGAGTCTCCCTTTTTTTCCAAAAATTGGGCCACACAGACACCCCTTCAGTGGCAGCACTTGTGCCCCAGTTGTACACTTTACACGTACATTTGCATCAAGCACATTCAAAAATACGCCATCCTTAACTGTCCCCAGGATGACACCGGGGTAGGTAGCAAAGTCTTTGCTGATCCCAGATCTGTTCATCTTGGATAATTTTTAGAAACACTGTAAGCAAGGGTTACTCCAAGCGGAGTCTCCCTTTTTTCCAAAAATTGGGCCACACAGACACCCCTTCAGTGGCAGCACTTGTGCCCCAGTTGTACACTTCACAGGTACATTTGCATCAAGCACATTCAAAAATACTATAGCCTACATTTGATCATTGGTTACCAATTAAACCACAAATGACTATCCAAATGGACACAAGTCTTTTATTGTTTGAAAAGGTTGTATACAAAGCTTTATTGATAATATTAATATTTGTGAAGGCACACATTTAGACAGACAGTGTTAATAAAACAACATGTGCAGTCACCATATTTAAAATCCAACAGGGCAGTGTGGTCTCACAATATTGTCAACATAGGATGTTTTACAGCGGGTATGGTCACATATCATGAGCTCAACTGTGCATAGCAATAATGGCATCTGTGAATACAATTACAATACAACCATTAAATTTAAAGTGCATTGTTAGTGTAGCAGCTTAATCAATGTCGTCATAATTAAAAATGCATGGTAGCCTAGGAAGAAATCATGCAGTTGTATGGCACACACTGCTGTAATTACACATATAAACGGCAGTATTTTACCTCGCAGGTACAATCAGTTGGGCCAAAAGCAATAATTTACATGAACTGCCACATATATAATCACATATACAGCCAAAATTGCAGACAGTCAAGATTACATGATCATGCATATTAAATGAAAAAGGTAACACCAGCTGTTAGTTTATGCCATGAACGCCAGGTTGTAAAGACTGACCATTTAAAGTGCATTGTTAGTGTAGCAGCTTAATCAATGTCATAATAACTAATTATCTATTAGTACAGACCCGCTGTCGCCATTATGGTCCTGACCACACTGCCCTGCACCTCGACGCGTTTCGCTAGAGAGTAGAGATGAGCGAACCGGTCGCGGTTCGGCTTGAGTTCGGTTCGCCGAACGGGCGTCTCCTTCGAGTTCGGTTCGGCGAACGTTCGACGAACCGAACTGGAACCGCATAGGAAACAATGGAAGGCAATCACAAACACATAAAAACACCTAGAAAACACCCTCAAAGGTGTCCAAAAGGTGACAAACAACTCACAACACAACACAAACACATGGGAAAGTGACAAGGACATATATTCATGCGAAAACAAAAGAGCAGGACAAGGAAAAAGAGGAGAAGACACAGGTATAGGCATGGCACACCCTTCTAAAATCATGTAAAACACCGCAAGGTGACTCCAAGCGGAGTCTCCCTTTTTTCCAAAAAGTGGGCAACACACACACCCACCCCTTCACTGGCAGCACTTGTGCCCCAGTTGTACACATAACAGCTAGATTTGCATCAAGCACATTCAAAAATACGCCATACTTAACCGTCCCCAGGATAACACCGGGGTAGATAGCAAAGTCTTTCCTAATCCCAGCTCTGTGCATCTTGGATCATTTTTAAAAACAATGTAAGCAAGGGTTACTCCAAGCGGAGTCTCCCTTTTTTCCAAAAATTGGGCCACACACACACCCACCCCTCCAGTGGCAGCACTTGTGCCCCAGTTGTACACTTCACAGCTAGATTTGCATCAAGCACATTCAAAAATACGCCATACTTAACCGTCCCCAGGATGACACCAGGGTAGGTAGCAAAGTCTTTCCTGATCCCAGCGCTGTGCATCTTGGATCATTTTTAAAAACAATGTAAGCAAGGGTTACTCCAAGCGGAGTCTCCCTTTTTTCCAAAAATTGGGCCACACACACACCCACCCCTTCAGTGGCAGCACTTGTGCCCCAGTTGTACACTTCACAGCTAGATTTGCATCAAGCACATTCAAAAATACGCCATACTTAACCGTCCCCAGGATGACACCGGGGTAGGTAGCAAAGTCTTTCCTGATCCCAGCGCTGTGCATCTTAGATCATTTTTAAAAACAAGGTAAGCAAGGGTTACTCCAAGCGGAGTCTCCCTTTTTTCCAAAAATTGGGCCACACACACACCCACCCCTCCAGTGGCAGCACTTGTGCCCCAGTTGTACACTTCACAGCTAGATTTGCATCAAGCACATTCAAAAATACGCCATACTTAACCGTCCCCAGGATGACACCAGGGTAGGTAGCAAAGTCTTTCCTGATCCCAGCGCTGTGCATCTTGGATCATTTTTAAAAACAATGTAAGCAAGGGTTACTCCAAGCGGAGTCTCCCTTTTATTACAAAAATTGGGCCACACACACACCCACCCCTTCAGTGGCAGCACTTGTGCCCCAGTTGTACACTTCACAGCTAGATTTGCATCAAGCACATTCAAAAATACGCCATACTTAACCGTCCCCAGGATGACACCGGGGTAGGTAGCAAAGTCTTTCCTGATCCCAGCGCTGTGCATCTTAGATCATTTTTAAAAACAAGGTAAGCAAGAGTTACTCCAAGCGGAGTCTCCCTTTTTTCCAAAAATTGGGGCCCACACACACCCACCACTTCAGTGGCAGCACTTGTGCCCCAGTTGTACACTTCACAGCTAGATTTGCATCAAGCACATTCAAAAATACGCCATACTTAACCGTCCCCAGGATGACACCGGGGTAGGTAGCAAAGTCTTTCCTGATCCCAGCGCAGTGCATCTTGGATCATTTTTAAAATCAATGTAAGCAAGGGTTACTCCAAGCGGAGTCTCCCTTTTTTCCAAAAATTGGGCCACACACACACCCACCCCTTCAGTGGCAGCACTTGTGCCCCAGTTGTACACTTCACAGCTAGATTTGCATCAAGCACATTCAAAAATACGACAAACTTAACCGTCCCCAGGATGACACCGGGGTAGGGAGCAAAGTCTTTCCTGATCCCAGCGCTGTGCATCTTGGATCATTTTTAAAAACAATGTAAGCAAGGGTTACTCCAAGCGGAGTCTCCCTTTTTTTTACAAAAATTGGGCCACACACTCACCCACCCCTTCAGTGGCAGCACTTGTGCCCCAGTTGTACACTTCACAGCTAGATTTGCATCAAGCACATTCAAAAATACGCCATACTCAACCGTCCCCAGGATGACACCGGGGTAGGTAGCAAAGTCTTTCCTGATCCCAGCGCTGTGCCTCTTGGATCATTTTTAAAATCAATGTAAGCAAGGGTTACTCCAAGCGGAGTCTCCCTTTTTTCCAAAAATTTGGCCCCACACACACCCACCCCTTCAGTGGCAGCACTTGTGCCCCAGTTGTACACTTCACAGCTAGATTTGCATCAAGCACATTCAAAAATACGCCATACTTAACCGTCCCCAGGATAACACCGGGGTAGATAGCAAAGTCTTTCCTGATCCCAGCTCTGTGCATCTTGGATCATTTTTAAAAACAATGTAAGCAAGGGTTACTCCAAGCGGAGTCTCCCTTTTTTCCAAAAATTGGGCCACACACACACCCACCCCTTCAGTGGCAGCACTTGTGCCCCAGTTGTACACTTCACAGCTAGATTTGCATCAAGCACATTCAAAAATACGCCATACTTAACCGTCCCCAGGATAACACCGGGGTAGGTAGCAAAGTCTTTCCTGATCCCAGCGCTGTGCATCTTGGATCATTTTTAAAAACAATGTAAGCAAGGGTTACTCCAAGCGGAGTCTCCCTTTTTTTACAAAAATTGGGCCACACACACACCCACCCCTTCAGTGGCAGCACTTGTGCCCCAGTTGTACACTTCACAGCTAGATTTGCATCAAGCACATTCAAAAATACGCCATACTTAACCGTCCCCAAGATGACACCGGGGTAGGTAGCAAAGTCTTTCCTGATCCCAGCGCTGTGCATCTTGGATCATTTTTAACAACAATGTAAGCAAGGGTTACTCCAAGCGGAGTCTCCCTTTTTTTACAAAAATTGGGCCACACACTCACCCACCCCTTCAGTGGCAGCACTTGTGCCCCAGTTGTACACTTCACAGCTAGATTTGCATCAAGCACATTCAAAAATACGCCATACTTAACCGTCCCCAGGATGACACCGGGGTAGGTAGCAAAGTCTTTCCTGATCCCAGCTCTGTGCATCTTGGATCATTTTTAAAAACAATGTAAGCAATGGTACTCCAAGCGGAGTCTCCCTTTTTTCCAAAACTTGGGCCACACACACACCCACCCCTTCAGTGGCAGCACTTGTGCCCCAGTTGTACACTTCACAGCTAGATTTGCATCAAGCACATTCAAAAATACGCCATACTCAACCGTCCCCAGGATGACACCGGGGTAGGTAGCAAAGTCTTTCCTGATCCCAGCGCTGTGCCTCTTGGATCATTTTTAAAATCAATGTAAGCAAGGGTTACTCCAAGCGGAGTCTCCTTTTTTTCCAAAAATTGGGCCCCACACACACCCACCCCTTCAGTGGCAGCACTTGTGCCCCAGTTGTACACTTCACAGCTAGATTTGCATCAAGCACATTCAAAAATACACCATACTCAACCGTCCCCAGGATGACACCGGGGTAGGTAGCAAAGTCTTTCCTGATCCCAGCGCTGTGCCTCTTGGATCATTTTTAAAATCAATGTAAGCAAGGGTTACTCCAAGCGGAGTCTCCCTTTTTTCCAAAAATTGGGCCCCACACACACCCACCCCTTCAGTGGCAGCACTTGTGCCCCAGTTGTACACTTCACAGCTAGATTTGCATCAAGCACATTCAAAAATACGCCATACTTAACCGTCCCCAGGATGACACTGGGGTAGGTAGCAAAGTCTTTCCTGATTCCAGCGCTGTGCATCTTAGATCATTTTTAAAAACAAGGTAAGCAAGGGTTACTCCAAGCGGAGTCTCCCTTTTTTCCAAAAATTGGGGCCCACACACACCCACCCCTTCAGTGGCAGCACTTGTGCCCCAGTTGTACACTTCACAGCTAGATTTGCATCAAGCACATTCAAAAATACGCCATACTTAACCGTCCCCAGGATGACACCGGGGTAGGTAGCAAAGTCTTTCCTGATCCCAGCGCTGTGCATCTTGGATCATTTTTAAAAACAATGTAAGCAAGGGTTACTCCAAGCGGAGTCTCCCTTTTTTTTACAAAAATTGGGCCACATACTCACCCACCCCTTCAGTGGCAGCACTTGTGCCCCAGTTGTACACTTCACAGCTAGATTTGCATCAAGCACATTCAAAAATACGCCATACTCAACCGTCCCCAGGATGACACCGGGGTAGGTAGCAAAGTCTTTCCTGATCCCAGCGCTGTGCCTCTTGGATCATTTTTAAAATCAATGTAAGCAAGGGTTACTCCAAGCGGAGTCTCCCTTTTTTCCAAAAATTGGGCCCCACACACACCCACCCCTTCAGTGGCAGCACTTGTGCCCCAGTTGTACACTTCACAGCTAGATTTGCATCAAGCACATTCAAAAATACGCCATACTTAACCGTCCCCAGGATGACACCGGGGTAGGTAGCAAAGTCTTTCCTGATCCCAGCGCTGTGCATCTTGGATCATTTTTAAAAACAATGTAAGCAATGGTTACTCCAAGCGGAGTCTCCCTTTTTTCCAAAATTTGGGCCACACACACACCCACCCCTTCAGTGGCAGCACTTGTGCCCCAGTTGTACACTTCACAGCTAGATTTGCATCAAGCACATTCAAAAATACGCCATACTTAACCGTCCCCAGGATGACACCAGGGTAGGTAGCAAAGTCTTTCCTGATCCCAGCGCTGTGCATCTTGGATCATTTTTAAAAACAATGTAACCAAGAATTACTCCAAGCGGAGTTTCCCTTTTTTCCAAAAATTGGGGCCCACACACACCCACCCCTTCAGTGGCAGCACTTGTGCCCCAGTTGTACACTTCACAGCTAGATTTGCATCAAGCACATTCAAAAATACGCCATACTTAACCGTCCCCAGGATGACACCGGGGTAGGTAGCAAAGTCTTTCCTGATCCCAGCGCTGTGCATCTTGGATCATTTTTAAAAACAATGTAAGCAAGGGTTACTCCATGCGGAGTCTCCCTTTTTTCCAAAAATTGGGCCACACACACACCCACCTCTTCAGTGGCAGCACTTGTGCCCCAGTTGTACACTTCACAGCTAGATTTGCATCAAGCACATTCAAAAATACGCCATACTTAACCGTCCACAGGATGACACCGGGGTAGGTAGCAAAGTCTTTCCTGATCCCAGCGCTGTGCATCTTGGACCATTTTTAAAATCAATGTAATCAAGGGTTACTCTAAGCAAAATCTCCCTTTTTTCCAAAAATTTGGCCCCACACACACCCACCCCTTCAGTGGCAGCACTTGTGCCCCAGTTGTACACTTCACAGCTAGATTTGCATCAAGCACATTCAAAAATACGCCATACTTAACCGTCCCCAGGATGACACCGGGGTAGGTAGCAAAGTCTTTCCTGATCCCAGCTCTGTGCATCTTGGATCATTTTTAAAAACAATGTAAGCAAGGGTTACTCCAAGCGGAGTCTCCCTTTTTTCCAAAAATTGGGCCACTCACACACCCACCTCTTCAGTGGCAGCACTTGTGCCCCAGTTGTACACTTCACAGCTAGATTTGCATCAAGCACATTCAAAAATACGCCATACTTAACCGTCCCCAGGATGAAACCGGGGTAGGTAGCAAAGTCTTTCCTGATCCCAGCGCTGTGCATCTTGGATCATTTTTAAAAACAATGTAAGCAAGGGTTACTCCAAGCGGAGTCTCCCTTTTTTTACAAAAATTGGGCCACACACTCACCCACCCCTTCAGTGGCAGCAGTTGTGCCCCAGTTGTACACTTCACAGCTAGATTTGCATCAAGCACATTCAAAAATACGCCATACTTAACCGTCCCCAGGATGACACCGGGGAAGGTAGCAAAGTCTTTCCTGATCCCAGCGCTGTGCATCTTGGACCATTTTTAAAATCAATGTAAGCAAGGGTTACTCCAAGCAAAATCTCCCTTTTTTCCAAAAATTTGGCCCCACACACACCCACCCCTTCAGTGGCAGCACTTGTGCCCCAGTTGTACACTTCACAGCTAGATTTGCATCAAGCACATTCAAAAATACGCCATACTTAACCGTCCCAAGGATGACACCGGGGTAGGTAGCAAAGTCTTTCCTGATCCCAGCTCTGTGCATCTTGGATCATTTTTAAAAACAATGTAAGCAATGGTACTCCAAGCGGAGTCTCCCTTTTTTCCAAAACTTGGGCCACACACACACCCACCCCTTCAGTGGCAGCACTTGTGCCCCAGTTGTACACTTCACAGCTAGATTTGCATTAAGCACATTGAAAAATACGCCATACTTAAGCGTCCCCAGGATGACACCAGGGTAGGTAGCAAAGTCTTTCCTGATCCCAGCGCTGTGCATCTTGGATCATTTTTAAAAACAATGTAAGCAAGAATTACTGCAAGCGGAGTCTCCCTTTTTTCCAAAAATTGGGGCCCACACACACCCACCCCTTCAGTGGCAGCACTTGTGCCCCAGTTGTACACTTCACAGCTAGATTTGCATCAAGCACATTCAAAAATACGCCATACTCAACCGTCCCCAGGATGACACCGGGGTAGGTAGCAAAGTCTTTCCTGATCCCAGCGCTGTGCCTCTTGGATCATTTTTAAAATCAATGTAAGCAAGGGTTACTCCAAGCGGAGTCTCCCTTTTTTCCAAAAATTGGGCCCCACACACACCCACCCCTTCAGTGGCAGCACTTGTGCCCCAGTTGTACACTTCACAGCTAGATTTGCATCAAGCACATTCAAAAATACACCATACTCAACCGTCCCCAGGATGACACCGGGGTAGGTAGCAAAGTCTTTCCTGATCCCAGCGCTGTGCCTCTTGGATCATTTTTAAAATCAATGTAAGCAAGGGTTACTCCAAGCGGAGTCTCCCTTTTTTCCAAAAATTGGGCCCCACACACACCCACCCCTTCAGTGGCAGCACTTGTGCCCCAGTTGTACACTTCACAGCTAGATTTGCATCAAGCACATTCAAAAATACGCCATACTTAACCGTCCCCAGGATGACACTGGGGTAGGTAGCAAAGTCTTTCCTGATTCCAGCGCTGTGCATCTTAGATCATTTTTAAAAACAAGGTAAGCAAGGGTTACTCCAAGCGGAGTCTCCCTTTTTTCCAAAAATTGGGGCCCACACACACCCACCCCTTCAGTGGCAGCACTTGTGCCCCAGTTGTACACTTCACAGCTAGATTTGCATCAAGCACATTCAAAAATACGCCATACTTAACCGTCCCCAGGATGACACCGGGGTAGGTAGCAAAGTCTTTCCTGATCCCAGCGCTGTGCATCTTGGATCATTTTTAAAAACAATGTAAGCAAGGGTTACTCCAAGCGGAGTCTCCCTTTTTTTACAAAAATTGGGCCACACACTCACCCACCCCTTCAGTGGCAGCACTTGTGCCCCAGTTGTACACTTCACAGCCAGATTTGCATCAAGCACATTCAAAAATACGCCATACTCAACCGTCCCCAGGATGACACCGGGGTAGGTAGCAAAGTCTTTCCTGATCCCAGCGCTGTGCCTCTTGGATCATTTTTAAAATCAATGTAAGCAAGGGTTACTCCAAGCGGAGTCTCCCTTTTTTCCAAAAATTGGGCCCCACACACACCCACCCCTTCAGTGGCAGCACTTGTGCCCCAGTTGTACACTTCACAGCTAGATTTGCATCAAGCACATTCAAAAATACGCCATACTTAACTGTCCCCAGGATGACACCGGGGTAGGTAGCAAAGTCTTTCCTGATCCCAGCGCTGTGCATCTTGGATCATTTTTAAAAACAATGTAAGAAATGGTTACTCCAAGCGGAGTCTCCCTTTTTTCCAAAACTTGGGCCACACACACACCCACCCCTTCAGTGGCAGCACTTGTGCCCCAGTTGTACACTTCACAGCTAGATTTGCATCAAGCACATTCAAAAATACGCCATACTTAACCGTCCCCAGGATGACACCAGGGTAGGTAGCAAAGTCTTTCCTGATCCCAGCGCTGTGCATCTTGGATCATTTTTAAAAACAATGTAACCA
Source organism: Anomaloglossus baeobatrachus (assembly GCF_048569485.1). Lineage (NCBI taxonomy): Eukaryota > Metazoa > Chordata > Amphibia > Anura > Aromobatidae > Anomaloglossus > Anomaloglossus baeobatrachus. The sequence goes on from NC_134356.1 coordinate 155,191,866, forward strand.
AGAATTACTCCAAGCGGAGTTTCCCTTTTTTCCAAAAATTGGGGCCCACACACACCCACCCCTTCAGTGGCAGCACTTGTGCCCCAGTTGTACACTTCACAGCTAGATTTGCATCAAGCACATTCAAAAATACGCCATACTTAACCGTCCCCAGGATGACACCGGGGTAGGTAGCAAAGTCTTTCCTGATCCCAGCGCTGTGCATCTTGGATCATTTTTAAAAACAATGTAAGCAAGGGTTACTCCATGCGGAGTCTCCCTTTTTTCCAAAAATTGGGCCACACACACACCCACCTCTTCAGTGGCAGCACTTGTGCCCCAGTTGTACACTTCACAGCTAGATTTGCATCAAGCACATTCAAAAATACGCCATACTTAACCGTCCCCAGGATGACACCGGGGTAGGTAGCAAAGTCTTTCCTGATCCCAGCGCTGTGCATCTTGGACCATTTTTAAAATCAATGTAAGCAAGGGTTACTCCAAGCAAAATCTCCCTTTTTTCCAAAAATTTGGCCCCACACACACCCACCCCTTCAGTGGCAGCACTTGTGCCCCAGTTGTACACTTCACAGCTAGATTTGCATCAAGCACATTCAAAAATACGCCATACTTAACCGTCCCCAGGATGACACCGGGGTAGGTAGCAAAGTCTTTCCTGATCCCAGCTCTGTGCATCTTGGATCATTTTTAAAAACAATGTAAGCAAGGGTTACTCCAAGCGGAGTCTCCCTTTTTTCCAAAAATTGGGCCACACACACACCCACCCCTTCAGTGGCAGCACTTGTGCCCCAGTTGTACACTTCACAGCTAGATTTGCATCAAGCACATTCAAAAATACGCCATACTTAACCGTCCCCAGGATGACACCGGGGTAGGTAGCAAAGTCTTTCCTGATCCCAGCTCTGTGCATCTTGGATCATTTTTAAAAACAATGTAAGCAAGGGTTACTCCAAGCGGAGTCTCCCTTTTTTTACAAAAATTGGGCCACACACACACCCACCCCTTCAGTGGCAGCACTTGTGCCCCAGTTGTACACTTCACAGCTGGATTTGCATCAAGCACATTCAAAAATACGCCATACTTAACCGTCCCCAGGATGACACCGGGGTAGGTAGCAAAGTCTTTCCTGATCCCAGCGCTGTGCATCTTGGATCAATTTTAAAAACAATGTAAGCAAGGGTTACTCCAAGCGGAATCTCCCTTTTTTTTACAAAAATTGGGCCACACACTCACCCACCCCTTCAGTGGCAGCACTTGTGCCCCAGTTTTACACTTCACAGGTAGATTTGCATCAAGCACATTCAAAAATACGCCATACTTAACCGTCCCCAGGATGACACCGGGGTAGGTAGCAAAGTCTTTCCTGATCCCAGCGCTGTGCATCTTGGATCATTTTTAAAAACAATGTAAGCAAGGGTTACTCCAAGCGGAGTCTCCCTTTTTTTTACATAAATTGCACCACACACTCACCCACCCCTTCAGTGGCAGCACTTGTGCCCCAGTTTTACACTTCACAGGTAGATTTGCATCAAGCACATTCAAAAATACGCCATACTTAACCGTCCCCAGGATGACACCGGGCTAGGTAGCAAAGTCTTTCCTGATCCCAGCGCTGTTCATCTTGGATCATTTTTAAAAACAATGTAAGCAAGGGTTACTCCAAGCGGAGTCTCCCTTTTTTTTTACATAAATTGGGCCACACACTCACCCACTCCTTCAGTGGCAGCACTTGTGCCCCAGTTGTACACTTCACAGCTAGATTTGCATCAAGCACATTCAAAAATACGCCATACTTAACCATCCCCAGGATGACACCGGGGTAGGTAGCAAAGTCTTTCCTGATCCCAGCGCTGTGCATCTTGGATCATTTTTAAAAACAATGTAAGCAAGGGTTACTCCAAGCGGAGTCTCCCTTTTTTCCAAAAATTGGGCCACACACACACCCACCTCTTCAGTGGCAGCACTTGTGCCCCAGTTGTACACTTCACAGCCAGATTTGCATCAAGCACATTCAAAAATACGCCATACTTAACCGTCCCCAGGATGAAACCGGGGTAGGTAGCAAAGTCTTTCCTGATCCCAGCGCTGTGCATCTTGGATCATTTTTAAAAACAATGTAAGCAAGGGTTACTCCAAGCGGAGTCTCCCTTTTTTTACAAAAATTGGGCCACACACTCACCCACCCCTTCAGTGGCAGCACTTGTGCCCCAGTTGTACACTTCACAGCTAGATTTGCATCAAGCACATTCAAAAATACGCCATACTTAACCGTCCCCAGGATGACACCGGGGAAGGTAGCAAAGTCTTTCCTGATCCCAGCGCTGTGCATCTTGGACCATTTTTAAAATCAATGTAAGCAAGGGTTACTCCAAGCAAAATCTCCCTTTTTTCCAAAAATTTGGCCCCACACACACCCACCCCTTCAGTGGCAGCACTTGTGCCCCAGTTGTACACTTCACAGCTAGATTTGCATCAAGCACATTCAAAAATACGCCATACTTAACCGTCCCCAGGATGACACCGGGGTAGGTAGCAAAGTCTTTCCTGATCCCAGCGCTGTGCATCTTGGATCAATTTTAAAAACATTGTAAGCAAGGGTTACTCCAAGCAGAGTCTCCCTTTTTTCCAAAAATTGGGCCACAAACACACCCACCGCTTCAGTGGCAGCACTTGTGCCCCAGTTGTACACTTCACAGCTAGATTTGCATCAAGCACATTCAAAAATACATCATACTTAACCGTCCCCAGGATGACACCGGGGAAGGTAGCAAAGTCTTTCCTGATCCCAGCGCTGTGCATCTTGGATCATTTTTAAAAACAATGTAAGCAAGGGTGACTCCAAGCGGAATCTCCCTTTTTTTACAAAAATTGGGCCACACACTCACCCACCCCTTCAGTGGCAGCACTTGTGCCCCAGTTTTACACTTCACAGGTAGATTTGCATCAAGCACATTCAAAAATACGCCATACTTAACCGTCCCCAGGATGACACCGGGGTAGGTAGCAAAGTCTTTCCTGATCCCAGCGCTGTGCATCTTGGATCATTTTTAAAAACAATGTAAGCAAGGGTTACTCCAAGCGGAGTCTCCCTTTTTTTTACATAAATTGGGCCACACACTCACCCACCCCTTCAGTGGCAGCACTTGTGCCCCAGTTGTACACTTCACAGCTAGATTTGCATCAAGCACATTCAAAAATACGCCATACTTAACCGTCCCCAGGATGACACCGGGGTAGGTAGCAAAGTCTTTCCTGATCCCAGCGCTGTGCATCTTGGATCATTTTTAAAAACAATGTAAGCAAGGGTTACTCCAAGCGGAGTCTCCCTTTTTTCCAAAAATTGGGCCACACACACACCCACCCCTTCAGTGGCAGCACTTGTGCCCCAGTTGTACACTTCACAGCTAGATTTGCATCAAGCACATTCAAAAATACGCCATACTTAACCGTCCCCAGGATGACACCGGGGTAGGTAGCAAAGTCTTTCCTGATCCCAGCGCTGTGCATCTTGGATCAATTTAAAAAACATTGTAAGCAAGAGTTACTCCAAGCGGAGTCTCCCTTTTTTCCAAAAATTGGGCCCCACACACACCCACCCCTTCAGTGGCAGCACTTGTGCCCCAGTTGTACACTTCACAGCTAGATTTGCATCAAGCACATTCAAAAATACGCCATACTTAACCGTCCCCAGGATGACACCGGGGTAGGTAGCAAAGTCTTTCCTGATCCCAGCGCTGTGCATCTTGGATCATTTTTAAAAACAATGTAAGCAAGGGTTACTCCAAGCGGAGTCTCCCTTTTTTTACAAAAATTGGGCCCCACACTCACCCACCCCTTCAGTGGCAGCACTTGTGCCCCAGTTTTACACTTCACAGGTAGATTTGCATCAAGCACATTCAAAAATATGCCATACTTAACCGTCCCCAGGATGACACCGGGGTAGGTAGCAAAGTCTTTCCTGATCCCAGCGCTGTGCATCTTGGATAATTTTTAAAATCAATGTAAGCAAGGGTTACTCCAAGCGGAGTCTCCCTTTTTTCCAAAAATTGGGCCCCACACACACTCACCCCTTCAGTGGCAGCACTTGTGCCCCAGTTGTACACTTCACAGCTAGATTTGCATCAAGCACATTCAAAAATATGCCATACTTAACCGTCCCCAGGATGACAAAAGGGGTAGGTAGCAAAGTCTTTCCTGATCCCAGCTCTGTGCATCTTGGATCATTTTTAAAAACAATGTAAGCAAGGGTTACTCCAAGCGGAGTCTCCCTTTTTTCCAAAAATTGGGCCAAATAGACACCCACCCCTTCAGTGGCAGCACTTGTGCCCCAGTTGTACACTTCACAGGTAGATTTGCATCAAGCACATTCAAAAATACGCCATACTTAACCGTCCCCAGGATGACACCGGGGTAGGTAGCGAAGTCTTTCCTGATCCCAGCTCTGTACATCTTGGATCATTTTTAAAAACAATGTAAGCAAGGGTTACTCCAAGCGGAGTCTCCCTTTTTTCCAAAAATTGGGCCCCACACACACCCACCCCTTCAGTGGCAGCACTTGTGCCCCAGTTGTACACTTCACAGCTAGATTTGCATCAAGCACATTCAAAAATACGCCATACTTACCCGTCCCCAGGATGACACCGGGGTAGGTAGCAAAGTCTTTCCTGATCCCAGCGCTGTGCATCTTGGATCATTTTTAAAAACAATGTAAGCAAGGGTTACTCCAAGCGGAGTCTCCCTTTTTTTACAAAAATTGGGCCACACACTCACCCACCCCTTCAGTGGCAGCACTTGTGCTCCAGTTGTACACTTCACAGCTAGATTTGCATCAAGCACATTCAAAAATACGCCATACTTAACCGTCCCCAGGATGACACCGGGGTAGGTAGCAAAGTCTTTCCTGATCCCAGCGATGTGCATCTTGGATCATTTTTAAAAACAATGTAAACAAGGGTTACTCCAAGCGGAGTCTCCCTTTTTTTTACATAAATTGGGCCACACACTCACCCACCCCTTCAGTGGCAGCACTTGTGCCCCAGTTGTACACTTCACAGCTAGATTTGCATCAAGCACATTCAAAAATACGCCATACTTAACCGTCCCCAGGATGACACCGGGGTAGGTAGCAAAGTCTTTCCTGATTCCAGCGCTGTGCATCTTGGATCATTTTTAAAATCAATGTAAGCAAGGGTTACTCCAAGCGGAGTCTCCCTTTTTTCCAAAAATTGGGCCACACACACACCCACCCCTTCAGTGGCAGCACTTGTGCCCCAGTTGTACACTTCACAGCTAGATTTGCATCAAGCACATTCAAAAATACGCCATACTTAACCGTCCCCAGGATGACACCGGGGTAGGTAGCAAAGTCTTTCCTGATCCCAGCGCTGTGCATCTTGGATCAATTTAAAAAACATTGTAAGCAAGGGTTACTCCAAGCGGAGTCTCCCTTTTTTCCAAAAATTGGGCCCCACACACCCACCCCTTCAGTGGCAGCACTTGTGCCCCAGTTGTACGCTTCACAGCTAGATTTGCATCAAGCACATTCAAAAATACGCCATACTTAACCGTCCCCAGGATGACACCGGGGTAGGTAGCAAAGTCTTTCCTGATCCCAGCGCTGTGCATCTTGGATCATTTTTAAAAACAATGTAAGCAAGGGTTACTCCAAGCGGAGTCTCCCTTTTTTCCAAAAATTCGGCCACACACACACCCACCCCTTCAGTGGCAGCACTTGTGCCCCAGTTGTACACTTCACAGCTAGATTTGCATCAAGCACATTCAAAAATACGTCATACTTAACCGTCCCCAGGATGACACCGGGGAAGGTAGCAAAGTCTTTCCTGATCCCAGCGCTGTGCATCTTGGATCATTTTTAAAAACAATGTAAGCAAGGGTTACTCCAAGCGGAGTCTCCCTTTTTTTACAAAAATTGGGCCACACACTCACCCATCCCTTCAGTGGCAGCACTTGTGCCCCAGTTGTACACTTCACAGCTAGATTTGTATCAAGCACATTCAAAAATACGCCATACTTAACCGTCCCCAGGATGACACCGGGGTAGGTAGCGAAGTCTTTCCTGATCCCAGCTCTGTACATCTTGGATCATTTTTAAAAACAATGTAAGCAAGGGTTACTCCAAGCGGAGTCTCCCTTTTTTCCAAAAATTGGGCCCCACACACACCCACCCCTTCAGTGGCAGCACTTGTGCCCCAGTTGTACACTTCACAGCTAGATTTGCATCAAGCACATTCAAAAATACGCCATACTTACCCGTCCCCAGGATGACACCGGGGTAGGTAGCAAAGTCTTTCCTGATCCCAGCGCTGTGCATCTTGGATCATTTTTAAAAACAATGTAAGCAAGGGTTACTCCAAGCGGAGTCTCCCTTTTTTTACAAAAATTGGGCCACACACTCACCCACCCCTTTAGTGGCAGAACTTGTGCCCCAGTTGTACACTTCACAGCTAGATTTGCATCAAGCACATTCAAAAATACGACATACTTAACCGTCCCCAGGATGACACCGGGGTAGGTAGCGAAGTCTTTCCTGATCCCAGCTCTGTACATCTTGGATCATTTTTAAAAACAATGTAAGCAAGGGTTACTCCAAGCGGAGTCTCCCTTTTTTCCAAAAATTGGGCCCCACACACACCCACCCCTTCAGTGGCAGCACTTGTGCCCCAGTTGTACACTTCACAGCTAGATTTGCATCAAGCACATTCAAAAATACACCATACTTAACCGTCCCCAGGATGACACCGGGGTAGGTAGCAAAGTCTTTCCTGATCCCAGCGCTGTGCATCTTGGATCATTTTTAAAAACAATATAAGCAAGGGTTACTCCAAGCGGAGTCTCCCTTTTTTCCAAAAATTGGACCCCACACACACCCACCCCTTCAGTGGCAGCACTTTTGCCCCAGTTGTACACTTCACAGCTAGATTTGTATCAAGCACATTCAAAAATACGCCATACTGAACCGTCCCCAGGATGACACCGGGGTGGGTAGCAAAGTCTTTCCTGATCCCAGCGCTGTGCATCTTGGATCATTTTTAAAAACAATGTAAGCAAGGGTTACTCCAAGCGAAGTCTCCCTTTTTTTACAAAAATTGGGCCACACACACCCACCCCTTCAGTGGCAGCACTTGTGCCCCAGTTGTACTCTTGACAGCTAGATTTGCATCAAGCACATTCAAAAATACGCCATACTTAACCGTCCCCAGGATGACACCGGGGTAGGTAGCAAAGTCTTTCCTGATCCCAGCGCTGTGCATCTTGGATCAATTTTAAAAACATTGTAAGCAAGGGTTACTCCAAGCGGAGTCTCCCTTTTTTCTCCAAAAATTGGGCCCCACCCACACCCACCCCTTCAGTGGCAGCACTTGTGCCCCAGTTGTACACTTCACAGCTAGATTTGCATCAAGCACATTCAAAAATACGCCATACTTAACCGTCCCCAGGATGACACCGGGGTAGGTAGCAAAGTCTTTCCTGATCCCAGAGCTGTGGATCTTGGATCATTTTTAAAAACAATGTAAGCAAGGGTTACTCCAAGCGGAGTCTCCCTTTTTTTACAAAAATTGGGCCACACACTCACCCACCCCTTCAGTGGCAGCACTTGTGCCCCAGTTTTACACTTCACAGGTAGATTTGCATCAAGCACATTCAAAAATACGCCATACTTAACCGTCCCCAGGATGACACCGGGGTAGGTAGCAAAGTCTTTCCTGATCCCAGCTCTGTGCATCTTGGATCATTTTTAAAAACATTGTAAGCAAGGGTTACTCCAAGCGGAGTCTCCCTTTTTTCCAAAAATTGGGCCACACACACACCCACCCCTTCAGTGGCAGCACTTGTGCCCCAGTTGTACACTTCACAGCTAGATTTGCATCAAGCACATTTAAAAATACGCCATACTTAACCGTCCCCAGGATGACACCGGGGTAGGTAGCAAAGTCTTTCCTGATCCCAGCGCTGTGCATCTTGGATCATTTTTAAAAACAATGTAAGTAAGGGTTACTCCAAGCGGAGTCTCCCTTTTTTCCAAAAATTGGGCCACACACACACCCACCCCTTCAGTGGCAGCACTTGTGCCCCAGTTGTACACTTCACAGCTAGATTTGCATCAAGCACATTTAAAAATACGCCATACTTAACCGTCCCCAGGATGACACCGGGGTAGGTAGCAAAGTCTTTCCTGATCCCAGCGCTGTGCATCTTGGATCATTTTTAAAAACAATGTAAGTAAGGGTTACTCCAAGCGGAGTCTCCCTTTTTTCCAAAAATTGGGCCACACACACACCCACCCCTTCAGTGGCAGCACTTGTGCCCCAGTTGTACACTTCACAGCTAGATTTGCATCAAGCACATTCAAAAATACGCCATACTTAACCGTCCCCAGGATGACATCGGAGTAGGTAGCAAAGTCTTTCCTGATCCCAGCGCTGTGCATCTTGGATCATTTTTAAAAACAATGTAAGCAAGGGTTACTCCAAGCGGAGTCTCCCTTTTTTTACAAAAATTGGGCCACACACACACCCACCCCTTCAGTGGCAGCACTTGTGCCCCAGTTGTACACTTCACAGCTAGATTTGCATCAAGCACATTCAAAAATACGCCATACTTAACCGTCCCCAGGATGACACCGGGGAAAGTAGCAAAGTCTTTCTTGATCCCAGCGCTGTGCATCTTGGATCAATTTTAAAAACATTGTAAGCAAGGGTTACTCCAAGCGGAGTCTCCCTTTTTTCCAAAAATTGGGCCCCACACACACCCACCCCTTCAGTGGCAGCACTTGTGCCCCAGTTGTACACTTCACAGCTAGATTTGCATCAAGCACATTAAAAAATACGCCATACCTAACTGTCCCCAGGATGACACCGGGGTAGGTAGCAAAGTCTTTCTTAATCCCAGTGCTGTGCATCTTGGATCATTTTTAAAAACAATGTAAGCAAGGGTTACTCCAAGCGGAGTCTCCCTTTTTTCCAAAAATTGGGCCACACACACACCCAACCCTTCAGTGGCAGAACTTGTGCCCCAGTTTTACACTTCACAGGTAGATTTTCATCAAGCACATTCAAAAATATGCCATACTTAACCGTCCCCAGGATGACACCGGGGTAGGTAGCAAAGTCTTTCCTGATCCCAGCGCTGTGCATCTTGGATCAATTTTAAAAACATTGTAAGCAAGGGTTACTCCAAGCGGAGTCTCCCTTTTTTCTCCAAAAATTGGGCCCCACACACACCCACCCCTTCAGTGGCAGCACTTGTGCCCCAGTTGTACACTTCACAGCTGGATTTGCATCAAGCACATTCAAAAATACGTCATACCTAACCGTCCCCAGGATGACACCGGGGTAGGTAGCAAAGTCTTTCTTGATCCCAGCGCTGTGCATCTTGGATCATTTTTAAAAACAATGTAAGCAAGGGTTACTCCAAGCGGAGTCTCCCTTTTTTTACAAAAATTGGGCCACACACACACCCACCCCTTCAGTGGCAGCACTTGTGCCCCAGTTGTACACTTCACAGCTAGATTTGCATCAAGCACATTCAAAAATACGCCATACTTAACCGTCCCCAGGATGACACCGGGGTAAGTAGCAAAGTCTTTCTTGATCCCAGCGCTGTGCATCTTGGATCATTTTTAAAAACAATGTAAGCAAGGGTTACTCCAAGCGGAGTCTCCCTTTTTTCCAAAAATTGGGCCACACACACACCCAACCCTTCAGTGGCAGAACTTGTGCCCCAGTTTTACACTTCACAGGTAGATTTGCATCAAGCACATTCAAAAATACGCCATACTTAACCGTCCCCAGGATGACACCGGGGTAGGTAGCAAAGTCTTTCCTGATCCCAGCGCTGTGCATCTTGGATCATTTTTAAAAACAATGTAAGCAAGGGTTACTCCAAGCGGAGTCTCCCTTTTTTTTACAAAAATTGGGCCACACACTCACCCACCCCTTCAGTGGCAGCACTTGTGCCCCAGTTGTACACTTCACAGCTAGATTTGCATCAAGCACATTCAAAAATATGCCATACTTAACCGTCCCCAGGATGACACCGGGGTAGGTAGCAAAGTCTTTCCTGATCCGAGCGCTGTGCATCTTTGATCAATTTTAAAAACATTGTAAGCAAGGGTTACTCCAAGCGGTGTCTCCCTTTTTTCCAAAAATTGGGCCCCACACACACCCACCCCTTCAGTGGCAGCACTTGTGCCCCAGTTGTACACTTCACAGCTAGATTTGCATCAAGCACATTCAAAAATACGCCATACTTAACCGTCCCCAGGATGACACCGGGGTAGGTAGCAAAGTCTTTCCTGATCCCAGCGCTGTGCATCTTGGATCATTTTTAAAAACAATGTAAGCAAGGGTTACTCCAAGCGGAGTCTCCCTATTTTCCAAAAATTGGGCCACACACACACCCACCCCTTCAGTGGCAGCACTTGTGCCCCAGTTGTACACTTCACAGCTAGATTTGCATCAAGCACATTCAAAAATACGTCATACTTAACCGTCCCCAGGATGACACCGGGGAAGGTAGCAAAGTCTTTCCTGATCCCAGCGCTGTGCATCTTGGATCATTTTTAAAAACAATGTAAGCAAGGGTTACTCCAAGCGGAGTCTCCCTTTTTTTACAAAAATTAGGCCACACACTCACCCACCCCTTCAGTGGCAGCACTTGTGCCCCAGTTTTGCACTTCACAGGTAGATTTGCATCAAGCACATTCAAAAATATGCCATACTTAACCGTCCCCAGGATGACACCGGGGTAGGTAGCAAAGTCTTTCCTGATCCCAGCGCTGTGCATCTTGGATAATTTTTAAAATCAATGTAAGCAAGGGTTACTCCAAGCGGAGTCTCCTTTTTTTCCAAAAATTGGGCCCCACACACACCCACCCCTTCAGTGGCAGCACTTGTGCCCCAGTTGTACACTTCACAGCTAGATTTGCATCAAGCACATTCAAAAATACGCCATACTTAACCGTCCCCAGGATGACACCGGGGTAGGTAGCGAAGTCTTTCCTGATCCCAGCTCTGTGTATCTTGGATCATTTTTAAAAATAAAGTAAGCAAAGGTTACTCCAAGCGGAGTCTCCCTTTTTTTACAAAAATTGGGCCACACACACACCCACCCCTTCAGTGGCAGCACTTGTGCCCCAGTTGTACACTTCACAGCTAGATTTGCATCAAGCACATTCAAAAATACGCCATACTTAACCGTCCCCAGGATGACACCGGGGAAAGTAGCAAAGTCTTTCTTGATCCCAGCGCTGTGCATCTTGGATCAATTTTAAAAACATTGTAAGCAAGGGTTACTCCAAGCGGAGTCTCCCTTTTTTCCAAAAATTGGGCCCCACACACACCCACCCCTTCAGTGGCAGCACTTGTGCCCCAGTTGTACACTTCACAGCTAGATTTGCATCAAGCACATTAAAAAATACGCCATACCTAACTGTCCCCAGGATGACACCGGGGTAGGTAGCAAAGTCTTTCTTAATCCCAGTGCTGTGCATCTTGGATCATTTTTAAAAACAATGTAAGCAAGGGTTACTCCAAGCGGAGTCTCCCTTTTTTCCAAAAATTGGGCCACACACACACCCAACCCTTCAGTGGCAGAACTTGTGCCCCAGTTTTACACTTCACAGGTAGATTTTCATCAAGCACATTCAAAAATATGCCATACTTAACCGTCCCCAGGATGACACCGGGGTAGGTAGCAAAGTCTTTCCTGATCCCAGCGCTGTGCATCTTGGATCAATTTTAAAAACATTGTAAGCAAGGGTTACTCCAAGCGGAGTCTCCCTTTTTTCTCCAAAAATTGGGCCCCACACACACCCACCCCTTCAGTGGCAGCACTTGTGCCCCAGTTGTACACTTCACAGCTGGATTTGCATCAAGCACATTCAAAAATACGTCATACCTAACCGTCCCCAGGATGACACCGGGGTAGGTAGCAAAGTCTTTCTTGATCCCAGCGCTGTGCATCTTGGATCATTTTTAAAAACAATGTAAGCAAGGGTTACTCCAAGCGGAGTCTCCCTTTTTTTACAAAAATTGGGCCACACACACACCCACCCCTTCAGTGGCAGCACTTGTGCCCCAGTTGTACACTTCACAGCTAGATTTGCATCAAGCACATTCAAAAATACGCCATACTTAACCGTCCCCAGGATGACACCGGGGTAAGTAGCAAAGTCTTTCTTGATCCCAGCGCTGTGCATCTTGGATCATTTTTAAAAACAATGTAAGCAAGGGTTACTCCAAGCGGAGTCTCCCTTTTTTCCAAAAATTGGGCCACACACACACCCAACCCTTCAGTGGCAGAACTTGTGCCCCAGTTTTACACTTCACAGGTAGATTTGCATCAAGCACATTCAAAAATACGCCATACTTAACCGTCCCCAGGATGACACCGGGGTAGGTAGCAAAGTCTTTCCTGATCCCAGCGCTGTGCATCTTGGATCATTTTTAAAAACAATGTAAGCAAGGGTTACTCCAAGCGGAGTCTCCCTTTTTTTTACAAAAATTGGGCCACACACTCACCCACCCCTTCAGTGGCAGCACTTGTGCCCCAGTTGTACACTTCACAGCTAGATTTGCATCAAGCACATTCAAAAATATGCCATACTTAACCGTCCCCAGGATGACACCGGGGTAGGTAGCAAAGTCTTTCCTGATCCGAGCGCTGTGCATCTTTGATCAATTTTAAAAACATTGTAAGCAAGGGTTACTCCAAGCGGTGTCTCCCTTTTTTCCAAAAATTGGGCCCCACACACACCCACCCCTTCAGTGGCAGCACTTGTGCCCCAGTTGTACACTTCACAGCTAGATTTGCATCAAGCACATTCAAAAATACGCCATACTTAACCGTCCCCAGGATGACACCGGGGTAGGTAGCAAAGTCTTTCCTGATCCCAGCGCTGTGCATCTTGGATCATTTTTAAAAACAATGTAAGCAAGGGTTACTCCAAGCGGAGTCTCCCTATTTTCCAAAAATTGGGCCACACACACACCCACCCCTTCAGTGGCAGCACTTGTGCCCCAGTTGTACACTTCACAGCTAGATTTGCATCAAGCACATTCAAAAATACGTCATACTTAACCGTCCCCAGGATGACACCGGGGAAGGTAGCAAAGTCTTTCCTGATCCCAGCGCTGTGCATCTTGGATCATTTTTAAAAACAATGTAAGCAAGGGTTACTCCAAGCGGAGTCTCCCTTTTTTTACAAAAATTAGGCCACACACTCACCTACCCCTTCAGTGGCAGCACTTGTGCCCCAGTTTTGCACTTCACAGGTAGATTTGCATCAAGCACATTCAAAAATATGCCATACTTAACCGTCCCCAGGATGACACCGGGGTAGGTAGCAAAGTCTTTCCTGATCCCAGCGCTGTGCATCTTGGATAATTTTTAAAATCAATGTAAGCAAGGGTTACTCCAAGCGGAGTCTCCTTTTTTTCCAAAAATTGGGCCCCACACACACCCACCCCTTCAGTGGCAGCACTTGTGCCCCAGTTGTACACTTCACAGCTAGATTTGCATCAAGCACATTCAAAAATACGCCATACTTAACCGTCCCCAGGATGACACCGGGGTAGGTAGCGAAGTCTTTCCTGATCCCAGCTCTGTGTATCTTGGATCATTTTTAAAAATAAAGTAAGCAAAGGTTACTCCAAGCGGAGTCTCCCTTGTTTCCAAAAATTTGGCCAAATAGACACCCACCCCTTCAGTGGCAGCACTTGTGCCCCAGTTGTACACTTCACAGCTAGATTTGCATCAAGCACATTCAAAAATACGCCATACTTAACCGTCCCCAGGATGACACCGGGGTAGGTAGCAAAGTCTTTCCTGATCCCAGCGCTGTGCATCTTGGATCAATTTAAAAAACATTGTAAGCAAGGGTTACTCCAAGCGGAGTCTCCCTTTTTTCCAAAAATTGGGCCACACAGACACCCCTTCAGTGGCAGCACTTGTGCCCCAGTTGTACACTTCACAGGTACATTTGCATCAAGCACATTCAAAAATACTATAGCCTACATTTGATCATTGGTTACCAATTAAACCACAAATGACTATCCAAATGGACACAAGTCTTTTATTGTTTGAAAAGGTTGTATACAAAGCTTTATTGATAATATTAATATTTGTGAAGGCACACATTTAGACAGACAGTGTTAATAAAACAACATGTGCAGTCACCATATTTAAAATCCAACAGGGCAGTGTGGTCTCACAATATTGTCAACATAGGATGTTTTACAGCGGGTATGGTCACATATCATGAGCTCAACTGTGCATAGCAATAATGGCATGTGTGAATACAATTACAATACAACCATTAAATTTAAAGTGCATTGTTAGTGTAGCAGCTTAATCAATGTCGTCATAATTAAAAATGCATGGTAGCCTAGGAAGAAATCATGCAGTTGTATGGCACACACTGCTGTAATTACACATATAAACGGCAGTATTTTACCTCGCAGGTACAATCAGTTGGGCCAAAAGCAATAATTTACATGAACTGCCACATATATAATCACATATACAGCCAAAATTGCAGACAGTCAAGATTACATGATCATGCATATTAAATGAAAAAGGTAACACCAGCTGTTAGTTTATGCCATGAACGCCAGGTTGTAAAGACTGACCATTTAAAGTGCATTGTTAGTGTAGCAGCTTAATCAATATCATAATAACTAATTATCTATTAGTACAGACCCGCTGTCGCCATTATGGTCCTGACCACACTGCCCTGCACCTCGACGCGTTTCGCTAGAGAGTAGAGATGAGCGAACCGGTCGCGGTTCGGCTTGAGTTCGGTTCGCCGAACGGGCGTCTCCTTCGAGTTCGGTTCGGCGAACGTTCGACGAACCGAACTCGAACCGCATAGGAAACAATGGAAGGCAATCACAAACACATAAAAACACCTAGAAAACACCCTCAAAGGTGTCCAAAAGGTGACAAACAACTCACAACACAACACAAACACATGGGAAAGTGACAAGGACATATATTCATGCGAAAACAAAAGAGCAGGACAAGGAAAAAGAGGAGAAGACACAGGTATAGGCATGGTACACCCTTCTAAAATCATGTAAAACACCGCAAGGTGACTCCAAGCGGAGTCTCCCTTTTTTCCAAAAATTGGGCAACACACACACCCACCCCTTCACTGGCAGCACTTGTGCCCCAGTTGTACACATAACAGCTAGATTTGCATCAAGCACATTCAAAAATATGCCATACTTAACCGTCCCCAGGATAACACCGGGGTAGATAGCAAAGTCTTTCCTAATCCCAGCTCTGTGCATCTTGGATCATTTTTAAAAATAATGTAAGCAAGGGTTACTCCAAGCGGAGTCTCCCTTTTTTCCAAAAATTGGGCCACACACACACCCACCCCTCCAGTGGCAGCACTTGTGCCCCAGTTGTACACTTCACAGCTAGATTTGCATCAAGCACATTCAAAAATACGCCATACTTAACCGTCCCCAGGATGACACCAGGGTAGGTAGCAAAGTCTTTCCTGATCCCAGCGCTGTGCATCTTGGATCATTTTTAAAAACAATGTAAGCAAGGGTTACTCCAAGCGGAGTCTCCCTTTTTTCCAAAAATTGGGCCACACACACACCCACCCCTTCAGTGGCAGCACTTGTGCCCCAGTTGTACACTTCACAGCTAGATTTGCATCAAGCACATTCAAAAATACGCCATACTTAACCGTCCCCAGGATGACACCGGGGTAGGTAGCAAAGTCTTTCCTGATCCCAGCGCTGTGCATCTTAGATCATTTTTAAAAACAAGGTAAGCAAGGGTTACTCAAAGCGGAGTCTCCCTTTTTTCCAAAAATTGGGCCACACACACACCCACCCCTCCAGTGGCAGCACTTGTGCCCCAGTTGTACACTTCACAGCTAGATTTGCATCAAGCACATTCAAAAATACGCCATACTTAACCGTCCCCAGGATGACACCAGGGTAGGTAGCAAAGTCTTTCCTGATCCCAGCGCTGTGCATCTTGGATCATTTTTAAAAACAATGTAAGCAAGGGTTACTCCAAGCGGAGTCTCCCTTTTATTACAAAAATTGGGCCACACACACACCCACCCCTTCAGTGGCAGCACTTGTGCCCCAGTTGTACACTTCACAGCTAGATTTGCATCAAGCACATTCAAAAATACGCCATACTTAACCGTCCCCAGGATGACACCGGGGTAGGTAGCAAAGTCTTTCCTGATCCCAGCGCTGTGCATCTTAGATCATTTTTAAAAACAAGGTAAGCAAGGGTTACTCCAAGCGGAGTCTCCCTTTTTTCCAAAAATTGGGGCCCACACACACCCACCCCTTCAGTGGCAGCACTTGTGCCCCAGTTGTACACTTCACAGCTAGATTTGCATCAAGCACATTCAAAAATACGCCATACTTAACCGTCCCCAGGATGACACCGGGGTAGGTAGCAAAGTCTTTCCTGATCCCAGCGCAGTGCATCTTGGATCATTTTTAAAATCAATGTAAGCAAGGGTTACTCCAAGCGGAGTCTCCCTTTTTTCCAAAAATTGGGCCACACACACACCCACCCCTTCAGTGGCAGCACTTGTGCCCCAGTTGTACACTTCACAGCTAGATTTGCATCAAGCACATTCAAAAATACGACAAACTTAACCGTCCCCAGGATGACACCGGGGTAGGGAGCAAAGTCTTTCCTGATCCCAGCGCTGTGCATCTTGGATCATTTTTAAAAACAATGTAAGCAAGGGTTACTCCAAGCGGAGTCTCCCTTTTTTTTACAAAAATTGGGCCACACACTCACCCATCCCTTCAGTGGCAGCACTTGTGCCCCAGTTGTACACTTCACAGCTAGATTTGCATCAAGCACATTCAAAAATACGCCATACTCAACCGTCCCCAGGATGACACCGGGGTAGGTAGCAAAGTCTTTCCTGATCCCAGCGCTGTGCATCTTGGATCATTTTTAAAAACAATGTAAGCAAGGGTTACTCCAAGCGGAGTCTCCCTTTTTTTACAAAAATTGGGCCACACACACACCCACCCCTTCAGTGGCAGCACTTGTGCCCCAGTTGTACACTTCACAGCTAGATTTGCATCAAGCACATTCAAAAATACGCCATACTTAACCGTCCCCAAGATGACACTGGGGTAGGTAGCAAAGTCTTTCCTGATCCCAGCGCTGTGCATCTTGGATCATTTTTAACAACAATGTAAGCAAGGGTTACTCCAAGCGGAGTCTCCCTTTTTTTACAAAAATTGGGCCACACACTCACCCACCCCTTCAGTGGCAGCACTTGTGCCCCAGTTGTACACTTCACAGCTAGATTTGCATCAAGCACATTCAAAAATACGCCATACTTAACCGTCCCCAGGATGACACCGGGGTAGGTAGCAAAGTCTTTCCTGATCCCAGCTCTGTGCATCTTGGATCATTTTTAAAAACAATGTAAGCAATGGTACTCCAAGCGGAGTCTCCCTTTTTTCCAAAACTTGGGCCACACACACACCCACCCCTTCAGTGGCAGCACTTGTGCCCCAGTTGTACACTTCACAGCTAGATTTGCATTAAGCACATTGAAAAATACGCCATACTTAAGCGTCCCCAGGATGACACCAGGGTAGGTAGCAAAGTCTTTCCTGATCCCAGCGCTGTGCATCTTGGATCATTTTTAAAAACAATGTAAGCAAGAATTACTGCAAGCGGAGTTTCCCTTTTTTCCAAAAATTGGGGCCCACACACACCCACCCCTTCAGTGGCAGCACTTGTGCCCCAGTTGTACACTTCACAGCTAGATTTGCATCAAGCACATTCAAAAATACGCCATACTCAACCGTCCCCAGGATGACACCGGGGTAGGTAGCAAAGTCTTTCCTGATCCCAGCGCTGTGCCTCTTGGATCATTTTTAAAATCAATGTAAGCAAGGGTTACTCCAAGCGGAGTCTCCCTTTTTTCCAAAAATTGGGCCCCACACACACCCACCCCTTCAGTGGCAGCACTTGTGCCCCAGTTGTACACTTCACAGCTAGATTTGCATCAAGCACATTCAAAAATACACCATACTCAACCGTCCCCAGGATGACACCGGGGTAGGTAGCAAAGTCTTTCCTGATCCCAGCGCTGTGCCTCTTGGATCATTTTTAAAATCAATGTAAGCAAGGGTTACTCCAAGCGGAGTCTCCCTTTTTTCCAAAAATTGGGCCCCACACACACCCACCCCTTCAGTGGCAGCACTTGTGCCCCAGTTGTACACTTCACAGCTAGATTTGCATCAAGCACATTCAAAAATACGCCATACTTAACCGTCCCCAGGATGACACTGGGGTAGGTAGCAAAGTCTTTCCTGATTCCAGCGCTGTGCATCTTAGATCATTTTTAAAAACAAGGTAAGCAAGGGTTACTCCAAGCGGAGTCTCCCTTTTTTCCAAAAATTGGGGCCCACACACACCCACCCCTTCAGTGGCAGCACTTGTGCCCCAGTTGTACACTTCACAGCTAGATTTGCATCAAGCACATTCAAAAATACGCCATACTTAACCGTCCCCAGGATGACACCGGGGTAGGTAGCAAAGTCTTTCCTGATCCCAGCGCTGTGCATCTTGGATCATTTTTAAAAACAATGTAAGCAAGGGTTACTCCAAGCGGAGTCTCCCTTTTTTTCCAAAACTTGGGCCACACACACACCCACCCCTTCAGTGGCAGCACTTGTGCCCCAGTTGTACACTTCACAGCTAGATTTGCATCAAGCACATTAAAAAATACGCCATACTCAACCGTCCCCAGGATGACACCGGGGTAGGTAGCAAAGTCTTTCCTGATCCCAGCGCTGTGCATCTTAGATCATTTTTAAAAACAAGGTAAGCAAGGGTTACTCCAAGCGGAGTCTCCCTTTTTTCCAAAAATTGGGGCCCACACACACCCACCCCTTCAGTGGCAGCACTTGTGCCCCAGTTGTACACTTCACAGCTAGATTTGCATCAAGCACATTCAAAAATACGCCATACTTAACCGTCCCCAGGATGACACCGGTGTAGGTAGCAAAGTCTTTCCTGATCCCAGCGCTGTGCATCTTGGATCATTTTTAAAAACAATGTAAGCAAGGGTTACTCCAAGCGGAGTCTCCCTTTTTTTACAAAAATTGGGCCACACACTCACCCACCCCTTCAGTGGCAGCACTTGTGCCCCAGTTGTACACTTCACAGCTAGATTTGCATCAAGCACATTCAAAAATACGCCATACTCAACCGTCCCCAGGATGACACCGGGGTAGGTAGCAAAGTCTTTCCTGATCCCAGCGCTGTGCCTCTTGGATCATTTTTAAAATCAATGTAAGCAAGGGTTACTCCAAGCGGAGTCTCCCTTTTTTCCAAAAATTGGGCCCCACACACACCCACCCCTTCAGTGGCAGCACTTGTGCCCCAGTTGTACACTTCACAGCTAGATTTGCATCAAGCACATTCAAAAATACGCCATACTTAACCGTCCCCAGGATGACACCGGGGTAGGTAGCAAAGTCTTTCCTGATCCCAGCGCTGTGCATCTTGGATCATTTTTAAAAACAATGTAAGCAATGGTTACTCCAAGCGGAGTCTCCCTTTTTTCCAAAACTTGGGCCACACACACACCCACCCCTTCAGTGGCAGCACTTGTGCCCCAGTTGTACACTTCACAGCTAGATTTGCATCAAGCACATTCAAAAATACGCCATACTTAACCGTCCCCAGGATGACACCAGGGTAGGTAGCAAAGTCTTTCCTGATCCCAGCGCTGTGCATCTTGGATCATTTTTAAAAACAATGTAACCAAGAATTACTCCAAGCGGAGTTTCCCTTTTTTCCAAAAATTGGGGCCCACACACACCCACCCCTTCAGTGGCAGCACTTGTGCCCCAGTTGTACACTTCACAGCTAGATTTGCATCAAGCACATTCAAAAATACGCCATACTTAACCGTCCCCAGGATGACACCGGGGTAGGTAGCAAAGTCTTTCCTGATCCCAGCGCTGTGCATCTTGGATCATTTTTAAAAACAATGTAAGAAAGGGTTACTCCATGCGGAGTCTCCCTTTTTTCCAAAAATTGGGCCACACACACACCCACCTCTTCAGTGGCAGCACTTGTGCCCCAGTTGTACACTTCACAGCTAGATTTGCATCAAGCACATTCAAAAATACGCCATACTTAACCGTCCACAGGATGACACCGGGGTAGGTAGCAAAGTCTTTCCTGATCCCAGCGCTGTGCATCTTGGACCATTTTTAAAATCAATGTAAGCAAGGGTTACTCCAAGCAAAATCTCCCTTTTTTCCAAAAATTTGGCCCCACACACACCCACCCCTTCAGTGGCAGCACTTGTGCCCCAGTTGTACACTTCACAGCTAGATTTGCATCAAGCACATTCAAAAATACGCCATACTTAACCGTCCCCAGGATGACACCGGGGTAGGTAGCAAAGTCTTTCCTGATCCCAGCTCTGTGCATCTTGGATCATTTTTAAAAACAATGTAAGCAAGGGTTACTCCAAGCGGAGTCTCCCTTTTTTCCAAAAATTGGGCCACACACACACCCACCCCTTCAGTGGCAGCACTTGTGCCCCAGTTGTACACTTCACAGCTAGATTTGCATCAAGCACATTCAAAAATACGCCATACTTAACCGTCCCCAGGATGACACCGGGGTAGGTAGCAAAGTCTTTCCTGATCCCAGCTCTGTGCATCTTGGATCATTTTTAAAAACAATGTAAGCAAGGGTTACTCCAAGCGGAGTCTCCCTTTTTTTACAAAAATTGGGCCACACACACACCCACCCCTTCAGTGGCAGCACTTGTGCCCCAGTTGTACACTTCACAGCTGGATTTGCATCAAGCACATTCAAAAATACGCCATACTTAACCGTCCCCAGGATGACACCGGGGTAGGTAGCAAAGTCTTTCCTGATCCCAGCGCTGTGCATCTTGGATCAATTTTAAAAACAATGTAAGCAAGGGTTACTCCAAGCGGAGTCTCCCTTTTTTCCAAAAATTGGGCCACACACACACCCACCTCTTCAGTGGCAGCACTTGTGCCCCAGTTGTACACTTCACAGCTAGATTTGCATCAAGCACATTCAAAAATACGCCATACTTAACCGTCCCCAGGATGACACCGGGGTAGGTAGCAAAGTCTTTCCTGATCCCAGCGCTGTGCATCTTGGATCATTTTTAAAAACAATGTAAGCAAGGGTTACTCCAAGCGGAGTCTCCCTTTTTTTTACATAAATTGGGCCACACACTCACCCACCCCTTCAGTGGCAGCACTTGTGCCCCAGTTGTACACTTCACAGCTAGATTTGCATCAAGCACATTCAAAAATACGCCATACTTAACCATCCCCAGGATGACACCGGGGTAGGTAGCAAAGTCTTTTCTGATCCCAGCGCTGTGCATCTTGGATCATTTTTAAAAACAATGTAAGCAAGGGTTACTCCAAGCGGAGTCTCCCTTTTTTCCAAAAATTGGGCCACACACACACCCACCTCTTCAGTGGCAGCACTTGTGCCCCAGTTGTACACTTCACAGCTAGATTTGCATCAAGCACATTCAAAAATACGCCATATTTAACCGTCCCCAGGATGAAACCGGGGTAGGTAGCAAAGTCTTTCCTGATCCCAGCGCTGTGCATCTTGGATCATTTTTAAAAACAATGTAAGCAAGGGTTACTCCAAGCGGAGTCTTCCTTTTTTTACAAAAATTGGGCCACACACTCACCCACCCCTTCAGTGGCAGCACTTGTGCCCCAGTTGTACACTTCACAGCTAGATTTGCATCAAGCACATTCAAAAATACGCCATACTTAACCGTCCCCAGGATGACACCGGGGAAGGTAGCAAAGTCTTTCCTGATCCCAGCGCTGTGCATCTTGGACCATTTTTAAAATCAATGTAAGCAAGGGTTACTCCAAGCAAAATCTCCCTTTTTTCCAAAAATTTGGCCCCACACACACCCACCCCTTCAGTGGCAGCACTTGTGCCCCAGTTGTACACTTCACAGCTAGATTTGCATCAAGCACATTCAAAAATACGCCATACTTAACCGTCCCCAGGATGACACCGGGGTAGGTAGCAAAGTCTTTCCTGATCCCAGCTCTGTGCATCTTGGATAATTTTTAAAAACAATGTAAGCAAGGGTTACTCCAAGCGGAGTCTCCCTTTTTTCCAAAAATTGGGCCACACACACACCCACCCCTTCAGTGGCAGCACTTGTGCCCCAGTTGTACACTTCACAGCTAGATTTGCATCAAGCACATTCAAAAATACGCCATACTTAACCGTCCCCAGGATGACACCGGGGTAGGTAGCAAAGTCTTTCCTGATCCCAGCGCTGTGCATCTTGGATCAATTTTAAAAACATTGTAAGCAAGGGTTACTCCAAGCAGAGTCTCCCTTTTTTCCAAAAATTGGGCCACAAACACACCCACCCCTTCAGTGGCAGCACTTGTGCCCCAGTTGTACACTTCACAGCTAGATTTGCATCAAGCACATTCAAAAATACATCATACTTAACCGTCCCCAGGATGACACCGGGGAAGGTAGCAAAGTCTTTCCTGATCCCAGCGCTGTGCATCTTGGATCATTTTTAAAAACAATGTAAGCAAGGGTGACTCCAAGCGGAATCTCCCTTTTTTTACAAAAATTGGGCCACACACTCACCCACCCCTTCAGTGGCAGCACTTGTGCCCCAGTTGTACACTTCACAGCTAGATTTGCATCAAGCACATTCAAAAATACGCCATACTTAACCGTCCCCAGGATGAAACCGGGGTAGGTAGCAAAGTCTTTCCTGATCCCAGCGCTGTGCATCTTGGATCATTTTTAAAAACAATGTAAGCAAGGGTTACTCCAAGCGGAGTCTCCCTTTTTTTACAAAAATTGGGCCACACACTCACCCACCCCTTCAGTGGCAGCACTTGTGCCCCAGTTGTACACTTCACAGCTAGATTTGCATCAAGCACATTCAAAAATACGCCATACTTAACCGTCCCCAGGATGACACCGGGGAAGGTAGCAAAGTCTTTCCTGATCCCAGCGCTGTGCATCTTGGACCATTTTTAAAATCAATGTAAGCAAGGGTTACTCCAAGCGGAATCTCCCTTTTTTTACAAAAATTGGGCCACACACTCACCCACCCCTTCAGTGGCAGCACTTGTGCCCCAGTTGTACACTTCACAGCTAGATTTGCATCAAGCACATTCAAAAATACGCCATAATTAACCGTCCCCAGGATGACACCGGGGTAGGTAGCAAAGTCTTTCCTGATCCCAGCGCTGTGCATCTTGGATCATTTTTAAAAACAATGTAAGCAAGGGTTACTCCAAGCGGAGTCTCCCTTTTTTCCAAAAATTGGGCCACACACACACCCACCCCTTCAGTGGCAGCACTTGTGCCCCAGTTGTACACTTCACAGCTAGATTTGCATCAAGCACATTCAAAAATACGCCATACTTAACCGTCCCCAGGATGACACCGGGGTAGGTAGCAAAGTCTTTCCTGATCCCAGCGCTGTGCATCTTGGATCAATTTAAAAAACATTGTAAGCAAGGGTTACTCCAAGCGGAGTCTCCCTTTTTTCCAAAAATTGGGCCCCACACACACCCACCCCTTCAGTGGCAGCACTTGTGCCCCAGTTGTACACTTCACAGCTAGATTTGCATCAAGCACATTCAAAAATACGCCATACTTAACCGTCCCCAGGATGACACCGGGGTAGGTAGCAAAGTCTTTCCTGATCCCAGCGCTGTGCATCTTGCATCATTTTTAAAAACAATGTAAGCAAGGGTTACTCCAAGCGGAGTCTCCCTTTTTTTACAAAAATTGGGCCCCACACTCACCCACCCCTTCAGTGGCAGCACTTGTGCCCCAGTTTTACACTTCACAGGTAGATTTGCATCAAGCACATTCAAAAATATGCCATACTTAACCGTCCCCAGGATGACACCGGGGTAGGTAGCAAAGTCTTTCCTGATCCCAGCGCTGTGCATCTTGGATAATTTTTAAAATCAATGTAAGCAAGGGTTACTCCAAGCGGAGTCTCCCTTTTTTCCAAAAATTGGGCCCCACACACACTCACCCCTTCAGTGGCAGCACTTGTGCCCCAGTTGTACACTTCACAGCTAGATTTGCATCAAGCACATTCAAAAATACGCCATACTTAACCGTCCCCAGGATGACAAAAGGGGTAGGTAGCAAAGTCTTTCCTGATCCCAGCTCTGTGCATCTTGGATCATTTTTAAAAACAATGTAAGCTAGGGTTACTCCAAGCGGAGTCTCCCTTTTTTCCAAAAATTGGGCCAAATAGACACCCACCCCTTCAGTGGCAGCACTTGTGCCCCAGTTGTACACTTCACAGCTAGATTTGCATCAAGCACATTCAAAAATACGCCATACTTACCCGTCCCCAGGATGACACCGGGGTAGGTAGCAAAGTCTTTCCTGATCCCAGCGCTGTGCATCTTGGATCATTTTTAAAAACAATGTAAGCAAGGGTTACTCCAAGCGGAGTCTCCCTTTTTTTACAAAAATTGGGCCACACACTCACCCACCCCTTCAGTGGCAGCACTTGTGCTCCAGTTGTACACTTCACAGCTAGATTTGCATCAAGCACATTCAAAAATACGCCATACTTAACCGTCCCCAGGATGACACCGGGGTAGGTAGCAAAGTCTTTCCTGATCCCAGCGCTGTGCATCTTGGATCATTTTTAAAAACAATGTAAGCAAGGGTTACTCCAAGCGGAGTCTCCCTTTTTTTTACATAAATTGGGCCACACACTCACCCACCCCTTCAGTGGCAGCACTTGTGCCCCAGTTGTACACTTCACAGCTAGATTTGCATCAAGCACATTCAAAAATACGCCATACTTAACCGTCCCCAGGATGACACCGGGGTAGGTAGCAAAGTCTTTCCTGATTCCAGCGCTGTGCATCTTGGATCATTTTTAAAATCAATGTAAGCAAGGGTTACTCCAAGCGGAGTCTCCCTTTTTTCCAAAAATTGGGCCACACACACACCCACCCCTTCAGTGGCAGCACTTGTGCCCCAGTTGTACACTTCACAGCTAGATTTGCATCAAGCACATTCAAAAATACGCCATACTTAACCGTCCCCAGGATGACACCGGGGTAGGTAGCAAAGTCTTTCCTGATCCCAGCGCTGTGCATCTTGGATCAATTTAAAAAACATTGTAAGCAAGGGTTACTCCAAGCGGAGTCTCCCTTTTTTCCAAAAATTGGGCCCCACACACCCACCCCTTCAGTGGCAGCACTTGTGCCCCAGTTGTACACTTCACAGCTAGATTTTCATCAAGCACATTCAAAAATACGCCATACTTAACCGTCCCCAGGATGACACCGGGGTAGGTAGCAAAGTCTTTCCTGATCCCAGCGCTGTGCATCTTGGATCATTTTTAAAAACAATGTAAGCAAGGGTTACTCCAAGCGGAGTCTCCCTTTTTTCCAAAAATTCGGCCACACACACACCCACCCCTTCAGTGGCAGCACTTGTGCCCCAGTTGTACACTTCACAGCTAGATTTGCATCAAGCACATTCAAAAATACGTCATACTTAACCGTCCCCAGGATGACACCGGGGAAGGTAGCAAAGTCTTTCCTGATCCCAGCGCTGTGCATCTTGGATCATTTTTAAAAACAATGTAAGCAAGGGTTACTCCAAGCGGAGTCTCCCTTTTTTTACAAAAATTGGGCCACACACTCACCCATCCCTTCAGTGGCAGCACTTGTGCCCCAGTTGTACACTTCACAGCTAGATTTGTATCAAGCACATTCAAAAATACGCCATACTTAACCGTCCCAGGATGACACCGGGGTAGGTAGCGAAGTCTTTCCTGATCCCAGCTCTGTACATCTTGGATCATTTTTAAAAACAATGTAAGCAAGGGTTACTCCAAGCGGAGTCTCCCTTTTTTCCAAAAATTGGGCCCCACACACACCCACCCCTTCAGTGGCAGCACTTGTGCCCCAGTTGTACACTTCACAGCTAGATTTGCATCAAGCACATTCAAAAATACGCCATACTTACCCGTCCCCAGGATGACACCGGGGTAGGTAGCAAAGTCTTTCCTGATCCCAGCGCTGTGCATCTTGGATCATTTTTAAAAACAATGTAAGCAAGGGTTACTCCAAGCGGAGTCTCCCTTTTTTTACAAAAATTGGGCCACACACTCACCCACCCCTTCAGTGGCAGCACTTGTGCTCCAGTTGTACACTTCACAGCTAGATTTGCATCAAGCACATTCAAAAATACGCCATACTTAACCGTCCCCAGGATGACACCGGGGTAGGTAGCAAAGTCTTTCCTGATCCCAGCGCTGTGCATCTTGGATCATTTTTAAAAACAATGTAAGCAAGGGTTACTCCAAGCGGAGTCTCCCTTTTTTTTACATAAATTGGGCCACACACTCACCCACCCCTTCAGTGGCAGCACTTGTGCCCCAGTTGTACACTTCACAGCTAGATTTGCATCAAGCACATTCAAAAATACGCCATACTTAACCGTCCCCAGGATGACACCGGGGTAGGTAGCAAAGTCTTTCCTGATTCCAGCGCTGTGCATCTTGTATCATTTTTAAAATCAATGTAAGCAAGGGTTACTCCAAGCGGAGTCTCCCTTTTTTCCAAAAATTGGGCCACACACACACCCACCCCTTCAGTGGCAGCACTTGTGCCCCAGTTGTACACTTCACAGCTAGATTTGCATCAAGCACATTCAAAAATACGCCATACTTAACCGTCCCCAGGATGACACCGGGGTAGGTAGCAAAGTCTTTCCTGATCCCAGCGCTGTGCATCTTGGATCAATTTAAAAAACATTGTAAGCAAGGGTTACTCCAAGCGGAGTCTCCCTTTTTTCCAAAAATTGGGCCCCACACACCCACCCCTTCAGTGGCAGCACTTGTGCCCCAGTTGTACACTTCACAGCTAGATTTGCATCAAGCACATTCAAAAATACGCCATACTTAACCGTCCCCAGGATGACACCGGGGTAGGTAGCAAAGTCTTTCCTGATCCCAGCGCTGTGCATCTTGGATCATTTTTAAAAACAATGTAAGCAAGGGTTACTCCAAGCGGAGTCTCCCTTTTTTCCAAAAATTCGGCCACACACACACCCACCCCTTCAGTGGCAGCACTTGTGCCCCAGTTGTACACTTCACAGCTAGATTTGCATCAAGCACATTCAAAAATACGCCATACTTACCCGTCCCCAGGATGACACCGGGGTAGGTAGCAAAGTCTTTCCTGATCCCAGCGCTGTGCATCTTGGATCATTTTTAAAAACAATGTAAGCAAGGGTTACTCCAGGCGGAGTCTCCCTTTTTTTACAAAAATTGGGCCACACACTCACCCACCCCTTTAGTGGCAGCACTTGTGCCCCAGTTGTACACTTCACAGCTAGATTTGCATCAAGCACATTCAAAAATACGACATACTTAACCGTCCCCAGGATGACACCGGGGTAGGTAGCAAAGTCTTTCCTGATCCCAGCGCTGTGCATCTTGGATCATTTTTAAAAACAATATAAGCAAGGGTTACTCCAAGCGGAGTCTCCCTTTTTTTACAAAAATTGGGCCCCACACTCACCCACCCCTTCAGTGGCAGCACTTGTGCCCCAGTTTTACACTTCACAGGTAGATTTGCATCAAGCACATTCAAAAATATGCCATACTTAACCGTCCCCAGGATGACACCGGGGTAGGTAGCAAAGTCTTTCCTGATCCCAGCTCTGTGCATCTTGGATCATTTTTAAAAACAATGTAAGCAAGGGTTACTCCAAGCGGAGTCTCCCTTTTTTCCAAAAATTGGGCCCCACACACACCCACCCCTTCAGTGGCAGCACTTGTGCCCCAGTTGTACACTTCACAGCTAGATTTGCATCAAGCACATTCAAAAATACGCCATACTTACCCGTCCCCAGGATGACACCGGGGTAGGTAGCAAAGTCTTTCCTGATCCCAGCGCTGTGCATCTTGGATCATTTTTAAAAACAATGTAAGCAAGGGTTACTCCAAGCGGAGTCTCCCTTTTTTTACAAAAATTGGGCCACACACTCACCCACCCCTTCAGTGGCAGCACTTGTGCCCCAGTTGTACACTTCACAGCTAGATTTGCATCAAGCACATTCAAAAATACGCCATACTTAACCGTCCCCAGGATGACACCGGGGTAGGTAGCAAAGTCTTTCCTGATCCCAGCGCTGTGCATCTTGGATCATTTTTAAAAACAATGTAAGCAAGGGTTACTCCAAGCGGAGTCTCCCTTTTTTTTACATAAATTGGGCCACACACTCACCCACCCCTTCAGTGGCAGCACTTGTGCCCCAGTTGTACACTTCACAGCTAGATTTGCATCAAGCACATTCAAAAATACGCCATACTTAACCGTCCCCAGGATGACACCGGGGTAGGTAGCAAAGTCTTTCCTGATTCCAGCGCTGTGCATCTTGGATCATTTTTAAAATCAATGTAAGCAAGGGTTACTCCAAGCGGAGTCTCCCTTTTTTCCAAAAATTGGGCCACACACACACCCACCCCTTCAGTGGCAGCACTTGTGCCCCAGTTGTACACTTCACAGCTAGATTTGCATCAAGCACATTCAAAAATACGCCATACTTAACCGTCCCCAGGATGACACCGGGGTAGGTAGCAAAGTCTTTCCTGATCCCAGCGCTGTGCATCTTGGATCAATTTAAAAAACATTGTAAGCAAGGGTTACTCCAAGCGGAGTCTCCCTTTTTTCCAAAAATTGGGCACCACACAACCACCCCTTCAGTGGCAGCACTTGTGCCCCAGTTGTACACTTCACAGCTAGATTTGCATCAAGCACATTCAAAAATACGCCATACTTAACCGTCCCCAGGATGACACCGGGGTAGGTAGCAAAGTCTTTCCTGATCCCAGCGCTGTGCATCTTGGATCATTTTTAAAAACAATGTAAGCAAGGGTTACTCCAAGCGGAGTCTCCCTTTTTTCCAAAAATTCGGCCACACACACACCCACCCCTTCAGTGGCAGCACTTGTGCCCCAGTTGTACACTTCACAGCTAGATTTGCATCAAGCACATTCAAAAATACGTCATACTTAACCGTCCCCAGGATGACACCGGGGAAGGTAGCAAAGTCTTTCCTGATCCCAGCGCTGTGCATCTTGGATCATTTTTAAAAACAATGTAAGCAAGGGTTACTCCAAGCGGAGTCTCCCTTTTTTTACAAAAATTGGGCCACACACTCACCCACCCCTTTAGTGGCAGCACTTGTGCCCCAGTTGTACACTTCACAGCTAGATTTGCATCAAGCACATTCAAAAATACGACATACTTAACCGTCCCCAGGATGACACCGGGGTAGGTAGCAAAGTCTTTCCTGATCCCAGCGCTGTGCATCTTGGATCATTTTTAAAAACAATATAAGCAAGGGTTACTCCAAGCGGAGTCTCCCTTTTTTCCAAAAATTGGACCCCACACACACCCACCCCTTCAGTGGCAGCACTTGTGCCCCAGTTGTACACTTCACAGCTAGATTTGTATCAAGCACATTCAAAAATACGCCATACTTAACCGTCCCCAGGATGACACCGGGGTGGGTAGCAAAGTCTTTCCTGATCCCAGCGCTGTGCATCTTGGATCATTTTTAAAAACAATGTAAGCAAGGGTTACTCCAAGCGAAGTCTCCCTTTTTTTACAAAAATTGGGCCACACACTCACCCACCCCTTCAGTGGCAGCACTTGTGCCCCAGTTTTACACTTCACAGGTAGATTTGCATCAAGCACATTCAAAAATACGCCATACTTAACCGTCCCCAGGATGACACCGGGGTAGGTAGCAAAGTCTTTCCTGATCCCAGCTCTGTGCATCTTGGATCATTTTTAAAAACATTGTAAGCAAGGGTTACTCCAAGCGGAGTCTCCCTTTTTTCCAAAAATTGGGCCACACACACACACACCCCTTCAGTGGCAGCACTTGTGCCCCAGTTGTACACTTCACAGCTAGATTTGCATCAAGCACATTTAAAAATACGCCATACTTAACCGTCCCCAGGATGAGACCGGGGTAGGTAGCAAAGTCTTTCCTGATCCCAGCGCTGTGCATCTTGGATCATTTTTAAAAACAATGTAAGTAAGGGTTACTCCAAGCGGAGTCTCCCTTTTTTCCAAAAATTGGGCCACACACACACCCACCCCTTCAGTGGCAGCACTTGTGCCCCAGTTGTACACTTCACAGCTAGATTTGCATCAAGCACATTTAAAAATACGCCATACTTAACCGTCCCCAGGATGACACCGGGGTAGGTAGCAAAGTCTTTCCTGATCCCAGCGCTGTGCATCTTGGACCATTTTTAAAATCAATGTAAGCAAGGGTTACTCCAAGCAAAATCTCCCTTTTTTCCAAAAATTTGGCCCCACACACACCCACCCCTTCAGTGGCAGCACTTGTGCCCCAGTTGTACACTTCACAGCTAGATTTGCATCAAGCACATTCAAAAATACGCCATACTTAACCGTCCCCAGGATGACACCGGGGTAGGTAGCAAAGTCTTTCCTGATCCCAGCTCTGTGCATCTTGGATAATTTTTAAAAACAATGTAAGCAAGGGTTACTCCAAGCGGAGTCTCCCTTTTTTCCAAAAATTGGGCCACACACACACCCACCCCTTCAGTGGCAGCACTTGTGCCCCAGTTGTACACTTCACAGCTAGATTTGCATCAAGCACATTCAAAAATACGCCATACTTAACCGTCCCCAGGATGACACCGGGGTAGGTAGCAAAGTCTTTCCTGATCCCAGCGCTGTGCATCTTGGATCAATTTTAAAAACATTGTAAGCAAGGGTTACTCCAAGCAGAGTCTCCCTTTTTTCCAAAAATTGGGCCACAAACACACCCACCCCTTCAGTGGCAGCACTTGTGCCCCAGTTGTACACTTCACAGCTAGATTTGCATCAAGCACATTCAAAAATACATCATACTTAACCGTCCCCAGGATGACACCGGGGAAGGTAGCAAAGTCTTTCCTGATCCCAGCGCTGTGCATCTTGGATCATTTTTAAAAACAATGTAAGCAAGGGTGACTCCAAGCGGAATCTCCCTTTTTTTACAAAAATTGGGCCACACACTCACCCACCCCTTCAGTGGCAGCACTTGTGCCCCAGTTGTACACTTCACAGCTAGATTTGCATCAAGCACATTCAAAAATACGCCATACTTAACCGTCCCCAGGATGAAACCGGGGTAGGTAGCAAAGTCTTTCCTGATCCCAGCGCTGTGCATCTTGGATCATTTTTAAAAATAATGTAAGCAAGGGTTACTCCAAGCGGAGTCTCCCTTTTTTTACAAAAATTGGGCCACACACTCACCCACCCCTTCAGTGGCAGCACTTGTGCCCCAGTTGTACACTTCACAGCTAGATTTGCATCAAGCACATTCAAAAATACGCCATACTTAACCGTCCCCAGGATGACACCGGGGAAGGTAGCAAAGTCTTTCCTGATCCCAGCGCTGTGCATCTTGGACCATTTTTAAAATCAATGTAAGCAAGGGTTACTCCAAGCGGAATCTCCCTTTTTTTACAAAAATTGGGCCACACACTCACCCACCCCTTCAGTGGCAGCACTTGTGCCCCAGTTGTACACTTCACAGCTAGATTTGCATCAAGCACATTCAAAAATACGCCATAATTAACCGTCCCCAGGATGACACCGGGGTAGGTAGCAAAGTCTTTCCTGATCCCAGCGCTGTGCATCTTGGATCATTTTTAAAAACAATGTAAGCAAGGGTTACTCCAAGCGGAGTCTCCCTTTTTTCCAAAAATTGGGCCACACACACACCCACCCCTTCAGTGGCAGCACTTGTGCCCCAGTTGTACACTTCACAGCTAGATTTGCATCAAGCACATTCAAAAATACGCCATACTTAACCGTCCCCAGGATGACACCGGGGTAGGTAGCAAAGTCTTTCCTGATCCCAGCGCTGTGCATCTTGGATCAATTTAAAAAACATTGTAAGCAAGGGTTACTCCAAGCGGAGTCTCCCTTTTTTCCAAAAATTGGGCCCCACACACACCCACCCCTTCAGTGGCAGCACTTGTGCCCCAGTTGTACACTTCACAGCTAGATTTGCATCAAGCACATTCAAAAATACGCCATACTTAACCGTCCCCAGGATGACACCGGGGTAGGTAGCAAAGTCTTTCCTGATCCCAGCGCTGTGCATCTTGCATCATTTTTAAAAACAATGTAAGCAAGGGTTACTCCAAGCGGAGTCTCCCTTTTTTTACAAAAATTGGGCCCCACA